>NC_042616.1:786488539-786834062 GCF_901001135.1 Rhinatrema bivittatum | reverse complement strand
TTCACTACAGTGTTTTGTGGCACTTTGTATGCGGAATCACATTAGCCAGGAGATATTATCTCCATAAACCATATCTCACAGTTGTCCAAAACTCTTGGTATAGATTTACAGTTCAGTTCCTGAATGTTATCACTGTATCACCTTTAATAATTTAGCTCTGGATACATATATTCCAGAAAAAAATCCTAAAACAAAAATTTTTGTTGATCTCATAATCATGATTTAAAAATGTTGATGTGCAGATGTAACAGAATGTCAAATTCTGTCCCTGAGAGTGGCTTGCCCTCAGTATATCACCCTGTCAGCACTCAGCAGTGTGGCTCAGAGGTCTCCATCTAGACCCTGTCCTATGTATGATGTAAGTGTATAGTAGTGTATGGTGTAGAGTACCACTCCCCATTGAAAGAGTGTTGACAAAACTCCTGTGCCCATGTGACATGGGGGAATCATGAATCAGCCTTAGCTCAGGATTGAAGGAGCTAGTGCCTCTCCTTGTGGAGGATATCGGAGGAGACTGGAGGCAGTAAGGAGAGGATTCTAAGTACTGACGCCTGAGTGGAGGAGGAGGATTTGAGGTGAGGAGTACCTGGAAGTCCTGAATTAAATGAAGAGGCTTCTGGAAAGTGAGGACAAGTGTACTAGGAGGAGTGAGAGGAAGGACAGCCTGCCTGGGAAAGTCTACCAGAGTGAAGTTAGAAGTCCTGGGGAAAAGAGGATCAGTGTACTGCGAGGTGCAAGAGGATAGTTAGCCTGCCTGGGATGGTTCACCGGAGTCAGAAACTATAAGCAGGGCACAGAGTACCTGTCCTAAAGAGCTGACCTGTTTTAGAGAAGGAGACTGTGCTTATTTTTTATAACTTTTTCTGGATTGATTTGCTGCTGTAGTGCACTGACCTAGGTTTATCTATTTTTGGACTTTGTGCTTTCCCTGGCATCAGTCACTAAAGATTCTTATTTTGGACGTGATCTTCTGGCGTGCTTGACTGGTATACAGGAAGAGCACAAAACACTAAGGGCCTTGGAAAGAGTGAACAGTTCCCCTATGTGGGGGATTATAGGACCTTGAATTATCCATGGTTGTCTTCTTGTACCCCTGTGCCCAGGATCCAGAATGGGACAAGACTAGACATAATTTTCTAAATCTGCAGACTGAGAAAGAAATGCATGTGGTGAAGATGATACATTTCTCTCAACAGATCTTTTGTTCTGGTTTTGCAGGAGATGGAAACAATATCAGAGGGACAGAAGAATTATGGAGTGAATTTATTTGATGGAAAGACAAAAAGTGTTTTTTTTAATCTGTATAGTTCTTGTATGCTGTCCAAATGGCAAGTTGTGAATTGAAATTGCACAGTTTGTTTTGTGAGGCAGATTAGTAATGCAGAGCACTGCGGAATGTAATTAGATTTAGTGCTTTGTCAATTATCCCTTCTTGAAGAATCTGACAAGTTTACTTTCCTGTGCTTCTTTAATAATCTGCCCTTAAATATCTGAATCACCACACACATGAAATGCAATTTCCTGTAATAATAGCCATAATCTAAAAGCTTCATCTATAATCCCATCAACACTGTACATTTGGCCAGCAAATGATTCATGTCGTATTAAATTACATTTTTGTTTTCCTATGCTGCCTCTTCACATTTTCTTGACACTTCAATTCATTAGGCAGGCTGAGATGAAACATGCAACTGGAATCTTTTGTTCAATACCACATAAGTTTGTTTCCTGCAAACTAGTGTAATTCACCTCCCCTAGCAGAAGGTTGTTACACTTGAGCTCCCTGCCTAATAACTAGTTGAAGAAACCTCCCTGCAAAAATCCAATCCACACAATGCAGGCATAGTTGATTAAATATCTCTTCTTACCCACCAGTAAATGCAGAGGTGCTCCAATTTGAAAGATGTTGATTAAGATGATATTGGACAATTAATTATGCAATGCAAATAACCTTTGACCTTGAAGAGTCCTCTTTTTAATCAGATGAGACTAAAATGATCAGATAATTACTTATCCCTGTGTTCTAATCAAGCTATGGGCAAAGGAATCATGTTAAGATAGGAATTAGAAACTCTTTTGTGAGAAAAAAAAATCGCCCAATGCTAGGAGGGCCTAATTATTTCAATTATTCTGACATCTTGTAAATGATTGAAGTCCCCTTATGCAGTTCTGTGGCCATTAATATATGTGTGGCTTTAGTGTTAGAGAGGGAGAAGGGAGAATGAGGGAAGGTGTATAAAGATCACAGAGAGAGAAAGGACAAGAAAAAAAATAAAAGTAAAGTAGAGGCTAAGAGTGTATAGAAGAAAATTTAAAAAAGTGTGCTGGAAAGTGAGAGAAACAGAGAAAAGAGGTAATTAAAAATATAGTAATAATGATTTATAACTGCAATGCTGCTTTAAAGGCTTAATTTAGAACATTAGCTTCTCATATTGTAGGCTTCGATTCATCTCACAGTGGGCGGCGAGGGGGTTCTTGAGGGACTGCCTCCACTTGGTTAATAGCAGCATGACATTGGATTTTCCTGTTTTGGCTTCCCAGTATACATTTTTTGAATATTATAAAGTTTATTGGGATGGGCCTAATCTATTTGGCCCATGCAGCAGCTGGAGCTAGCTCATGGTTATCCATGATCCATCTCCATTCTGCCTCTAGCCCTGGCCAAAATGGTTTAATTATCCACCTAGATACATATGTTTTATTTGATTCCACAAGGCATCTATACCAAATGCATTTCCTCTGCTCTTAACAGAAATATGTCCAGGCAGTTTCTATATTTTCTTTCTTTCAGAATAGAATCAACAGTGTCAGAAAAACAGTTGGAAAAGAAGTGCCTCATTGCAGCTGTTTCTTGTCCTTTTAACAAGACAGGGCCATTACTGCTGCAGTGCATCAAAGCATAAGTTTTTAACAGTGGCTTTCAAGGTCCTTAAATATCTACCTGGTAGGCATTCCCAGCGCTGGCAAATCACATATCCCCCTTCCTTTCACAATATGTGCAGATCCTATCCTTCTCACACCGAAAAATAGGAGACAAGACATTATCAGTGAAATGGGGGGGACACAATAGACGTGGATAAGTGGGAGAAAAGCTGGCAGGAGGCTGGAAAACTGATGACTGGGACACAGTTATTCTTGACTCTTAGTCGGGTAACAGAAACACAAACATAGAAATGACGGCAGTAAAGGACCAAATGATCCAGTCTGTCCAGCAAGCTTATGCCAGTATCTGCTGCACTGTGCAGGTTACTCCCATGCTTATCAGTTTCCCAGACTGCAAAATTCAGGGCCCTCGGATGCTGTCTGAATCCAATTTCCCTTAACCGTTGCTGTGAAAGCAGATAGCCATGTTGGAGCTGCTTCAAAAGTATCAGGCTCAGTGATTTAGGGTAGTAAAAGCTGCATCAGCAAGTTATACCCATGTTTATTTGTTCCCCAAACCGTAAATGTTGAGGTCCTTGCTGGTTGCTGACTGAATCCAATTCCCCTTTTCCCACTGCCGTTGAAGCAGAGAACAATGATGGTTGCATTAAGCCTCGATACTGTTATTTTTTAAAGATAGCAAATTCCACACCAGCAAGTTACCTCCAGTTACCCCCATGCACTTTTTTTTTATTTCTAACCTCTTTTTGGATCCACAGTGTTTATCCCATGCCCCTTTGAATTCCTTGACTGTCACGCCTCTTCCGGAAGGGCATTCCAGGCCTTCACCACCCTCTCCTTGAAGAAATATTTCCTGACATTAATTCTGAGTCGTCCTCCCTGGAGTTTCATTTCATGACCTCTAGTTCTACTGATTTCTTTCCAACAAAAAATTTTGACAATTGTGCATCATTAAAACTTTTCAGGTATCTGAAGGTTTGTATCATATCTCCCCTGCACCTCCTCTCTTCCAGGATGTAATAATCAGATCCTTCAACCTCTCCTCATAAGTCTTCCAATGCTGACCCCTCACCATGTTGGTCATTCTTCTTTGGACCGCCTCTATCCTGTCTTTATCCCTTTTGAGATATGGACACCAGTAGTTAGCGCGGTACTCCAGGTGAGGCCTCACCAAGGACCTGCACAAGGCCATTATCAGTATCACCTCTTTTTTCTTACTGGTTATTCCTGTCTCTATGCAGCCCAGCATTCTCCTGGCTTTAGCTATGGCAAATGAGCATGCACTTATCCTGCCTGCCTGCTTGCATTGCATCTGATACCACCTCCTAGGCATTGCTGGTAATTAAAAGAACCGTGTTTGTTTGTGCGGCTTGGTCCCAGCTAAAAGGCATCTGGTGCTACTTAGTGATTCTAGGCAGCCACCTTTTCAGAACAGTCAATAAAATGAAGTGGCCATAGTCACTCTTCATCTTCCAGATGTGCCTATTGAGATGTAGATGACATGGTTACTTCTTTGTGTCTTGGAATGCAGCCCTTTTCGTAGTAGAGACAACAGGAGGTATGCCTGCAGTTCAGACAACGCCGTTGGGCATGCTGGATCTGATGGCATAATTTGTTATACCGTATCATGTCACCATAAGGCTCACCCTTTGACTTCCTGTTCTATGTAAACCGGTGTGATATTTCGAATCGAATATCTGTATAGACAAATAAATAAATAATAAATAAAAATGGCATGCCTCCCCCTCCCCACACAATGTTGCCATTCTCCCTCCCTCCCAACTGGTGTCTTTCACATTCTGTCCCCCCATCATGCCTTTCTTTTTATCGCTCCCCTCTCCCCCAGAAACAGGGCTGGAGTGTAGCAGATAGTAGCTACTCTTCTTCCCTCTCTCTTTCTTTCCTCCCTAGGCAGCAGGGCAGCAGCACAGCAGTCATTCTTCTTACCTGAAGTTGTCTTCCCTGCTGTCTTCCATCTGAAACCATGGTCTGAGAGTGCTGGACCCATGCGTTCTATCTTTATAGAAGGATCGCAATGGTGAGGGAGTAAAAAAGTGCTGTAAGGCAAACAAGGATCCCAGCAGAGGATCATGCTGGACTGCCAATAGCATGATGCAGAAGCACTGTCCTAGAGAGCCATATGCCAATATGTATAGCAGATGTAGTTAGAAAGTGCTTGCAGGAACGAAGTATATGATAGCAGAATCCTCTGTATTATGCATGATGCATAGTTACTAGAGATGCAGGGTAAGTGATGCATCGGTAAAACCGTTGTGTTGGACAGATATTGCTTCATTGTCCAGTGCCCCTAGCTTTACTGTCCTGTGTTAAGGAGATTGTGATTTGAAGGTGATTTCACTCAATGCACAATTAAACCCTGGAATTTGTTGCCAGAGGATGTGGTTAGTGCAGTTAGTATAGCTGTGTTTAAAAAAGGATTGGATAAGTTCTTGGAGTAGAAGTCCATTACCTGCTATTAATTAAGTTGACATAGAAAATAGCCACTGCTATTACTAGCAACAGTAACATGGAATAGACTTAGTTTTTGGGTATTTCCCAGGTTCTTATGGCCTGGATTGGCCACGGAAACAGGATGCTGGGCTTGATGGACCCTTGGTCTGACCCAGTATGGCATGTTCTTATGTTCTTATGATAGTAATGCAGGGATTGAGAATTTCATGGTATGTATACGGAAAAGTGTGTTTGATAAGGGTCTCTCTTCATAGATAGAAATATTTAGAGTTAATGATGGAAAACAAAGTAAGTATAGATGGTAACTGGAATTTGTTGACATTTTGACAAATGCAAGCCTTATATGTCAACTATTTCTTATGTACTGTAGTTATCTAAAGTATTTGCTTATTTTTATGTATTTTCTGTAATAGAATTTAGTATGTATGTGTTGTGAGAATGTTTTATTGGTGCCTTCCCCATTGAACCTAGTGGAACCTGGGGAAAAATGTTGTAGAGCATAAGCAAATAAGGTAGTGTGGAGACTGAAATATAGCCGTTTATGAATTCTTAACCATACTTTGTACTGACATCATGGTCCATGCATGTTCAATTTGGTTCCTTGCATTTTACGTTAGGTGATCAACATCACCAGGGTGAATTTAAATATCTTAAAAAGAATAATGAAGGTCATGCATGTTATGATAAGGCTAATCATGTATTTTATGGCAAGCAACCAAGTAGGCCCTAAATGTATCTTTATATGTATCTTTATATGTTCATTATATATTATAGTTTGTTGCCATTTGACCTCCTGTCTGGCCTCTGCAAAAGGACACAGACAAAAGAGAGGCAGTCCAGAGAAGAGCTACCAAACTATAAAGAGATGCAACCAAAGCCCTGTGAAATGGAACTTAAGGAACTAAGTAATGTAGAGTATATACTACAGTCGAGAGAGGGAGATAGATGTCGGCAGTTTTGTTCAACGTCTAAGAACATAGGAAATTAAGACTTGCCATACTGGGTCAGACCAAAGGTCCATCAAGCACAGTATTCTATTTCCAATAATGGCCAAGCCTGGTCACAAGTAGCTGGCAGGATCCCAAGGGGTAGATAGATTCCAAGCTGTTTGTTCCAGTAATAAGCAGTGGGTTCTGCAACTCTACCTTAATAATGGTTAATAAACTTTTCCTCCAGGAACTTGTCCAAACCTTTTTTAAATGCAGCTACACTAATAGCTTTCTCCACATCCTCTGGCAATGAATTTCAGAACTTAATTATGCATTGAATAAAAAAAATATTTTCTCTTATTAGTTTTAAATGTGTTACCTAGTAACTTCATTGTGTGTCCCCTGATCTTTGTACTTTTCGAAAGCATAAACAACTGATTAACATTTACTCGTTCCATTCCACTCATGTTAAGGACCTTTATCATATCTTCCCTCAGCTGTCTCTTCTACAAGTTGAAGATTCCTAACCTCTTCAGCCTTTCTTCATAGGGGAATTGTTCCATATCCTTTATCATTCTGGTCACCCTTCTCTGTAACTTTTCTAATCTGTTACATCATTTTTGAAATGTGGTGACCAGAATTGCACACAATAGTCGAGATGAGATCGCACCATGGAGTGATATAGAGGTATTAGGATATTCCCTGTTTTATTCTCCATTCCTTTCCTAATAATTCCTAGCATTCTATTTGCTTTCTTGGCTGCTGTGGCACACTGAGTAGAAGACTACAACATATTTTCAACAATGACACCTAGATCCTTTTCCTGAGTAGTGATTCCTAATGTGGACCCTTGAATTAATTTGAGCTACTCTTCCCTAAAGTGTAGCACTTTGCATTTGTCCACATTAAATTTCATTTGCCATTTGCATGTGCAGTCTCCCAGTTTGCAATGTCCTCTTGAAATTTCTCACAATCCTCTTGTGGTTTAACAACTTTGAATAATTTATTTTGTGTCATCTGAAAATTTGATGACCTCATTTGTTATTATCATGTCCAGAAAATGTATAAATATATTAAAAAGTTGTGGTCCCAGAACAGATCCTTGGACCCTTTTTCCATTTGGAACATTTAACATTTAGCCCTATTCTCTTTTTTATAACTTTTAATCAGTTGGCAATTCAATAGGATATTGCCTCCTATCCTATGACTTTTTAATTTAGAACATAAGAAATAGCATAAATGGTCAGACCAAGGATCCATCAAGCCCAGTATCCTGTTTTAAACAGTGGCCAATCCAATTCACAAGTATCTGGCAAGTACCCAAACATTAGATAGATAACAAGCTACTATTGATTATTAATTGCCGTGATAGCAGTTTATTTATTTATCCTGTAGGAACTTATCCAAAACGTTTTTAAACCCAGTAACACTAACATCTGAAAGCACATCTTCTGGCAATGAATTCCAGAGTTTAACTATGCGCTGAGTGAAAGAAAAATGTCTTCGATTTGCTTTAAATGAGCTACTTGCTAACTTAATGGAGTGCCCCCTGGTCCTTCTATTAATGGAGAGAGTAAATAACTGATTTACATTAACTTGTTCAATTTTTCATGATTTTGTAGACTTCCATGTTATCCCCCCTCAGTCATCTTTTCTCAAAACCAAACAGCCCTAACTTCTTTAGCCTTTCCTCATAGGGCAGCCATTCCATGTCCCATATCATTTTGATCACCCTTCTCTGCACGTTTTCCAGTGCAACTATATCCTTTTGAGATGTGGTGACCTGAATTGCACACAGTACTCAAGATGCAGTCTCACCATGGAGCGATACTGAGGCATTATGACATCCTTCATTTTATTTTCCATTCCCTTCCTAATAATTCTTAACATTCTATTTGCTTTTTTGTTTTATTGCCACAGCACACTAGGCTGACAATTTCAATGTATTATCCACTATGATGCCTAAATCTTTTTCCTGGGTGGTAACTCCTACGATAGAACCTAACATTGTGTAACTACAGCAAGGATTACTTTTCCCTATATGCATCACTTTGCACTTGTCCACATTAAATTTCATCTGCCATTTGGAAGCCCAATCTTCCAGTCTCACAAGGTCCTCCTAATTCATCACAGTCCTCTTGAGATTTAACTACTCTGTATAATTTTGTGTCATCCACAAATTTGATTACCTCACTCGTCGTACCCCTTTCCAGATCATTTATAAATATATTAAAAAAACACTGGTCCAACTACAGATCCCTGAGGCACTCCTAAGAAGTCTCTCATGAGGGACTTTGTCAAATGGTTTCTGGAAATCCAGATACACAATCAACTGGCTCATCTTTATCCACATGTTTATTTAGGCCCTCAAAAAATGTAGCAAATTTGTGAGGCAAGACTTCCCTTGACTAAGTCCATTTTGGCTTTGTCCCATTTAACTTGCCTATCTATATGTTCAGCAATTTTATTCTTTATGATAGCTTCTACCATTTTGCGTGGCATAGATGTCAGACTCACTGGTCTGTAGTTTTCACCCCTTGTTCCCTTTTTAAAAATTGACGTTTTATTGGCATTCCTCCAGTCTTCAGGTACAATAAATGATGTTACTGATAGTTTATAAATTTCTAGTACCAGGTCTGCAATTTTATTTCTCACTTTTTACAGCACCTTAGGATATATACCATCAAGGCCAGGTGATTTGCTGCTCTTTAGTTTTTACTTACACCACAAGTTTAAATTATATACAGTCATACCGCCAAAGATTATAATTTACAAAATATTGATTTTTATCTATGCCTAAATACTCAATAAAATACAAAATATTTTTGGTTAAAATATCAGATCACCAAAACTATTCTCAAAAAAGCTCATGTAGTAACCTAACCAAAAACTAATTCGCTAAGTACTTAGCTTCATTTGCATGCAACACTCCGCTTCATAGCTACTTCAAAACCAACCCGACATGGACCATGTTTCGGCATATAGGGGTGGATTTTAAAAGAGTTACGCGCGCAACCTTTTAAAAAAAAACCCTGCGCGCGCCGAGCCTATTTTGCATAGGCTCGGCGGTGCATGCAAGCCCTGGGACGTGCGTATGTCCCAGGGCTTGCAAAAAGGGGTGGGTGGGTGCAGTCCGGGGGCAGGGCAGAGCATGGCCTGAGCCTCTAGGCCCAGCGGCCATTTGCGCTGTGCCCGGGATTGCGGGCCGGCCGTTGGCCGGTGCGCATAAGTTACGCCTGCCAGGAGGCAGGCATAACATCTTCAACAAAGGTAAGGGGGTTCTAGATAGGGCTGGGGGGTGGGTTAGGGAGGGGAAGGGAGGGGAAGGTGCGTGGGGGCGGAGGGAACGGAGCAGGCTGCGCGGCTCGGCACGCGCAAGTTGCATAATTGTGCACCCCCTTGCACGCGCCGACCCTGGATTTTATAACATGCGCGTGGCTGTGCGCGCATGTTATAAAATCGGGCGTAGATGTATTCACGCCGGGTTGCGCGAACAAATCTGCGCCCACGCGCAGGTTTTAAAATCTGCCCCATACTGCCTTCTTCAGGGTTTTTTTTTTACTGTATACTGTAAAAATAAGAACAGAAATAGAGAAACAATATAAAGTATTTAACCTTAAAGAAAAGAATAAACATATAAGAAACACACACAAACACACAGTACCGTTACTTTCACAGATGCATCAAACGGAGTAGAAGTAGCATTCAAAAAGGAACAACATCACTTTTTTTACAAAGAGACAAAATCACCTGACATCCAATACAGGGGAAATGAGGTTATTAAGCAAATATTGTCAATCATAGCAGATCAAACTTCAAAAACAAAAACAGTAAATAACGAAGGTCTAAAAAGCAGACCAGTCTATTTCTTTGTTTAAACCCTTAAGGCCTGGTTTTTAATCCCTTGCATGTAGGGAAAATGGGGGTTATGAGCACAGCTGTGCCTTGCGCACACTGCACACATTTTAGAAGAGGCCCGGCTGCGTGTGTAACCCCCGTTATGTGCACAAGAGCCAGGCCTCTATCAAGGGGCAGGGAGGGATGGTCCTGGGGGCAGGGAGGGGCAGACCAGGGTGCAGGGTGGGGAGGAACTAGAGATCGCCAATACAGCTCAGGAGCTGGCATAAGTTTGGAAATAAAGAAAAAAAAAAAAGATAGGGCCTTCTAAGGGGTCGGGGAAGAGAGGGGAAGAGGAGGGAGGGTAGGTAGGGGGGTTCGAAAGTTCCCTCTAAGTCCGCTCCTTAATTGGAGCAGACAGGGAGGGAACTGGGGGATGCCTAATCTCGTCGCTGCGTGTAAACTGGTCAAATCTCCCTCTCCCCCCATGAGCACCAGCCTGGTTTTTATAACATGCGCGTGCCGGCGACGCATGTTATAAAAGTGAGCATCTGTGCATGCCAGGTAGCACGGTGGCACACGCGTTTTTTTAAAATCTACCCATTAGGTTTTACCATTCCAAAATAATACATCCATTTTTGCTCCTTCTGCAGCAGAATTTTATCAAAATCTCCTCCTCGTAGCGATTTATTTATTGAGTAGGTTACTATATGAGCTTTTTTTGAGAATAGTTTTTATCATTTGATTTTTTAGCCAAAGTTTTTGTATATTAGTGAGTATTTAGGCATAAATAAAAATATGGGTTTTTTTTTATAAATTATAGTCTTTGGAGGTATGTTGGTATATGATTTAAACCTAGGGGGGTAGATTTTAAAACCCCTGCGCGTGTAAATCCTCCCGGATTTATCCGTGCAGGGCACTCGCGCGCCGGCGCGCCTATTTTGCATAGGCCGCCGGCGCGCGCAAAGCCCCGGGACGCGCGTTAAGTCCAGGGACTTCGTAAAAGAGGCAGGAGGGGGGGCGGTGCGGGGCATGTCCGGGGGCAGGGGGCGGTCTGGGGCAGGGCTGGGGGCGTGGTGATGGTTCGGGTGCGGGCTGGGAGGGCGGTCCCAAGTCCCCCGGCACTGCGGCCTGTGCCGGGGGATACCGGGCGGCAGGCGTAACTTGCCCAACAAAGGTAGGGGGGGGGATTTAGGTAGGGCTGGGGGTGGGGTAGATAGGGGAAGGGAACGGAGGCAGGCTGCGCGGCTCGGCACGCGCAGGCTGCCGATTTTGCCCAGCCTTGCGCGCGCCGACCCCGGATTTTAGAAGATACGCGCGGCTACGCACATATCTTATAAAATCTGGTGTACGTTTGTTCGCGCCGTATGTTTGAAGATCTACCTCAGCATGTAAGTAACACCGATATTGCCCAAGGCCCATTGCGGGCGAGAGACAGCAGATTACATCTTTTGCACCAGACTTTCTGATACTGTCTCTTTCTGTTCTAGATATTTGAAAATAAGTTTTAAAAAAATTTGATTTTTTTTGTTATACACTTTATTTTAATGTATTTTGTTTTCCCTTTCCTGTTGTTTTTTCATGTTATTTTGGGGAGGTGTTGCTGTGTTGTGATTTTTAAATAATGTCCATGCCTGAGCTAAACTCAGTTGCTCTTTCAGTTTTTTTTCTAACCATTTTCCTCATTTTATCATAGTCATCTTTTTGAAAATTAAATGCTATTGCAGTAGATTTCTTTTTTGTGCTTTCTCCAGTTATTAAGTAATATTTGATAATGTTGTGATCGTAATTACCAAGTGGCTCCAATTTACCTCTCGCACCAAATCCTGTGTTCCACTAAGGGCTAGGTCTAAAATAGTTTCCCTTCTTGTTCTTGTACCAGCTGCTTCATGAAGCAGTCATTTATTTCATCTAGGAACTTTGCTTCTCTAGAATTCACCCAGTCAGTACTGGGGAAATTGAAATCACCCATTATTACTGTGCTGCTGATTTTGTTAGCTTCCCTAATTTCTTTTTAGCATTTCATTGTCTGTTAGTTCATCCTGGCCAGGTGGATGCTAAAACACTCCCACTACTATTGTATTCCTTTATTCACCTGGAATTTCTATCCATAAAGATTCAACATTGCATTTTGTTTCCTGCAGAACTTTTATCCTGTTTGACTCAGTGCTCTTTTTAACATATAATGCCACCCCTCCACCAATTTGATCCATCCTATCATTTTGATATAATTTGTACTCTGTCTGCCAATTGTTATCTTTGCAAGTGGGTTTCCTCATTTATACTTATGATAGCTGTTTTATCTCATTTGCCCAATAGATGATAAGATTCCAACTGAAGAATCTTTTTGTTTAAGTAGCTTCAGAAAGATTGCGCGTCCAGGCTAGATGAGTATGTTTCGTCCCAGTTCATATATATTACAATTTTCTATCATTCATACCTTGGTTCCAATATGGGGAAGAGGAAAGAGATTGTAAGGAAGTTCTCTTCTACCCCTGAATCGGCAGACAACCACGCCTGAACACACTCATTCTTTCTCTTTCTCTCAGACAATATCAGTGACCAGCTTGGCTGGCTTAGAAGGGGCAGCCAGCCCTCTGGCGGCTGAAGATTTACTCAGCTCCGAAGGACCGTGTCACACCCCGCCATCCGGGTTACAACACTGTGTTAGCTGAAGGATTGCCAGACCAGACTCTTTCTGCTGCCTCGTCCACATCATCAGGCAGCTTTTCTTTCATAAATGCCGCAGATCCATTGCAGCATGGTGGTATATCACTTTGCCAACTTTTCTGGAGAAAAGATGATGATGCTGTGGCAGGCTTGAATGAGTCTTTGGTATCTGTAGTCCCAGATTATGAAATTCTCTGTTCTCAGGAGGTATGGGAAGCTATCCAGGTGGTCAAGGTCAGCTCAGATTTGCCTAAATCCACTTTGGTCTCACTAAACAGTGCTTGCCAAGATTGAGAAGTCAATTTCTTCTCTTGAAATTCTGATAAACGTTTATTTGCTGTTGAAAAATCTTTGGAAAAAGTTAAAGAGGTTCAGATTTGTCATTATCTTCTCGATCTGTAGAAAATTTGGAAAATTGTTCCAGATCATTAGACCTGCATGTTTTAAACTTTCCACAAAACCATTTAATATCGCCATCAGTGTTGTTCAAGAAATGTATGAGATATTGCAGATTCCTGAGGCTGATTTTTCCTCCTTTATCAAGAATCTATTAGAGATGTGAATCGTGTCCTCGATCGTCTTAACGATCGATTTCGGCTGGGAGGGGGAGGGAATCGTATTGTTGCCGTTTGGGGGGTAAAATATCGTGAAAAATCGTAAAATCGTGAGCCGGCACATTAAAACCCCCTAAAACCCACCCCCGACCCTTTAAATTAAATCTCCCACCCTCCCGAACCCCCCCCAAATGACTTAAATAACCTGGGTGTCCAGCGGCGGTCCGGAACGGCAGCGGTCCGGAACGGGCTCCTGCTATTGAATCTTGTTGTCTTCAGCCGGCGCGCCATTTTCCAAAATGGCGCCGAAAAATGGCGGCGGCCGTAGACCAACATGATTCCACGGCAGGAGGTCCTTCCGGACCCCCGCTGGACTTTTGGCAAGTCTTGTGGGGGTCAGGAGGCCCCCCCCAAGCTGGCCAAAAGTTCCTGGAGGTCCAGCGGGGGTCAGGGAGCGATTTCTCGCCGCAATCGTTTTCCGTACGGAAAATGGCGCCGGCAGGAGATCGACTGCAGGAGGTCGTTCAGCGAGGCGCCGGAACCCTCGCTGAACGACCTCCTGCAGTCGATCTCCTGCCGGCGCCATTTTCCTACGGAAAACGATTCGCGGCGGGAAATCGCTCCCTGACCCCCGCTGGACCTCCAGGAACTTTTGGCCAGCTTGGGGGGGGCCTCCTGACCCCCACAAGACTTGCCAAAAGTCCAGCGGGGGTCCGGAAGGATCTCCTGCCGTGGAATCGTGTTGGTCTATGGCCGCCGCCATTTTTCGGCGCCATTTTGGAAAATGGCGCCGGCTGAAGACAACAAGATTCAATAGCAGGAGCCCGTTCCGGACCGCTGCCGTTCCGGACCGCCGCTGGACACCCAGGTTATTTAGTCATTTGGGGGGGGTTCGGGAGGGTGGGGGGATTTAATTTAAAGGGTCGGGGGTGGGTTTTAGGGGGTTTTAGTGTGCCGGCTCACGATTCTAACGATTTATAACGATAAAATCGTTAGAATCTCTATTGTATTGTGTTCCATAATGGTTTAAGACGATATTAAAATTATCGGACGATAATTTTAAATCGTCGAAAAAAACAATTCACATCCCTAGAATCTATTAGTTGCCTGTTATCCAATAAATCTTCTAACAAGGGGGAACAAGAATTAGCTAAACTATCAGAGATTTTGGAAAATCTGGATGATATGATTCTAGGGATGTGAATCATTTTCTGATGATTTGAAAATACTGGAAGATATTTTCAAACTGGTCAGAATTCGGGGGGCCCCCCGAACCCAATAGGAAAACCCCACAAAATTTTTTGTGGGGTTCTCTTATCGTTTTGGGGGGGGTGGGAAGAAAGGGCACTTTAAAATAAACATACCCTGACCCTTTACATGTAATTTATTTGCATCCTCCACCCTCCTGCCCCCACCCCCCCAACATTTTTAAAGTACCTGATGGTCCACCAGGGGTCCCGGAAGCGACCTCCCGCTCTCGGGCCATCGGAGGAGGGCGGGGGAGAATCGGCACACAAAAACAATCCCTAAACCCACCCCGACCCTTCAAAACAGCTCCCTTAGCTTCCCCCACCCTCCTGATCCCCCCCAAAATGTTTTGAATTACCTGGTGGTCCAGCGGTGGTCCCGGGAACGATCTTCCGCTCTCGGGCCATCAGCTGCCACTAATAAAAATGGCGCCGATGGCCCTTTGCCCTTACCATGTGACAGGGTATCCGTGCCATTGGCCTGGCCCTGTCACATGGTAGGAGCACTGGATGGCCTGTGCCAATTTTAAAGATGGTGTTGGCCATCCAGTGCTCCTACCATGTGACAGGGGCCGGCCAATGGCACGGATACCTTGTCACATGGTAAGGGTAAAGGGCCATCAGTGCCATTTTTATTAGTGGCAGCCGACAGCCCGAGAGCGGGAGATCACTCCCGGGACCACCACTGGACCACCAGGTAATTTAAAATGTTTTTTTTGGGGGGGGGGGGGAGGGTGGGGGAAGCTAAGGGAGCTGTTTTGAAGGGTCAGGTGGGTTTTTGTTTATCAGCTCGGGCGCAGCTGATAAAAAAATAAAACCCGATCGGGCTACATGAAAAAATTCACGATGTGAATCGGAACCGGAATCGGAACTGATTCCGGTTCCGATTCACATCTCTAGTACTAATTATGAATACTATAGATTATTTAAGAGTGCAGCAGTATCTCTCTGTACTCTATAACAGTGGTACCCAACCCTGTCCTGGGGCCCACCAGCCAGTCGGGTTTTCAGGATATCCACATGAATATGCATGAGAGAAAAATTTGTATGCTAATATGTAAATATAGAGCTTAAGAAGCAAATATGTTTAAGAGAAAAGAAGTTCTAGAGCTGGAGATCAGGATGAAGCTCAAAGGGAGTAGACTCAAGAGTAACAAGAAAATATTTCTTCACAGAAAAGTTGGTGAATGCATAGAGTGGCTTCCCAGTGGAGATGGTTGAGGCAAAACTTACATTATTCAAGGCAACCTGGATATGCACAAAATGATAAGGGGAATGGAACAGTTCCCCTATGAGGAAAGACTAAAGAGGTTAGGACTTTTCAGCTTGGAGAAGAGACGACTGAGGGGGGATATGATAGAGGTGTTTAAAATCATGAGAGGTCCTAGAACGGGTAGATGTGAATCGGTTATTTACTCTTTCGGATAGTAGAAAGACTAGGGGGCACTCCATGAAGTTAACATGGGGAACATTTAAAACTAATCAGAGAAGTTCTTTTTTACTCAATGCACAATTAAACTCTGGAATTTGTTGCCAGAGGTTGTGTTTTAGTGCAGTTAGTATAGCTGTGTTTAAAAAAAGGATTGGATAAGTTCTTGGAGGAGAAGTCCATTACCTGCTATTAGTTCACTTAGAGAATAGCCACTGCCATTAGCAATGGTAACATGGAATAGACTTAGTTTTTGGGTACTTGCCAGGTTCTTATGGTCTGGATTGGCCACTGTTGGAAACAGGATGCTGGGCTTGATGGACTCTTGGTCTGGCCCAGTATGGCATTTTCGTTATGTTCTTATGTTCTTAGAGAATCTCTAGTTAGAAAGAACTGAAGGCAAAATCAGAGAACCGCTGGGGTCTCTGACTTTGCAATAGGATATTGTGCAGACTAGATGGGTCTTACAGTCCTTATCTGCAGTTATTTAATAATATAAGAACATGTCATACTGGGTCAGACCAAGGGTCCATCAAGCCCAGCATCCTGTTTCCAACAGTGGCCAATCCAGGCCATATGAACCTGGCAAATACCCAAAAGTTAAGTCTATCCCATATTACTGTTGCTAGTAATAGTGGTGGCTATTTTCTAAGTCAACTTGATTAATAGCAGGTAATGGACCTCTCCTCCAAGAACTGTATCAGACTGATAGTCAGCAGGATTTGAACCTGTGCAGGCAAACCCCCAATGGATTTTTATCCTTCACCTTGACCACTCAGCCATCACTACATTGTTATGTTTCTGTGTTAACCAGCTTTAGTTTTTGTTTATTCATCTAGTCTTCCTGAATAGTTACTAACCTAAAGCCTCCTTTCTGACCTCAAATTGGCTGAACTGACTGTAGATTTTTGTTCCATTGTCAGCTGTCAAATATATTGTGTGTTACATGCTTGTGGCCTCTCAGAATTTAGCTGCAGTGATAACACAGTATAGTCCCAGCAATCAAGAAAAAAGATGCAGTATAACCTGGCATGATACGGTAATAATTTCTACATAAGTTCATTGATTTCTTGGAGTTGTAGAAACATTAACCACTCTCTTTTTACACAGTGTTCTTTTGTGTAGAAATGTTATACTGTGAAAATGATGCATATGGCAATAAAGACTGGCACGAAGAGTCAGAAAGAGATATATATATATTTTTTTTCTCATTAATATTGCATTTTGACTACATCATTAGATACACAGGTTACAATGTTTGGCCAAATTGCATAGTTTGCGACCAATCTGTCAGATATTAATGACCATCTCTCCTTCCATCTAACTTTATTGAACTTTCCATCACCTTTACTGTTTGCAGTATGTCTTGCATCATTTAAGTTATGCCCTCACTAGGATCCATTTGTTTCCCCTTCTTGCACTGACCTTTCTCATGTATGGCCTCTCTAAGATGTGCTGTACACTACGTCTCGGGATTCTAAGTCATTCACTTATAGCATGGTTTCAGTGATTAACTTGGTGTGTATTGGGGCCGAGCATTAAAGGTTTTCTCCCATTTTGAGTCTGTGGAAAAAATGCTTAGAACCTAGGACTATTACATTTTACTTTTGGACTCATCTTGTTTTTGTTTAAGAACAGCTCTTTTTTTTTTCCTTTTTCCTGAAACAAGCTTTTTATATACCACATTACAGCAAGAAATCAAACCAGAAACCCAGACATTTATTCTGGATGACTCACCTACTGCTGCTGTTAAGGGAAGTCATACCCTGCCATATTGGTAATGGTTATGTAACTGGTTTTATAAATATAGTCTGTAATCTGCCAGATTGGTGATGATTATTTTTATGTGTGAGGGAGTCATTTGTCAATCATGTTGGGTGTGTTTTGGCCCTAATGAGATATTTATTGCAAATCAAGTTTTTAGAGAGGGAGGGAGGGAGGGAGAGCCTCTGGGGGAGGCATGCATATTAGTCACTTTTTATACCACTGTAGAAGGGTCAGCTAGTAACTTGAGGTGAGGTGGTGGTCTAGGGTTTGGGGGGGGGGGGGGGAAACATTTTTACATGCACAAGCAGAGTATGAATAGCACAGTACACATCAATGAAGATTTGATGTGATTTGGAGTGGGGAAAAGTAGACAAAGATGAGATTGTACAACATACTCTCGACCTGGCTTGACAGCAGCTAGGTAGAGAGTAAGAGTACATCAAACTAGGTCGAGAGTACAATGTACAAATCTCATCTATGTGTACTTTTCCTCACTACAAATCACATCAAATCTGCACCGATGTGTACTATGCTGTTCGTATCTTTGCCTTGTTTATGTAGAACTGCCCCCCAAATTGAAGACCACCATCAAAACCTCATCTCAAGTTACTAGTTAATCCTTCTGCAGTGGTATAAATAGTTTACTTATAAGAGAGCCTTATAAAAAGTCTTTCTCTCTCTCATACACACTCTCTCTCTCTCAAGTGATATGAAAACATCACAGGTGCAATAAATATAACACATGCTGTGGTATCTCAAAAATTGCCCTAACCATACTCCTTCTTTTATCACAGGCACTATTCATGTGAAATTTATAGCAAAATGATGAATCTAGGTCGCAGTTTATAAACCGCCAGATTGGCCCCATAGGTGGGAAATGTATATTTGTAAATAAATAAATACAATTCCTTTGTAAAGGATTCTTAATCAGTAAAAATGTATTATGATTGGTTGGCTAGAGTAGAGGTTCTCAACCCTGCTCTCGGGGACCTCATGGACAATTGGGTTTTCAAGATATCCTCAGTACATGCACTGGTTCCATAAAATAAAAATCTATCTCATGCATATTCATTGTGGATATCCTGAAAACCAGACTGGACAGGCAGTCACCAAACAGTTGCAAACTATTTAGATAGAGGATAGTGCCCCAGACGCAACATTATGGAATATTCATAACCTGACGAATATGCAGTTACTTTCTACTAAGCTGAACAGAGGAAGGGAAATCAAGGATTTTCTTTCAACTTGGAATTCTTTTGTCAGGTTGGGAATCGTGGAAAATAAGTGTTTAATAAATAAATAGATTCATAAATGTAAGACTCTGACTGTTTTGGATCTTGGAGAACGGTAGGAATCTGTAGGTCTTCCCATGATCCCAGTTTGTTCTCCATTATTCCTAGATCTCTTAAACACCTTATTATACAAGTCAACCATCACAATGGTACAGCTGTGATTTGATGGCATCTTTCTATAAAATCCTCTGGCCCATCCCACCCCCTGCAGCTGTTATGGTGGCAAAAAGAGAGATGTGTGTGAATGTGTGTGCTGGTTTACTTTCAAGCAGGAAAGTTGTCTCGTATTTGCTGTCCAGGTTTGGCACTGCTTTCCCGATTAAAGATGGAGCTCCTTCTCTTTCCCTCCAAGGCCTTCCTTTCCTCTTCCTCATTTCTTTCTGTTTCTGGTGGATAAACGGTCATCATCCCAGTTCCATCAACTACTAACCTTGGAGTCTTCTTTGACATCTCTCTGTCCTTCTCTATCCAAAACACTGCTAAAATGTGCCATTTCTTTCTTTATAACATTGTAAAAATGTGTCCGTTCCTTTCTGAACACACTATCAGAACCCTAATCCACTCTCTCATCTCTTCCCGCTTAGACTATTGCAACCTGTTCCTCACAGGTCTCCCGACCAGCCATCTCTTTCCACTGAAATCTGCCCTAAATTGAGCTGCATGATTTATCTTTTGCCAATGTCACTATGCTGACATAACCCTCTTCTGACATCACTGCATTGGCTCCCTATCCACTCCCACATACTGTTCAATAGGGATGTGAATCGTTTTTGACGATTTAAAATATCGTCCGATATTTTTTAAATCATCAAAAATTGTTGAAGAGTGTGATACAATATAAATCCCCCTGATTTATCGTGAAAAATCGTTAATCGGGTTTGTGTCCACTAACGGGAGTTATTTTGGGGGGGGGAAACCGGCACACCAAAACAACCCCTAAACCCACCCCGACCCTTTAAAACTAATCCCTTACCTTCCCCCACCCTCCCCAACCACCCCAAAATGTTTTAAAATCACCTGGTGGTCCAGTGGAAGCCCCGGGACCGATCACCCACTCTCAGGCCGTCGGCTGCCACTAATAAAAATGGCGCCCATGCCCGATATAAAAAAAAAAACACCCGACCCTTTAAAACTGACCCCTTAGCCTCCCCCACCCTCCCCGACCCCCCCAAAAAACATTTTAAAATTACCCGGTGTTCCAGTGGGGGCACCGGGAGCGATCTCCCGCTCTCGGGCCATCGGCTGCCACTAATAAAAATGGCGCCAATGGCCCTTTGCCCTTACCATGTGACAGGGTATCCGTGCCATTGGCCGGCCCCTGTCACATGGTATGAGCAATGAATAGCCGGCACCAAAGATGGCACCGGCCATCCAGTGCTCCTGCCATTGTGACAGGGGCCGGCACCATCTTTAAAGATGGTGCCGGCCATCCTGTGCTCCTACCATGTGACAGGGGCCGGCCAATGGCATGGATACCCTGTCACATGGAAAGGGCAAAGGGCCATCGGCGCCATTTTTATTAGCGCAGCCGACGGCCCGAGAGCAGGAGATCGCTCCCCACGCCCCTACTGGACCACCAGGTAATTTTAAAACATTTTGGGGGGGGGGTTCGGGAGGGTGGGGGTGGCTAAGGGGTCAGTTTTAAAGGGTCAGGGTGGGTTTTTTGTTTATCGGGATCGGGCGCAGCGATAAACAAAAAAACCAATTGGGCCGGACGATAAAAATTATAAGATTTGAATCGAACCAGAACCGAACCGATTCCGGTTCCGATTCACATCTCTAATGTTCAAGCTCCTCTTTCTCACCTAAAAATGCCTTCACTCAGCAATACCTCTTTACCTACCCTCACTTATCTCTCTCTACATCCCTCCTTGTGTACTCTGCTCATCGGATAAGTCACTCCTATCATGCCCTTCTCCTCTAGTGCCAATTCCAGACTCCGTGCTTTCCACCTGGCTGCACCATGTGCTTGGAATAGTCTTCCTGAACTGGAACGCCATGCTCCCTCTCTTGCCATGTTTAAATCCCATCTAAAGACCCATCTTATGCCCGATTGTCTGATTTCATCTTATTAACTAGCTTTTTTTTTCTTTTCAAAACATTGTCTTCCTTTATGAAATTTCTCCAGTCTCTTGTCCTGTATGATTGTCTTATTAGATTGTAAAGTCTATTGAGCAGGACTGTCTTTTTGTATGTACATGTGTGTATGTCATGTAGCGCTATGAAATATTAAGTAGTAGTAGTAGTAATTAAAGCATGTGGAGAAATGGTTGCAAGTGCGATGGGGGTTGAATATGTAGCTTACAGATAGATGATATTAACTACTCACCTAGCTGCCACCTTCTACTGAAATGACTCTCCAACTGGTCAAGAAAAGCAGAGTGCCGTAGGATAGAGGAGACAGGGCAGGATCAATGATAACTAATTACTACATCCACATGTGCTCACCATACACCACTTTCACATTCAGAGAATAAAAGGATTTCATGTCCCTAAAGGCAAAGGATAAAAACAGCACAGACTGAAATCCAGCAATGGCAGTGATTTATACACTATATGTGCATAGGGGTAGATTTTAAAATCTGCGCGAAGGCGTACATGTGCGTGCGCTACCCGGTGCACACACATAAATGCCCGATTTTATAACATGAGCGTACAGGCGTGCTCATGTTATAAAATCAGGGGTCGGCACGCACAAGGGGGTGCACAATTGTGCACCTTGCATGGGACGAGCCCACGCTGACCCCGCGCTGCCTTCCCCCGTTCCCTCCCAGGCCGCTCCGAAATCAGAGCGGCCTGGAGGGAACTTCCCTATCCCCTCATCCCACCTTCCCTTCATTTTCCCTACCTCCCCTGCCCTTTCCCCCCCTACCTTTTTCTGATTTTTTTCTTTTATTTCAAAACTTACTTCAGCCCTGGGCTGAAGTAAGTTGCGCGCACTGGCTCAATGGCAAATGGTTTGCTGTGTCGGAGGCCTCTGGCCCCGCCCCTGCCTCGCCCCCAGACCGCCCCTTTAGTAAAGCCTGTTACAGTTTTGGCTGCAGTGCTACCGCCTCACCACCAGGGGTCCCTCTAGTGCTGGCCTCTCCTGACAGGCTCCCTATGTCCACTCTATGCTCTGGGTGTGCCCTTATAACCCTGCCTGACAGTTGCCTCGGTGCTTCGGCATCGAGCTCACCTGGGCTCCCTGCTCTAGCCTTGCGCGGCATTCGGGCCTTTCCTTGCCTTGCCTTGCCCTGCGCGGCCTTCGGGCCTTTCCTTGCCTTGCCTTGCGCGGCCTTCGGGCCTCCTTCCTCGCTGTTCTCACCTGGCCTACAGGCCTTCTGACCTGCCTGCTCTGCTTACGGTGTGTGGCCTACGGGCCTTCTGTGTATGTGTGGCCTATGGGCCTTCTGACCTGCTTGCCCTGACTATGGTGTGTGGCCTACGGGCCTTCTGTGTGTGTGTGGCCTACGGGCCTTCTGACCTGCCTTGCCCCGCTTATGGTGTGTGGCCTACGGGCCTTCTGTGTGTGTGTGTGGCCTACGGGCCTTCTGACCTGCTTGCCCTGACTATGGTGTGTGGCCTACGGGCCTTCTGTCTGTGTGTGTGTGTGGCCTACGGGCCTTTCTGACCTGCCTTGCCTCGCTTATGGTGTGTGGCCTACGGGCCTTCTGTGTGTGTGTGGCCTACGGGCCTTCTGACCTGCCTTGCCCCGCTTATGGTGTGTGGCCTACGGGCCTTCTGTGTGTGTGTGGCCTACGGGCCTTCTGACCTGCCTTGCCCCGCTTATGGTGTGTGGCCTACGGGCCTTCTGTGTGTGTGTGGCCTACGGGCCTTCTGACCTGCCTTGCCCTGCTTACTGTGCCCTGACCCAGCCTGGACCCAGACACTGCTTATTGCCCGCCTGCCCTGACCCAGCCTGAACTTAGACTCTGCTCCTTGCCGCCTGCCCTGACCCAGCCTGAACTAGACACTGCTTATTGCTGCCTGCCCTGACCCAGCCTGGAACCAGACACTGTTTCTAAGCTTCCTGTCTCTCTCCACCTGGAGCCACCCTGCTGGGTGGTGTTCACGCCTCCTGACCGGAGCCCAAGCGTAACAGCCCCGGTTCTTAGACGCATCCTGGGGCTTTACGAGCGTCACAGGGCCTTTATAAAATAGGCCTGGCATGCGAAAGGCGATTTATGTGTGTAGAGCTTTTAAAATCTGGCCCATAATGTATATATATATTATGTACCACTGACATGGCTGACATTCCTAAGGCCCCTTTCCTTTTCATGAAGCTGATTAAGTGTTATTCACGTGCACCCAAGGTAGGCCAATAGCATCATAAAAAACCCTTTTGAGATCCTGCTATTGTTGCCTTTGATTGGGAGATTGAATATGCATCCCAACTTACCTGCATAGAGCTAACAGTATCTGATGAAAATATTTGGAGAAAGTGACCTGCTCTATCCCACCAACTGCTGCCATTCTGGATTGAAAAGACCACTATTTATTTATTCTTATTTTTGTTTAAAACCTTTCTAAACTGCTTTCCTAATATTCGGGCTGCCCAGAGCTGTTATGATTCTGTAATGTCAGAAGGGGTGTGAACCCTGGGCTGAAGTGAGAGGTGTTACCGCCCACGGGGAGGAGCCCCATGAGCCTCACTGTCGGGAGGCTAGGTCTCAGCAGAGGAAGGCATGAAAAGAATAGAGTCTTTATTAAAGAGACTAGCGGACCCCTGCCACGCGTTGTAGTGGCTGAGTCAGATTCTTTGCCCTCCCTGCCCCTTCCCTTTGTTCATTTAGCTGAGTCACTCATCTTCTTCGCCCTTGGTCACTCCCCCCCTTCCCTCCCCTGTCCCCACTCCAACTCTGTCCCCTCACACTCACCTCTCCCCTCATTCTTCCTCCCCTGACAGTTACCTCCCTCCTCATTCTCCCTCCCCTCACTCCTGCATTTTATTCATCACCTTAGAATGCAGAAATCAGTCCTGGGAATATATGATATTCAGAATATTTAATTCTGATTAAATTTCAGCAGACAATGCTTGAAATTGGTGACGTCTGAAGCTTTCCTTTAGAACAAATAAAATGTACTATTGTGTTAACAACATCCAAAGCTCTTTTGATTTTCAGCTATTTAGCAACCAAGTTTCTTTTGACGGGCAATACATTATTTTTCATAAGGAGACCTATGCACTAAAGATTAGTAAATATGCATAGGTGATTTAGTATACATGAAAAACAAGCCTATGTGGCCCCACATGTGCATGCAGATGGGCATGCAGGGATCTGAGTATATTTATGAATTTTGACACACTGAGCTTAAAAGGTTGGCCAACACTGTTCTAAGAGGTGTTCCAAAATTCCGAGTTGTTTCAGCAAGAAAATAGTGAAATCCTAAGGCTTAAATGCTCTGCTCAGTCAATGGTATTTCCCTTCATGGTCCAATGAAAGTGACTGTGCTCCCTCTTGAAGTTGAGTGACTAAGTCCACCTCACACAATCTCATGGCTGCTAAAGTTCTCCCTGTAAGCACACTGGCTTGGCTTTTTACCTGCTAGGCCTTTGGTTTAAGCCCAGTCAAGCCAGTGAGGGACAAAGGGAGAGGCAATCAGGATGAAGGAAGGGAAAGAGGAGGGATAGATAAAGGGAGAAGCAGGAAAAGGAGAGGTTGTGCATAGAAGAGACAGAGGGAGCAGGGTTGTTTTGGGAAAGAAAAGGAGGAAGAAAAAAAGCATGAAAAGGAGAGATCACAAAAAACAGTAAAACAAGGGCAGATAGGTATTTCAAAGTGAAAGCAAAGATTGAGTAAATAAAGGAATGTTAAAAATATTGTTATGAAACATTGCTTAGTTTTGAACGTTTTTATATCTTTCAATGGAAACCATCATTTGCCTTTAAGGGGAAGAATTTGAAAAACGTCTTGGCTGTCAGAAAGGTCTGGCAATGCTGTTGCTGCTTTGTTGTCACTTCCTTGTTTGCAGCTGTGTGGGTAACCTGAAATCATTTGCACAACCTCCACTGGGGTAAAACTCAGTTTTTACATTTTTATTTAAACTTCAATAGACTATGAACTTGCGCGTTTCTCTGCGTAGGTAAGACAAGGAAGAAAGCTGAAGACCTGTCTTGAAGATCAGAGCTGTTTTAGAACTTGGCTGGAAGCTCTACTTTTGATACATCGCTAAGAAAATGCAAATTCAGAAGGACTCCACTTTATTGTAACCAATGGACAGATAGGGGTGGATTTTAAAAGGGTTATGCGCGTAATATATGTGCGTAACCCTTTTAAACTCGCTCTTGCGCGCGCCGAGCCTATTTTGCATAGGCCCAGCAATGCGCGCAAGCCCCTGGACATACGCGCGTATGTCCCGGGGCTTGAAAAAAGGGGCAGGGAATGGGTGGGGCCGTCTGGGGGTGGGGCAGGGCGGGACCGAGGCCTCCAGCACAGTGGCCATGCAGGGGATTGCGTGCCAGCACTTGGCCGGCACGCACAACCTACACCTGCCTGGAGGCAGGCGCAACGAATATGTAGGGCTGGTGGCGGGTTAGGTAGGGGAAAGGAGGGGAAGGTGGGGGGGTGGAATGAAAGCTCCCTCTGAGGCTGCTCCAAAATCGAAACGGCCCCTCCGAGGGCTGCTCCGATTTTTTATAACATGTGCTGCACGCACATGTTATAAAATCGGGCGTAGATTTGTGCCTGCCGGGTTGCACGCACAAATCTATGCCCACGTGTAGCTACTAAAATCTGGCCCATAGTGGGGGAAATATTTCTGCCATTTTACTGAAAGTCTACAGATGGGGATCTCTTAATGTAATAGTTGACATCCTGCTGGATTCAATTAGCATTTTTATGGTCTTGCCAGGCACTTACTGTGATCATCGTTGCTTGTGTAGTTTTGCATAGATCAGCTTCTTTTGGATTGGTGCTTGCCCTCATTCTCCTTCCTTCTGTGTTTCATGATTGGTCAATAATATATAAGGGAATATGGAAATGCACTTGATTGATTAAGAAAGACTAAGTGATCTTTTAGCATCAGATTTTAATGACTGGGATTTTTCTTTTCAAACTGTCCAATGTGAAACCTGCAGTTGTTTGCATCATTGTCTATGAAAAATAGTTTAGAAAAAATGACTATTTTTTCCTATCTTAACCATGATGTTCACGCCTCTTTCCTCTCTCTATAAAATAATTGCTTTAGGATTTTTATCAGACTTTTTGGAGATGTTTGCGTAATGATTATTAAGTCAGAATCTAAACATAATTTTCTCCCTCCTGCAATTCAATTATTTGTGAAAGTTTTTCATTTAAAATAGAAGTGAAAAACAAAAGCTTTACTGTTATTGATTGCATTATTTGCTATGCTTGATCACGTCTACATTAACAAACTTTTTTTTACAACATCTTTTGTATGGATTTCTACCATGCTGAGGGTGTAAAACAAGTTATTTTCTCTTTGAGATAGCTCAATGGGGATGAAACATGGTCCATGAAGGATCACATCACGTTTTCCTACGGGCTGTTTCCGCTAAGGTGTTGGCAGCTCCTGGAGGCAGCGGCTTTCTTGATTTGAATTTGAAGACGGTGTACATGCAGCTCTTGATGATATTTTTCACTTTATGATACTTAATTACATATAGATGATGGGACTAGGTGTGATGTGATTACATTTATCTGATTTTTCACATTTTCAAACATTGAGTTGGTGCCAGACTTGACAATTCTTAGTACACATATGCACATGTCACCAACAACTATTCTATACTGTTTGTTCTTTTGGATATAATAATTCACTCTGTTGTTTTTGTTTTTTTCTTATGTTTAACCTTCTTTTGCACCAATTTAGGGCTGGTTCACTTACTAGATACTTTTTCCTCCTCGGTGTTTTTTCACTTGAGGAAAAAACCAACAACACAAAGTTAGAAAAAGGCTAATTTGATCGTTCTCTATCATCTTAAATTTGCTATATAATTACACAAAATATTTCCTGTAAAATATTCCCTGATAATAATGATTGTTTTTCTTCCACAATCCAGACTGAAATATTGTTATCTCTGGTATTTTTCACATTTTAATGCAGGGGAATATAAGTAATAGTTGCATGCTCCCTGCCACCTCCCATCCGAGACCAAACAATTCATGTGACATTGGACCTTTGTCAAAAAATATAACATTTGAAATGTTTAGCTAGCTTTACATCAAAATTACTGATAATCCATTCATGGTTATTTGTTATTTTCCCTTGTGTCTTTTATTGTATATGTTTATAGAAACTATATCAGTGAGATCGAAAGCCACCACCAAAAACTGTTTATACATGAAGGTTAGAGCCTGGCTTTTTCCATGCTTTTTGAAAAGCTCCCTGGAAAGAGCGAAAGCACTTTCTTTCATAAATATTTCTTTGTTTACACTAGAGATAATTGGACCAGAGCACAGACAATGTCAATGGAATGACATCTCGCAGTGTCTTCTCGGTGTGATGTTACAAATAACCAAATGCATTTACTTTGTTGTTTTTTTTTGTCCTGCCTGTGACAAGACAGCAGGAATTAAAGCTGGGGATTTGGCAGGTTGACGAAAGTCAACTTATCATCAAAGCCACTCAGCTGGAAAAAGAGCACTTGGAGCATAGCCAGATCTGTCCATTCCTCATCTTTAATATTAGTTTGTAAAAATCTAGTGGGGACATGATTAAATGCTGCTTTCTGGAACACTGTAGCTGGTCTGCTTTTGCATGCTAAAGCCACCGCAATTGGCCACAACTAGTTATAAAATATACTAAATGGATAGGAAATGAGCAACCATTATATACAATGGGGGGGGGGGGGGGCAATTCAGCCTTTTTGAGGCTGGGAAGGAGGCTGAAGCAAATAAGTATTTAAGCAGGGTGGCAAATAAAAAAAAAGGTGTTTTTCAAAGAAAAAGCAGAAACTGCATGGTGGGTTATATAGAGGCACAGATGCTGTATGCGCAGATTTTCCACGCGCGTTAAGGACGCATAAAACCTGATATTGCATTTGCCTTCCCTCTGCGCTCGAAAAATGTGCGTTCAACCGCGTGTTCGCAACCACGCTAAGCCGAACGCCCCGTATTGCATCAACTCCATAGGGGGGAAATGAGTGTATAACAAAGCACTTAACACCCACCCTGTTCCAACCCAGGGAGTGCATTAACTATTTCAGTTTCCTGTGCTTGAGTCTCATTTTCTTTTTGCAAGCTAATCTTGGTCCCCTCGAAAAAAACTGGGAAACCACACTCAGCATGCATAGACAATAATGTTAATGAATTCTAAGACAATTAATCAAAAAAAGCTATGGCCATGCTTCTGTCACCATATCACCTCTACTGTATACATTTGGAAAGGTTTATTTAAACCAGCTCCAGAGGAATCATGGAGAAAATCCCAGAAACTGGAAAACAAACACTTATAGTGACAAAGCAGGCCATCTTCCCATGTATAGATTAGGAAGCTGAAGTGTATGAGAAACTGTTGACATGCAAAGCTATCATTTAGAAATGTAAAAAGAAAAAATGTACTACTTCTTCACATCTACACAATCTGCATGCTCCACCCATCCCTCACAGCTGTGGTCTCTTTGAAGGATCAGGATTCACAGGATAATACGCACAGGCTTTTTTCTCATATACATCATGCAATCTTCAACTCCTGCATCGCTGGCATGGCTTCGAAATACTGCCATTGCCTCCCACACAGCCAGCAAGGCTATGAGTCTCATCTGCTCAGCAGAAGGGCACCATGACTGCATCTCCAGCAGTGATGCATCAGACTTCTGCAAATACCCTGTCGCCTTCCATAATGCATCCATCATACATATTGGCTAGCATAGTGCCTTCTAGGCTCGGGTGCCATGCACACCTCCTGTTTATCGATGCTCCAACCAGGACGCATGTTGGTACTTCAGTTTATACAGCTTGATTATAGATCAAATTGGAAGAAGGATCCAACAGAAGAAAATAGGATAAAGCATAAACATTGGCAAGTTAAATGTAAGACATTGATAAGACAGGCTAAGAGAGAATTTGAAAAGAAGTTGGCTGTAGAGGCAAAAACTCACAGTAAAAACTTTTTAAAATA
Organism: Rhinatrema bivittatum; assembly: GCF_901001135.1. Taxonomy (NCBI): domain Eukaryota; kingdom Metazoa; phylum Chordata; class Amphibia; order Gymnophiona; family Rhinatrematidae; genus Rhinatrema; species Rhinatrema bivittatum. Next base: position 786,804,917 of record NC_042616.1, on the reverse strand, counting down.
TATCCGAAGCAGAAAGCCTGTGAGGGAGTCAGTTGGACCGTTAGATGATCGAGGGGTTAAAGGGGCACTTAGAGAAGATAAGGCCATCGTGGAAAGATTAAATGATTTCTTTGCTTCGGTGTTTACTGAAGAGGATGTTGGGGAGGTACCCGTAATGGAGAAGGTTTTCATGGGTAATGATTCAGATGGACTGAATCAAATCACGGTAAACCTAGAAGATGTGATAGGCCTGATTGACAAACTGAAGAGTAGTAAATCACCTGGACCGGATGGTATACACCCCAGAGTTCTGAAGGAACTAAAAAATGAAATTTCAGACCTATTAGTAAAAATTTGTAACTTATCATTAAAATCATCCATTGTACCTGAAGACTGGAGGATAGCAAATATAACCCCAATATTTAAAAAGGGCTCCAGGGGCGATCCGGGAAACTACAGACCGGTTAGCCTGACTTCAGTGCCAGGAAAAATAGTGGAAAGTGTTCTAAACATCAAAATCACAGAACATATAGAAAGACATGGTTTAATGGAACAAAGTCAGCATGGCTTTACCCAGGGCAAGTCTTGCCTCACAAATCTGCTTCACTTTTTTGAAGGAGTTAATAAACATGTGGATAAAGGTGAACCGGTAGATATAGTATACTTGGATTTTCAGAAGGCGTTTGACAAAGTTCCTCATGAGAGGCTTCTAGGAAAAGTAAAAAGTCATGGGATAGGTGGCGATGTCCTTTCGTGGATTGCAAACTGGCTAAAAGACAGGAAACAGAGAGTAGGATTAAATGGGCAATTTTCTCAGTGGAAGGGAGTGGACAGTGGAGTGCCTCAGGGATCTGTATTGGGACCCTTACTGTTCAATATATTTATAAATGATCTGGAAAGAAATACGACGAGTGAGATAATCAAATTTGCAGATGACACAAAATTGTTCAGAGTAGTTAAATCACAAGCAGATTGTGATAAATTGCAGGAAGACCTTGTGAGACTGGAAAATTGGGCATCCAAATGGCAGATGAAATTTAATGTGGATAAGTGCAAGGTGATGCATATAGGGAAAAATAACCCATGCTATAATTACACGATGTTGGGTTCAATATTAGGTGCTACAACCCAAGAAAGAGATCTAGGTGTCATAGTGGATAACACATTGAAATTGTCGGTTCAGTGTGCTGCGGCAGTCAAAAAAGCAAACAGAATGTTGGGAATTATTAGAAAAGGAATGATGAATAAAACGGAAAATGTCATAATGCCTCTGTATCGCTCCATGGTGAGACCGCACCTTGAATACTGTGTACAATTCTGGTCGCCGCATCTCAAAAAAGATATAATTGCGATGGAGAAGGTACAGAGAAGGGCTACCAAAATGATAAGGGGAATGGAACAGTTCCCCTATGAGGAAAGACTAAAGAGGTTAGGACTTTTCAGCTTGGAGAAGAGACGACTGAGGGGGGATATGATAGAGGTGTTTAAAATCATGAGAGGTCTAGAACGGGTAGATGTGAATCGGTTATTTACTCTTTCGGATAGTAGAAAGACTAGGGGGCACTCCATGAAGTTAGCATGGGGCACATTTAAAACTAATCGGAGAAAGTTCTTTTTTACTCAACGCACAATTAAACTCTGGAATTTGTTGCCAGAGAATGTGGTTCGTGCAGTTAGTATAGCTGTGTTTAAAAAAGGATTGGATAAGTTCTTGGAGGAGAAGTCCATTACCTGCTATTAAGTTCACTTAGAGAATAGCCACTGCCATTAGCAATGGTTACATGGAATAGACTTAGTTTTTGGGTACTTGCCAGGTTCTTATGGCCTGGATTGGCCACTGTTGGAAACAGGATGCTGGGCTTGATGGACCCTTGGTCTGACCCAGTATGGCATTTTCTTATGTTCTTATGTTCTTTCCCTGGTCGGCCTTCTGCTTGGGGTTATCTGGAGATCCCTCATCCCTCATGTAATAGCCATATTACTCATGAGGAAATTCTGTGCAAAACGATTAAAAATTCTGCTAAAGAAAATTACAATTCTGCACGCAATATTTTAAAATTCTGCAAAATTCTGCAGACTTGATTTATTCAGATAACACAATATAATCAGTCTTTGAATAATAATTCATTTAAAATGCAATACAGAAAGTAGTTGTTACTCAAATATGTAGGTTTTTAATTATTTTGTGCAGAATGTTCCCATCATAAGCCATGGCTCTCCAGCTTGCTCTCACACTTCCCAGACTCAGCGTCTCTCCCCAGCCTCTCTCCCCCTTATGACTTGAACCCCTTCCCCATGACTTGATCTCTTCTGCCCCTTGGATCTATCCTCTTGTTTCCTTGCTAACCCCCTCCCCACTACCTTTCTCTCTGCCTCTGTAGACTGAACCCAACCCCATGTTTTCTCTCTCACCCCTCCCCCCAAGGAAGACAGCTCATTTTTTGCACCCCAAGACTTAACCCCTCCCCCATTTCTCTATTTCCCCACTCCCCAGCAAGACCTCCAGCTTTTTCTCCCTCCCCAGCTCTCTCTTTTTCTCCATAGCAAGAATGTCAACTTTCTCTCTCCCCCCTCCACATGGTTTCAACCCTTCCCCAGCTCTTTCTCTGCTCCCCTCAGTTTTCTCTCTTCACCCCAAGACCCCCCAGCTTTTTCTCTAGCTGCCCCTTCAGCAAGACTCCCATCTTCCTCTCTGTCTGCCCTCCCCTGAGGCTTGGCTCTTCAGGGGCAGACAAAGTGAAAGAGCAACCTTTCCCCAGTTCTCTCCCCTCACCCAAGCAAGATTTGTCTCCTTCTGCCACCCCCCAATTTAGCAAGACCCTCTAGATTTCTAGCAAGACTGCTGCTTTCTCCTACCTCCCCCCATGCTCACTGTCTACTTCTCTCGTTCAGGTTCCACTGGACCCCCACACCGTTCCCTCCTTTGTTCAGGCTGCACAGGCCAAGGATGACCCTGCAGGGTCAACCTTTCCAGCCTATGTGGGTGAAAGCTGACTCTACCAAGTCTTTTCCAGTCTGCATAGGCCAGTCTGCCGCTGCTCCTTTCTCACTTCCATCTGACACCACTACTATTCCTTCTTCTCTTCCGGTCTGTACAGACTTCCGCTGCCAATGCTACTGCTTCCTGATCCCTGTGCATAATTCTGTGGGGCAAATGCAGAATTCCCGCAGGAGTCCTGCTTAGCTAAGTGCTAACCGGGAATGGGTGACTCATGCTGATCCAAAAGTCCGTCTCCCCCACCTTGTCATGACTTAACCATGACATCAGCAAAGAAATGATCACATCTGGAAGCCAAAGAGTTGACTGTTTCCATCCCCTCTCTCTTTGCAACTTCTCCAAATGCTGCTGTTTGGAATCATCACAAAGGGTAAAGCCCATGGATGCATTTTTTTTTCCTATGGACTTAACACCAAGTTTCAAAGAGAAAATAAGCAAATGTACTTTCCCGTTGAATCTTGCCATGGGTAAAATGTAACTGCAAACTTCTCCTGCTTTTTGAGTCGGTAGATTTAATACACATGCAACTTAAGTGCATTATTTTCTAATCTCACCCAAAACATGCACATGGAACGGTTCCTCTAAATGTGGCTACAATTAATACACATGCAACTTAAGTGCATTATTTTCTAATCTCACCCAAAACATGCACACGGAAGGGTTCCTCTAAATGTGGCTACAATCCCATGAATAGTGGGGCTTGCACCCACATTTAGCATGTTGAGGGAGGGCCCTTTTCAGTCAGCTAGTTTACAAGGGTAATTATTTAGCCTAATAAACGGCTTTGAAAATTGCCTGCAGGATGCCTGTCAATGGTTCCTAGAGAGAACAAACAAATGTGGTCCCTTCACTGCAACACGTTTAGGTACTCATGAGCAACCTTATTGAATTTGGCTATTACTTTGATACCCTTACTAAATCTTGCTCTTTTAATTTTTTGCTGGACTACCTAGAGGTACATGCTCTGCCTGTTATGACTGTCGCTGCCCGACATCTCCACTCCGCCCTCCTTACCTCTTTGGCGACTCCTCTCGCGGTTGATGGACGTCTGGCTGCTGCGGTGTCTGCCTGCCGTTCTCTCCGGCGACCCCGGTCCGGTTTGGGCGCTGCATCCCGCCATGTTGTCCAGGTACCATAGGGTGCGCGCGCCGCACGGCCCTGCTTCTTATTCCTTCTTTGGCGCGAACCTCAGGGGCGTCCCCCTGTGATGACGTCACGCATCCCGGATACAAAAGCCTACTCTGTTTGCTAGCTAATCGAGTTAGCAAGGTGATCGGACTCCTTACGGATGGGATTTGCACTCCGTACCTAGCTACTCTGCCTCTCCTTAATTGGATTTACTCTATCGGGGTACCCGCTCCTCGGGGGCCTCTCTCTTTTCTTTCAGGTCGCTGTCTGGAACTGGTACTCACTCCTCGAGGGCCCATGTTCCCGGACTCGCTGCCTGAGCTCACTTCTGCTTGGAAGAAACCGCTGCCTACACCATCAGTGAGTTACCATCTATACTCTCTCAGAGCTGTTCCCTGGAACCAGGTACTCGCTCCTCGAGGGTCTGCCTCTACTCCAGCTTCTGTGTTACCTTCTGGGAGAAACTGCTGTGTGAGTAATCCACCAACGAGGCTCTATACCAGAACCCTGTGTATGCTCCACTGTTCTCACTATCTCAGTTTCTCTCCACTACAGCACAGCTATTGAGGGATCGCTGTTCCAGTGCCCTGAGGGGCTACAAGCCCAGCCAGGCTTCATTTCTACTCACTACTGCCATCTCTGGTGGCTACTCAACTCTGTTTAATAAAAGATAATTCTGTTTTGTGTGTCCTAAAGCTGAACCTAACCTGTGGCCCCTCACGGGACTTCCCCCCATGGGCGTGGTCATCTGCCTCAGTGTCCAAGGGTCCACCCGAAACCTTACAAACAATAACACTGCCATTGCCAAATGGTATGATTATCCAAGATAAACCCGTGCAAAAAGGTGCAGAGTAGTTCACTGATGGCTCGATCTGTGACACTGTTGTGGGATTTGCTGCTATACATTTTATTCCCCAACATGGTGTCCAGTCTTGTATTCAGAAGTTGTTGCCACTCGGATACACAGTACAGCAAGCATAATTACCAGCCATATGTTATTTTGTCACCTCATACGGAACCATTAACTATTGTTTCTGATTCTCAATATGTGATTAGCTCTGAACATGAGGCAAGCTGCCTCAGGAGAGCCGCTTGCAAACTTAGGTATTTGGGAAATGATTATTGGAACCTTGAATGATAGGCATAAGTGTAATGCTCCGACAGCTTTGTGTTGGCAGAAAGCATGTTTAAAATCTGCTGATTGGTTAGTACAGGGTAATGACACAGCAGATGCTGCTGCTAAAGAACAAGTTTCAGAAGCAAACAGTATTACTCAGCTCCCGGTTCCAACTCGGAGCACTGCTCCCTTTTCTGATTGCGCTCTAACTATTTTTGATTTTCAGCATTATGTGACAAAAGGTGAGGAATCCTGATGGAAACTGTATGGTGCCACACAGCGAAAGAATATTGGCTGGGTTGGTTGAACTGGCTTGCAATGTTGTCCTTTAACTACTTTACATTTACTTTTATATGAAAATCATTATCCCTACCATATATTTATTTATTTATTTATTTATTTAACATTTTTCTATACCGAACTTCATGACAAGCTTCATATCAGGCCGGTTTACATCAAACTTACGGGTTAACTTAACAAAAAACCATATAATAGGAAGGCCGAAGCGCAGATACAAATAACAGGGAGAATGAACTTGGGGGCTAGGGTAGCCAGGAAATAAAGGACAGAAGAAACTGGAGAAAGAAAAACGTATGACTATACAGTGGCTGTGTCGGTCATTTAGACTATTGGGCTAAATGAAAGAACTGTTGCGACGTTAGGCTTGAGGGAAGGCTTGGACGAGTCTATCACTCTTTAGCCTATTCCTTTGCAATTTTTACCTGGACTAATAATTCTATTCCTTTATCAGCCATTAATTTTATTGTACGTTCCACCTCTTCAGCTTTTCTCTGTTTTTCAGTTAGGGAACAGGCCCTTTTTTGGGAAACTCTTCTGCTTCTTGTATTTGGACCTTAACCCCACTTGGCTGGGTAGCCAGGAATGGGATTTTGTTGGCTGATGACTGATGATAGCCCTGCTGATTCTCACCCCAAGATCAGTTTCTTACAAAAAAATCATTGCAATACTACAATATGCTGCTCATGAACCATAGGAGTGAGAAGAATTCTAGCATACAAAGGAGAGTCCAAAAGAGTCAAGGAATTAATCCCTGGAGTGGCCTGAAGAAGAACCTAGGATCAAGGGAGGCTCCTGCATATTTTTGATCTGTGCATGTGAGGTTGTAAATGTACTTAATGGACATCATCGGAAGGGAGTATGTTTTCTATCAATGTACCACTATCAAACAAGTTCATATACCAATAAAATCTATTTATTTCTGGGCCAACAAATCTGGTATGGATTGTCATTATTTCAACACCATTGGGGCACTAAGGACCCTAAAGCAATGATCCAAAAGAACCCCCTGGTTAGCACCATGGCCCAGCACCCAATAGAAGTATACCTTGTCCAATCAGTATTTGGAAGGAGGTTTACACCTAAACTCAATGTTCGCAGCAGAAGTTGCAGGTTTAACACAGCTGCAATAGTTGATTGTTGTTTCAGGATGTCAACTGAACCAGAATTTAGAAATGCTGCTATTTCTTTTTATTCTTCTTTAACTGGTATGTTCTACAGTCTATCTACAATCTGTCAACTTGTTCAGGTATTTCCTTAATTGCTTCTGAATGAGAGAGTGCTGTAGCAACATAAAGCAACATTTAAATTGCACATCAAAGAATTAAAGTATAAAATATATATACTTTTTTCCTGACATGTCATCAACACTAAGATATTAATGCTGGCCATAATCTCTTTTATCTAGCAGTCCAACCTGCTATCATTCGAGTGCATTATAATTCTGCTGCATTTGATATGCTCTGAGGATAATGCAAATTAGCAGCAGAATTTGCAGAACTGGAAACTAGAAAACTGATGCTCATTCCTTTGAGGGAAAGAAAAATCTTTTTTTTTTTTTTTTTAAAAAGAGGCTCAAATTTACAAACACCACCAAATTGTCAGCATAGATCTAAACAAAGTGCACAATGCAGAGCTAGGAAATCATTAATAATGCAGTTAACATCGCCACATGGTCACATCAGGTTCTTGTGCGTAATGCCTAATTGCTAAATATATGATCTAAGCTTCAGCTCAAATTTTAGACGAACACGAATAAATTAGCAGCTTCAGTTCTGCACTGCACATGGCTTCCTCTTCCAAAGATAAATGTTATGCACTAATGAAATAAACCATAAATCATATTTGCTCCTGGGCTTTCTGGTTTACTGTAATTTAACCTTGCTTGGGACAACATGACAAAATCCATTAACTGCAGCATAATTTATATTTTTGCAGAGACAGTGGGCTTTCCTTCTCCAGCATTTGGGATTTGGAAGCATTTCCAGCAGAAAGCGGCTTCAGCAGAAAATCGAAAATAACATTTGCATCTTATATTAATGCAGAAAAGCATGTGGGCCTATATTGAAGACATGATAACAGACACAAAAAGGGTTGAATTAGCGAATGCTTGAGATTTGTGATCAGAAGCACCAATCGTCCAGGCTCCAACTCTGGTTATGGTACATTCCTGACTCCTTCATATGCATTCATGATTCTGTCATCCTAAACAAATCTGTCCGAAGAGAGGAGGGTATCTCACATTTGCATACCTCATGCTTGGATTGGAAATGACTGAGCAGCATTCAGACTGCTAACTCTTCAGAAGTTTCCTTGGGCACATATAATATCAGTAGCTGAATTGGGTTTGTAGATGAATGCGATTGCCCAGTGAGAGGCAGGCCGGTAGAGTGCTGGGAGAAAAACACTTTTTTTTTTTTAAAGCAGCTGGGATGGTATCCTGGGGACTGAGGACAAAATAACTGAAAATATAGCAAGAATCATATATTGCCACTAATCATGCCATGATCCTCATCCTCTTACTAAGTCAATTTCAAAGTATCTTTAATTCTTTTTAGGCTTTTAGGCTGTGTAATATAACTCCTGATACACTCATAGTCAAGTGATGATCTCAGACACACATCTTACTTTAGCAAAAGCTTTTGAACTATTTTTCTATCAGGAGAACCAAGGTTTGAAGTAGGGAACTAGCATCTTAGTTTATTAAGCACCACTTTGCCATTTAAGTTTGAATATTTGCTCGTGATCAGCAGCTGCCACTTAGCTGGTTAACAGTTTAGCTTGCTAAAAAGTTAGCCAACTACCTGAGGGGCAGCATGGGGTCATTCCGTGGCAGTGTTATCCAGCTTAGGGGTATATAGCCTAAGCTGCACTAATAGGCCGATACCGTATGGACGCGCTAAAAAAGCACGTCCGTTTTCGGCGCCAGCTCTTGCAATGCATGCACAGCCCCCTCTCCTGGGCACGCGAAACAGCATGCAAATGAGGGGTCATGCTAAAAGGACCCCTCGTTAGGGACAATTGCGCACCCCTGCTCCCTCCTTGACCCAGGAGAGGTGGCTGTCAGTGGGTAAGGAAAACAGACGCTCGTAAAATTGAGCATCCATTTTCCTAACCTGACTTACTGGCACACTTTTTTTTTTAACCTTTGGTTAAAAAAAAAGCAATATTTTCTGCTTTTCTGTGCACTTTTTTGGGCTGCTCAGAAATTGGGCGCATATATATGTATTTTTTTTTACAGTATCTGGGGCAAATGACTAATAGCCTCATCATTTGCATGTGATGAGCGCTATTAGTTTTGGGGGGTTTGGACGTGCATTATGGATGTGCTAAACCCCTTATTGTATAAGGGGTTTTGGACGTGCGTCCAACCTGGGTTAAACAGTGCACTCACTGTTTAACCCAGGTGCACTCACTGTTTAACCCAGAGCACACTTTAAAGTATCGGCCTGTAAGAGTTTAACATGCATCATAAAGTTACATGCCTGATACGAATGTTCCTTGTTTTCATGTCTGAAAATGGTTAATAAACATTACATTAAAAAAACAAACAAACAGTGTTTACTGTTTATTGCATGAAGAATACTGTTTATCATGCAATATAGTTTTATTACGTGTCATTTTATTCCAAAAAAGTCCCATATTGAAATTAGCTGCTTTGTATACATAAAATTTGCAAATGCATGCAAAGCAGCTGATTCATAACTAATTTAATGCAAATAAAATACACAGCCTATGTTAAATAATGGAAGCCATGTTATTTCTCAAAAAGTTAGTTATAACTTGGGAATTATAGCTAACAAGAAGACATTTAAAGGTAAATTTTAAAATGGACGTGCCAATTTTATAACAAGCGCCCATCACCGCGGGCATGTTGTAAAATCCAATATCTGCGAGCACATGTGTGCCTGATTTTATATCGTTGCGTGCAAGTGCGCTCGGCTGCCCACTCGTGCGCAAGGGGGGAATTTTATTTAAAAGCGTGTGGTGACGCACTCAGCCTTCGGAGCGGAGTGGGAGGGAACTTCCCTAACCCCCTAACTATCCTTCCTCCCTTTTCCACTCTCCGACCTGACCCCAACCGCCCCCTAACTCACCCAAAATGTTTTGTTTTAAACTTACCTGCTCTCATGTGCAGAAGTAAGTTCCTCACGCTGTTGGCTGCTGGAGTGTGCTTGACCAGGAAGGTGCTGTCTCGGCCGGCCCCTGCCCTGACCCCATCTCCAGCCTTCTCCCGGACCCCACCCATTTTAGGAACCCAGCACTTCCACGCTATTGGGAGATACATGCATGGCCAGCCTGCTCTAAAAAAAGAGCTCAGCACATGAGCCGCCCGCCCACGCACGTATCTCCTGATATTGGCATGCGCTGGGTTTTAAAAATTCAGCCGTTAGTGAGAAGGATATAAAAATAATACAAATTCATAATCATTAGCTTATGTTTTTAATATAATTTACTGCAGTGTCAAAAACAAAGTCCAGAATTTATCCATCCCAGTATGTTCATTTTACAAATATTCAAAAATGTTAAGTAAATCTTTCAAACCTCAAACAAAAGAAGTAGCATAAAATACTGCCTAGCCTCAGTTTGAATCCCAAAGTATTTCTTATGGAAAACAAAACAAAAAACTAAACAAAAATATTTTCTTCTTCCCAACCCTAATACTCATTACCCAAACTGGACAATCTGATTCAGCATCTGGGGTTGGCCATTTCCACCTTGGACCTCATGGTAAGCTATTGACTGGTGACTCTGAAGCCCACAGTGAAGGAGAAGACCGTGTACTCTACTCTACGCCAAATGTAATTTTCTAGTTCACTGTACTCCCTTTTGGACTCATCAGGGCCCCTCCAATGTTTCAGTGCTTGGTTGATGACTACCTGCTATGCCCACAGTAAAGTAAAGCAGTTGCCACTTGAATGACAGCCCAGACTGAAGAACACATCTAAGCCAACTAAGTCATACAGCAAGAAGGGATGTACTGTGGCAAAAATGTGTTTTGTTTTTAATTTTGTTATTGGGTGTTTTTTCCCACAAATTTCATTTTATTTACTGTTTACTTCAGTTTCTTTAGTTTACAAAAATGAAGTAAACAAGAAAAAAACACACCACAAAAATGAATTTAAAAAGGAAACAAGGCTTCCCGTGGCTTCCCACCCTTCCCACCCATCCCTTCTACCTGGACAAATGATGGGGCCAGGATCCTCCCTGACCCCCACTTAGCTGGTACAGGGGGAATTACTGTCAAGGCATAAGACCAAGTCAAAGCCTCAGCTTTGCATAGGCCTAGGCTGACATAGGTTGCTGTGATCTTGGCCTAGGCCATATGCAAAGGCCAGATTTGACGAATTGGTCCTGACAATTTGGCATAGGACCAACCCCAGGGTCTAGGCCAGATGCTGGGGCCTTAGCCCCAGGCTCGATGCCGGGGCCTGGCACGGAGGCCGTTTACCTTCCCCTCGGTCTCAGCCTAGGCCAAGGCTCTGGCCCAAGGTGAATAGTAGCGCCTGATCCAGAGGCCAGCTCAGGCCTCGTACATCATCTTCTTTCTTCATCAAAATGACTGCATCTGCTGGGAATGCACCAGAGTAAATTAACTGTGGCACTTCTGCTAAGTTGAGGGTGCCATTTTGGTATACAGAAGTTAATTTAAACAAACAAAAAACAATGACTTTTTTCATATTTTCAATCATTTCATTTTGAAAATGAAATGAAATAGGAAATTTTGTTGTTATTTCCTATTTCATTTCTAACAAATATTCATTAGGGATGTGAATCGTTTTCCATATCGTCTTAACGATAGAAATCGTGTGGCAGGGCAAGAAAATCGTCTTAGGCACGATTTTTTAGTTAAAAAATCGTTAAAAATCGTTTTTTCCGATTAGTGCGCACTAACTCGAGTTAGTGCGCACTAATTCCCAGTTAGTGCGCACTAACTGAAAATGATACAATTTGACACTTTTCAGGTCAGTTAAGGTCAGTTTAGGAATGAATATGTATTCCTATTGGCTGCCCTCTTATTTATTCATGTTACCAAGTTTCCTACTGACAGTATATGGGGGATGGGAAATGGAAACAGTTGGTAGCTTGACAAAACAAGTAATGTGATCAGTCAATGTGACTAGAACTTGTGCCTTAACCCTGATACCAGGGGTATTGTGATCTTCCTGCACACAGTGCCCTATCCCTATTAATACCAGGAGTGTTGTGATCTTCCTGCACACAGTGCCCTATCCCTAATACCAGGGGTGTTGTGATCTTCCTGCACACAGTGCCCTATTCCTGATACTGGGGGTGTTGTGATCTTCCTGCACACAGTGCCCTATTCCTGATACCGGGGGTGTTGTGATCTTCTTGCACACATCCCGGTATCAGGGATAGGGCACTGCATGCAGGAAGATCACAACACTCCTGGTATTAATAGGGATAGGGCACTGCATGCAGGAAGATCACAACACTCCTGGTATTAATAGGGATAGGGCACTGCATGCAGGAAGATCACAACACCCCTGGTATCAGGGATAGGGTACTGTGTGCAGGAAGATCACAATACCCCGGAGGAGTGAGGGTCAGGCAGCTCCCCCCTGTCTGTGAAGCCAGCCTCTCACTAGTAATGCAGGGAGGGAGCTGTCTCAGACTTCACCATCCACCCCCCCCCCTCACCCACACACCATTCACTAGCTGGGACATGGGGGAAGTCAGGAGTGAGGGTCAGGCAGATCCCCCCTGTCTGTGAAGCCAGCCTCTCACTAGTAATGCAGGGAGGGAGCTGTCTCAGACTTCACCATCCTCCCCCCCCCCTCACCCACACACCATTCACTAGCTGGGACATGGGGGAAGTCAGGAGTGAGGGTCAGGCAGCTCCCCCCTGTCTGTGAAGCCAGCCTCTCACTAGTAATGCAGGGAGGGAGCTGTCTCAGACTTCACCATCCTCCCCCCTCCCCTCACCCACACACCATTCACTAGCTGGGACATGGGGGAAGTCAGGAGTGAGGGTCAGGCAGCTCCCCCCTGTCTGTGAAGCCAGCCTCTCACTAGTAATGCAGGGAGGGAGCTGTCTCAGACTTCACCATCCTCCCCCCCCCCCCTCACCCACACACCATTCACTAGCTGGGACATGGGGGAAGTCAGGAGTGAGGGTCAGGCAGCTCCCCCCTGTCTGTGAAGCCAGCCTCTCACTAGTAATGCAGGGAGGGAGCTGTCTCAGACTTCACCATCCTCCCCCCCCCCCCTCACCCACACACCATTCACTAGCTGGGACATGGGGGAAGTCAGGAGTGAGGGTCAGGCAGCTCCCCCCTGTCTGTGAAGCCAGCCTCTCACTAGTAATGCAGGGAGGGAGCTGTCTCAGACTTCACCATCCACCCCCCCCCCCCCCCACCCACACACCATTCACTAGCTGGGACATGGGGGAAGTCAGGAGTGAGGGTCAGGCAGCTCCCCCCCTGTCTGTGAAGCCAGCCTCTCACTAGTAATGCAGGGAGGGAGCTGTCTCAGACTTCACCATCCTCCCCCCCCCCTCACCCACACACCATTCACTAGCTGGGACATGGGGGAAGTCAGGAGTGAGGGTCAGGCAGCTCCCCCCTGTCTGTGAAGCCAGCCTCTCACTAGTAATGCAGGGAGGGAGCTGTCTCAGACTGGTATCAGGGTTAGGGCACTGTGTGCAGGAAGATCACAACACTCCTGGTATTAATAGGGATAGGGCACTGTAAGAGATGACTGTAGTAGATTGAATAAAGATCTGATGTTTCTGCTCTCCTCACACCAAACAAAAACAACACACAAGCAGAGAAGCCCTTCTTACAAAGCTGAGCTAGTGAGTTAAGTAGGAGGAAAAGTAAACATACTGGTGCCAGTGTGGCTACTTAAAAAATACACTTACCAACAATCAATTACATATATTTGAACTGTGTACAGTTCCAGCCAGGACCACCTTTCTAAAATGCACAGTGATTGGCAAATTCAACATGCACTAGCATTTCAGGTGCCTGCTAACAAAAATAATAAACAAACAAGTTCTAGTCACGTGAGTGCTGATCATTACATTACTTTTTTTGTCAAGCTTCCAACTGTTTCCATTTCACATCCCCCCAACCATATTGGTAACATCAATAGATAAGAGCACAGCCAGCCAATAGGAATACATACATACATATTCATTCCTAAGTGACCTTTACTGACCTGGGAAGTGTGAACACTTTGTTTCATTTTCTGTTGGTGTTCGTTAGTTTCCAGTTCCATTTCCCATCCCCCCAACCATCACCTCAGTGGTAACCTTGGTAACATCAATAGATAAGAGGGCAGCCAGCCAATAGGAACACATATTCATTCCTAACTGACCTTCAGTGACCTGGAAAGTGTTTATTTGTATCATTTTCAGTTAGTGCGCACTAAATCGAGTTAGTGCGCACTAATGGGGAGTTAGTGCGCACTAACTCGAGTTAGTGCGCACTAACATGATTTAACGATTTTTAACGATAAATCGTTAGAATTTCTATTGTATCGTGTTCTATAACGATTTAAGACGATATAAACATTATCGGACGATAATTTTAATCGTTGAAAAACGATTCACATCCCTAATATTCATCCTTTCTAACAAGTCTGAGGAAATCAGAACTGATAGCCAACCCCAAAAAGTGCTTACAGGGAGGAAAAGACATCCAGTATCTTGGCTATACCCTTGGAAATGAGAAGGTCCATTCACAGACCCAGAAGGTTGAGGTAATCTCCCAGGTTCCAGTCCTGCTAACAAAAGTGAAAGTGAGAGCTTTCCTACGTCTCCCAGGGTATTATACTCAGAAAAGGTAGAGCCTTTCACATGGCTGTTGTTGAAGAATGCCCCAGAGAAGGTCTAATAGTCCAATGTAGCAGAGGAGTTTTTCCAGGCTCTTTAAGGGGCGTTATGCTCTTAACAGGTCCTAATAAATCTGGACTTCAATCCGATACCTCAGAGGTAGATTTGGGGGCAGTCTTTGTCCATGAGAAGAATGGCCAAGAATACCCTGTGGCATACATTAGCCGGAAGCTGATGCCGCTGGAGAGGCATTACTCAACAATCCTTGGCAGTTCAGTGGGTTTTAAAGGTCTTGTGATACTATCTGCTAGGATGGCAGTTCACTCTTGTGGTGGGTCATGAACTATTCTTATGGTTAAGGAATCCAATACAAGGGTGATGAGGTGGCTCCTAGCCCTACAACCCTTCAGCTATAAGATTTTATTTTATTTATTTATTTATTTATTTATTTATTTATTTATATTCCACTTTCTTGGCACATCAAAGCGGATTACATTGAGGTGCTGTAGATACAGTATAAGGCAGAAAAGGAAAGGAAAATACCAATTCATATTTCCTGTCTAAAGAGGTGTCCCTAGTACAGGCAGATGCTCAGACTGGTAAGGCTGAGTTCAGGGTGAAGGTATAAGATAATTCATAAGAACATAAGAAATTGCCATATTGGGTCAGACCAAGGGTCCATCAAGCCCAGCATCCTGTTTCCAACAGTGGCCAAACTGGGCCACAAGAGCCTGGCAATTACCCAAACACTAAGAAGATCCCATGCTACTGATGCCAATAGTAACGGAGGCCATTCCCTAAGTCAGCTTGATTAATAGCAGTTAATGGACTTTTCCTCCAAGAACTTATCCAAACCTTTTTTAAACCCAGCTACACTAACTGCACTAACCACATCCTCTGGCAACAAATTCTAGAGCTTAATTGTGCACTGAATGAAAAATAATTTTCTCTGATTAGTTTTAAATGTGCTACTTGCTAACTTCATGGAGTGCCCCCTAGTCCTTCTAGTTTGTGAAAGTATAAATAACTGATTTACATCTACCCATTCTGGGTAGAATGCAACTCGTTCAAGACCTCTCATGATCTTAAAGACCTCTATCATATATCCTCTATCAGCCATCTCTTCTCCAAGCTGAACAGTCCTAACCTCTTTAGACTATCCTCATAGGGGGGCTGTTCCATCCCCTTTATCATTTTAGTCACCCTTCTCTGTACCTTCTCTAGTGCAACTATATCTTTTTTGAGATGCAGTGACCAAAACTGTACACAGTACTCAAGGTGCGGTCTCACCATGGAACGATACAGAGACATTATGACATTCACCATTCCCTTCCTAATAATACTTTAAGGGATCGGCCACAGCTATCTCACCCAGGCCTCCTTAAAAAACCTGCAAGGGATTCTGGGTGCAGGGAGACTCCCCTCACCACAGTGTAAGGAATCAGAGTCCAGAAGGGTTAGAGAAGCTCCAGGAGAAAATGGCTCCTACTGGCCCAGGCTAGGGGATTTCACAGGCTCCATAGCTAGATTGGTTTTGGCATTTGGAGGTTAGAGGGTTCAGGTTTGAGGGGTGTGGTGGGTGGGTTTCTACTGGGTTTTCTAAGACTCAGGGGAGAGACAGAGGTTTTGGTGGACCCTATACCCCAACAAGATTTATATATCGTGGGTGGAGGACCAAAGGGAGGGACCTGCCAGAACATCTGCTGCAGGAGGTCGTTCAGCGGGGGTTCCGGACCCTGGCTGAATGACCTCCTGCAGTCGATCTCCTGCCGGCGCCATTTTACGTACGGAAAACGATTCGCGGCAGGAGATCGCTCCCGGACCCCCGCTGGAGCACCAGGGACTTTTGGCCAGCTTGGGGGGGCCTCCTGACCCCCACAAGACTTGCCAAAAGTCCAGCGGGGGTCCGGAACGACCTCCTGCAGTCGAATCGTGTTGGTCTATGGCCGCCGCCATTTTGCAAAATGGCGGCGCAGAATGGCGCCGGCTGAAGACAACACGATTCAATTGCAGGAGACCGTTCCGGACCGCCGCTGGACCCCCAGGTAATTTAAGACATTTGGGGGGGGTTCGGGAGGGTGGGGGATTTAATTTAAAGGGTCGGGGGTGGGTTTTAGGGTGTTTTAGTGTGCCGGTTTTCCTGCCCTCCACCTTCCCCCGATTTAGCTATGGACCGCCGCTGGACCCCCAGGTAATTTAAGGCATTTGGGGGGGGGGGGGGGGGTTCGGGAGGGTGGGGGATTTAATTTAAAGGGTCGGGGGTGGGTTTTAGGGTGTTTTAGTGTGCCAGTTTTCCTGCCCTCCCCCTTCCCCCGATTTAGCTACGGACCGCCGCTGGACCCCCAGGTAATTTAAGGCATTTGGGGGGGGGGGTTCGGGAGGGTGGGGGATTTAATTTAAAGGGTCGGGGGTGGGTTTTAGGGGTTTTAGTGTGCCGGTACATGATTTTAACGATTTTCACGATACTCTAAACACCCAAACGGCGACGATACGATTCCCTCCCCCTCCCAGCCGAAATCGATCGTTAAGATGATCGAGGACACGATTCACATCTCTATTAGGTGCTACAACCCAAGAAAGAGATCTAGGTGTCATAGTGGATAACACATTGAAATCGTCGGTTCAGTGTGCTGCGGTAGTCAAAAAAGCAAACAGAATGTTGGGAATTATTAGGAAGGAAATGGTGAATAAAACGGAAAATGTCATAATGCCTCTGTATCGCTCCATGATGAGACCACACCTTGAATACTGTGTACAATTCTGGTCGCCGCATCTCAAAAAAGATATAATTGTGATGGAGAAGCTACAGAGAAGGGCTACCAAAATGATAAGGGGAATGGAACAACTTCCCTATGAGGAAAGACTAAAGAGATTAGGACTTTTCAGCTTAGAGAAGAGACGACTGAGGGGAGATATGATAGAGGTGTTTAAAATCATGAGAGGTCTAGAATGGGTGAATCGGTTATTTACTCTTTCGGATAGTAGAAACGCTAGGGGGCACTCCATGAAGTTAGCATGGGGCACATTTAAAACTAATCGGAGAAAGTTTTTTTTTACTCAACGCACAATTAAACTCTGGAATTTGTTACCAGAGGATGTGGTCAGTGCAGTTAGTATAGCTGTGTTTAAAAAAGGATTGGATAAGTTCTTGGAGGAGAAGTCCATTACCTGCTATTAAGTTCACTTAGAGAATAGCCACTAAACGTCTGAGTTTTTTGAACCTCAGTCAAGAAGCTAGAGGACTGGGCTATAGTCTGAAAATATTATTTCCTTGTAAATGTTTTCTTATGAAAGGGAATGAGCGCTATGTATTTTTTGTTGTAGAACAGTTAAAAGAGTTTATAGAAGCGAGGAAATTGAACATACTTATTTAGTAAATAAATGATGCTGCTGTTAAGTGCACCAATAATGCATTTATATTACTTTATATTACTCAGGAACAAGACTTTAAAAACAGAAGTCTGGGCCGCACCTTTTCCTGGATCTACTTTGCTGAGAGGCCCGCATTCCATTCTTGTTGGTCTGTTTCCGGACTCTGTGCTGCCGTGCTGGTGACATCGGAGAAGGAGGAGCCGGGTAGACTATAAGATCCTGTCTACCCCGGCAGACGTTGCCACACCTTTTCCTGGGTCTACTTTGCTGAGAGGCCCGCATTCCATTCTTGTTGGTCTGTTTCCAGACTCTGTGCTGCCGTGCTGGTGACGTCGGAGAAGGAGGAGCCGGGTAGACTATAAGATCCTGTCTACCCCAGCAGACGTTGCCGCACCTTTTCCTGGATCTACTTTGCTGAGAGGCCCGCGTTCCATTCTTGTTGGTCTGTTTCCGGACTCTGTGCTGCCGTGCTGGTGACATCGGAGAAGGAGGAGCCGGGTAGACTATAAGATCCTGTCTACCCCGGCAGACGTTGCCACACCTTTTCCTGGGTCTACTTTGCTGAGAGGCCCACATTCCATTCTTGTTGGTCTGTTTCCGGACTCTGTGCTGCCGTGCTGGTGACGTCGGAGAAGGAGGAGCCGGGTAGACTATAAGATCCTGTCTACCCCGGCAGACGTTGCCGCACCTTTTCCTGGATCTACTTTGCTGAGAGGCCCGCGTTCCATTCTTGTTGGTCTGTTTCCGGACTCTGTGTTGCCGTGCTGGTGACGTCGGAGAAGGAGGAGCCGGGTAGACTATAAGATCCTGTCTACCCCGGCAGATGTTGCTGCACCTTTTCCTGGGTCTACTTTGCTGAGAGGCCCGCGTTCCATTCTTGTTGGTCTGTTTCCGAACTCTGTGCTGCCGTGCTGGTGACGTCGGAGAAGGAGGAGCCGGGTAGACTATAAGATCCTGTCTACCCCGGCAGACGTTTCCGCACCTTTTCCTGGGTCTACTTTGCTGAGAGGCCCGCATTCCATTCTTGTTGGTCTGTTTCCGGACTCTGTGCTGCCGTGCTGGTGACGTCGGAGAAGGAGGAGCCGGGTAGACTATAAGATCCTGTCTACCCCGGCAGACGTTGCCGCACCTTTTCCTGGATCTACTTTGCTGAGAGGCCCGCGTTCCATTCTTGTTGGTCTGTTTCCGGACTCTGTGTTGCCGTGCTGGTGACGTCGGAGAAGGAGGAGCCGGGTAGACTATAAGATCCTGTCTTCCCCGGCAGATGTTGCTGCACCTTTTCCTGGGTCTACTTTGCTGAGAGGCCCACGTTCCATTCTTGTTGGTCTGTTTCCAGACTCTGTGCTGCCGTGCTGGTGACGTCGGAGAAGGAGGAGCCGGGTAGACTATAAGATCCTGTCTACCCCGGCGCGACGCCACCGGCGCGACGGTTAAGCCGCGCGCGGTCAAGGGGCGCGTACGTACGGCTTTGTCCGGCTTCGTCCGGATTGGGACGGTATTGGACGAAATAATATCGGAGGAGAAAGGTGCGGCCTTAGAGAACGGTGACAAGCTAAGTAAAAAACTTTTCTTCCTGGTTTGATTTGAAATCAATCTTAAATTATCTGATATCTGAAAAAGAGGTATTACATTCCTGAACGGGCTGATTGTACGTCCTCGTATAACTTTGCCATGCCCCATACAAAGAGGAAGGCAAAGTTAAGAAAACTTTCCCTTACCTCAACTCCAGTAAAATTGTATCAGCCAACCATTTCTGATTGCTTTCAAACTCCTTCTGTGAGAACACCGGTTGGAGCCGCTAGAGATATAACCCAGGAGCAGGAGTTTGCCGCTTTGGCTAGTGAAACATCATTAACCCCCGGTGCCCCGGAGAAACCGGTTCCCCCTTCAATGGAATCTGAGAAATCCATGATAACAGCTGGAGGACCACTCGACTCCCTAAGAGATGTTGGGAAACCAACAAGAATCTCTGTAGACAATGAAGCTCTAAAGTCCTGGGAAATTCGTGAAGGCTCGGATACAGGAGGAGGAACTAGAACTCCGCAACAACCACGAGATGTTGTACCGACTGTAACTGGTCAAGATATAATAGAGATTACGCCAAAGAAACTTACACTAGAAGAACTGGGATTAATGATTATGAAAATGCAGAAATCGATAAATAATCTAACTTTAAATGTACAAGAAGTTTTGAATAAGAATGTATGCATGCAAGGGAAAATTGAAAACTTAGAGAAAAATGTTAATACTTTGGATGAGAATGTGGGAGGAATACAGAATATTCAGGTGAACTTAATTAAGTCAATACAAGAACAAGAAGGTAAAATAGAGATGATAGAGAACCAAAGTAGGAAATCGAATTTAAGAATATTGAACTTTCCTAAAGTTCATCTGGTTACTCCAGTAGACTTATTTAATAGTTATATGAAAAATATCTTAAAATATTCAGAAAATTAAATTCCAAAATTATCTAAGGCTTATTATCTCCTACAAGGTAGGGAAGAAAATAATTTAAAAACTGTAGAAAGTTTTAACCTGACATAATTTCTGGAAAAATCATATGAATCGAAAATAGAAAATAGAGCAACTTTATTAGTACAGTTTCTATCCCACTCAGAGAGAGATGAAGTATTAAAACTTCATTTCAGACAACAAAAAGTAGACTTTTATGGTGCTCCGGTCAGAATATTTCCAGATGTTATACGTATTACACAAATAAGGCGAAAAAATTTTATAGCACTCCGAAAGGAGGTGCAAGATAGAGGCGCACAATTCTCTTTACGTTACCCCTGCAGATGTCACATAAAATATCAACAAAATTCATATATCTTTAATTTCCCTGACCAATTACGAACATTTCTTGATACACATCCCTAAGGGTTGTAAATAAGGGAATACAAGTATGTAATGAGGGAGTACTAGGAAGATTATGGTAATTTTCTGTGTACCTATGTATGCTCCATATGTTTTACTTGCTGTCAATGCTCTCTAATATTTTTTCTTTATTATTTCTGATGTAGATACTATATAGGAAAAATTTGTATTGGAATTGAATTTCTCATAATAATTATGTTCCCTCAGTATCAACTGTATTTTGTAACAGATATAAGAAATGCAATAAAAAATTAAAAAAACAAAAAACAAAACAGAAGTCTCCCAGAGGCTTGCACTGCAGATGAGAAGGCCTTGTACCATGAGGAGCTCTACACAGCCATCCCATGGGCTGGTCACGGACCACAACATGGCAAGCCAAGAGAAGTGGACAGACGAGGGACCTGGGAACTGGATGAAGAGCTGAAGATGAGACGGACGGAGTCAAGACAGGAATATTGGACATCAGGAACATGGAACATGGCACCTCAGGACTTTGGACATCAGGACATCTGGACATGGAACATCTGAAACATCAGGAACAAGACAGGTGACGAGGGAGCTATGACAAGGGACGAGACCAGGGACATCAAGCAGATGAAGATCAGGAACACGAAGAACATGGAACGAAGATCCATCAAGGCACAGGAGACTACGGAAGACCTGGATCAGAGGGAAGAACACAGACACTGTGTAAACCCGATCCGAAGGCACTGAAGAACTGAAGCAGGGCCCTTTTATAGGGCTGAAGCAGGAACAGGTGGATGACATCATTAGCGAGGGCCGCAGGGCTTTTCCCGCCGCTGGCCCTTTAAATACCAGGGAGAGGCGTGCACCCATGCCTAGGCAGAAGCAGGAGAGAGCAGAAGCCTGCAGTGGTGCCCTGCAGCATGGGAAGAGGACAGCGGCTTCCCTGCCGCTCAGGTAGCAACGGCAGCGACACCCCATGCCGCTAAGAAGAAATCCCAGCGGCGGCTAGGAGCCGCGAAGAAGCAGGAGCAGCAGTCTGGATGGCGGTGCTAGGACCGCGGAGGCAACCTGCACACCAGTGGCCTCCGGGCCACGCGAAGGACGGCTTTGGTGGTGGCCAGCTGCTTAGCTGGAAGCAGGTAGGTGAGGGGCTGCCCGTGCCCGTCATGGGTAGGCCCACAACACTGGTCATCATTATACATTTTTTAAAAAGCATTTACAGAATAATATTGACTATGAATATATTCATTGACAAAAATGTTTTTGTTTTCATCTGAATATGTTTGAAGAGCTGACTATCTTAATAAGGTTATTGTAGAAAACCAAAATTAATAGAGTGAATGAGTGAATGCATGTATGTGTGAGTACATAAATATTATAATATTTACTTACAAGATATCTTACCAGTATACCAGCTTACAATAGGATTCCAATTACATCAACCAAAATTCTCTCTCAGTATTTTAAGTTAGGGAATGTAGTTTAAGGTTTAAGGTTTGTTTATTTTTTATACCGTCATCGGTAAAACCATCATAACGGTGAACAATAATTTAAAGCAAGAAAATACAATAATGTAATGATCAATACATAAACAGATAATATAGATTACTTAATAATCAATGAAGCATCAATAATCATAAATACTAAAATAAGCATTAAAATTAGTTAATGTGCAGGAGGATAAAACAATAAAATACAAAATAACAATGTGCTGTGTTAAAACCAGATTCTGCTGTCAGTGTTTCTGTATAGGCGCATTTAAACAGCCATGATTTGAGTTCTGTTACAGAAGGGGGGGCCTTAGGAGGCCTTCGAGATCTGTTATGCGCACACAGGCTTTGGCTAGTTATAGCAAGAGATGCCATGAGTGGCTACTGCACGAGAATAGGAGATGTGTGCCCTTGGACCTCGGTGAACCCAGAGAGGAGCTCCGGGAAAACACCGAGGCTGGTGAGACAAATTCATGTCTGGGTCGAGACCAAGCCCAGGCCCCTGCTGACCTGCATACCTCAGTGAGACCAACTACCCTTGGTTGGTCTCTGAGTGGTCCTCCGACTACTCCAAGCCATTTCAGACCTACGCTGGGAACTGCAATGGCAGCAGGCCGGAGAGGAGATGAAGGCAGACAAAAGCTCTGGAACATGAAGACTGAGACAGGAGACTTGGGACGTGAAGGCTCAGACGAGAAGCTTGAGCATGAAGACTCAGGGTCAATGTTTTAGGAACACGTACTGGTTTGAGGCTGCAACGCAGTACACCCTTCACAGCCCACAGCCCATGGACTGGTCGCGGACCACGCTTGAGTGCGAAGCAGACTCCAGATGAATACGTGGTAGTTGAAGCCAGAACATGGCGAAGATTCAATAGAATCCTGTACCAAGGCGTGCCCTACACAGCCACCCATGGCTGGTCACGGACCATGCTGGAAAGGCACAGGTTCAGTCAGAGTCTTAGGCATGGATGGTGCATCCACCAGAACATCCGAGGGCCGAGATGAATTCCAGGGTAAGGGACCAAGATGAGACTTGGCATCAAGCAAAGGGAAGGGGGCCAAGGCGAGACTTGGCTTAAGGCATGAAACATGGGACCAAGACGAGATTTGGCTTCAAGTGAAAATGAACCTCCGGAGGCTAGTGCTGTGAGACAAGGAGGCATGCCCATGCCATGAGGTGATGAGACACAACGTGAAATGCCAGAGCAGGTAGCGATGAGGAACCAAGGGTCCAGGAAGCAGAAGTGGAGACGAGGCATCAGGAAGGAACATCAGGAAGACCACAAGACATTAGGAAGACAAGGGATAATCCAGAAGAGACCAGGAACATGAAGAACGATGAGGGATCCCACAAAGAACAGGAAATACCAGCAGGAGTGAAGACAAGAAGTCCTTGAGATGAACTAACTCCTTGTGAAGGCAAATAAGGACTGGAAGCTGGGCCCTTATATAGGGCTGAAGATCAGGAAACACCCTGGGAGGAGTCCAGGTGGGGCCAGGAGGCTGGCCCTTTAAATACGTGAAGGAGGCACAGCCCGCGACCTAGGAGACAGGAAGCAGGAAGTATGCAGAACCATGGCCAGCAGCCATGCTGCAGGAGCAGTGCAGGGAAAAACCGAGCTTCTGTACAGGCCCCGATGTCAGCAGCGGCTCCTGCTGCTGCTGGAGGCACTGAGGATGGCTCTAGCCACCAGGAAAGCCCAGGGACAGCAGCCTCCAGGCTGCGAGGCTGAAGAGGGCATCAGCGGCACTCCCTTCCGTAAGAAGGTCCTGATAGGCATGGCTCCATGCCGCGCTGAAGATTAGTCCACGGCTCCTGCCCCGAAGGTCGGCAGCTCCTGCGCTGCAGAGGTGAGTGCAGAATCATAACAAGTTCTACCTTAAATTTTTTAATATCAGCTTGCAATCTGATTTCTTCGGTCAACGCGTTCAATAGTTTTGGACCTGCTATAGATATTGCTCTATAGTTAGTAGTAATAGTACACTAAGCCATTTGGACATACATTTAGCATACATTTAGACTACAGAAGATAATGGGAAAGGGAGTTAGTTTCTCTTTTTAAATTTTTAACGGTAAGTTAATAGATACTTGAGAAAAGACATCAGGTTCAAGATTGGAGGGGCTACACTGGACCCATATAGTGCCTCCCCAGCATCACACTCAAAACCATCAAAGCTACTCATCATTATTCTGGGTTCCTGATTCCAGGATCCCAATGAGCTCTTGCTCCGACCCCCAAAGCAGATGCAGTGAGGGATTGATAGATAATAGGGATGTGAATCGTTTTTTGACGATTTAAAAAATCGTCCGATATATTTTAAATCGTCAAAAATCGTTAGAGGCACGATACAATAGGAATTCCCCCGATTTATCATCAAAAATAGTAAATCGGGGGAGGGGAAGGGGGAGGGCGGGAAAACCGGCACACTAAAACAACCCTAAAACCCACCCCGACCCTTTAAAATAAATCCCCCACCCTCCCGAACCCCCCCAAAATGTTTTAAATTACCTGGGGTCCAGTGGGGGGGGGGGTCCCGGTGTGATCTTCCACTCTCGGGCCACGGCTGCGTTAAAAAAATGGCGCCGGCGCCATTTTGGTTCCTGTCCCCCGACGTCACGAGCGCAAGAGATCACTCCTGGACCCCCGCTAGACCCCCAGGGACTTTTGGCCAGCTTGGGGGGCCTCCTGACCCCCACAAGACTTGCCAAAAGTCCAGCGGGGGTCCAGGAGTGACCTCCTGCACTCGGGCCGTATTGCAAAATGGCGCCGGCCATATGGCCGTATTGCCGTATTGCAAAATGGCGCCGGCCGTATGGCCGTATGGCCGGCGCCATTTTGCAATATGGCAATATGACCCGAGTGCAGGAGGTCGCTCCCGGACCCCCGTTGGACTTTTGGCAAGTCTTGTGGGGGTCAGGAGGCCCCCCCAAGCTGGCCAAAAGTCCCTGGGGGTCCCGCAGGGGTCCGGGAGCGATCTCCTGCGCTCGTGACGTCGGGGGACAGGAACCAAAATGGCGCCGGTGCTACCTTTGCCCTGTCATATGACAGGGCAAAGGTAGCGCCGGCGCCATTTCTATTAACGCAGCCGTGGCCCGAGAATGGAAGATCACACCGGGACCCCCCCACTGGACCCCAGGTAATTTAAAACATTTTTGGGGGGTTCGGGAGGGTGGGGGATTTATTTTAAAGGGTCGGGGTGGGTTTTAGGGTTGTTTTAGTGTGCCGGTTTTCCCGCCCTCCCCCGATTTACGATTTAAACGATTTTTTAAAAAACAAAACCGCGACGATCAGATTCCCTCCCCCCCCAGCCAAAATCGATCGTTAAGACGATCGATCACACGATTCACATCTCTAATAGATAGAGATGTGAATCGTGTCCTCGATCGTCTTAACGATCGATTTCGGCTGGGAGGGGGAGGGAATCGTATCGTCGCCATTTGGGTGTTTAGAGTATCGTGAAAATCGTTAAAATCGTGAACCGGCACACTAAAACCCCCTAAAACCCACCCCCGACCCTTTAAATTAAATCCCCCACCCTCCCGAACCCCCCCCCCCCAAATGCCTTAAATTACCTGGGTGTCCAGCGGCGGTCTGTAGCTAAATCGGGGGAAGGGGGAGGGCAGGAAAACCGGCACACTAAAACACCCTAAAACCCACCCCCGACCCTTTAAATTAAATCCCTCACCCTCCTGAACCCCCCCCCCAAATTTTGCAAAATGGCGGCGCAGAATGGCGCCGGCTGAAGACAACACGATTCAATTGCAGGAGACCGTTCCGGACCGCCGCTGGACCCCCAGGTAATTTAAGGCATTTGGGGGGGGGGGTTCGGGAGGGTGGGGGATTTAATTTAAAGGGTCGGGGGTGGGTTTTAGGGTGTTTTAGTGTGCCGGTTTTCCTGCCCTCCCCCTTCCTCCGATTTTAAGTGTGCACCAACTGACAGAAAGACAATTTGAAGTGATGAAATAGAAACAGAAGAAAGGACAGATACACACACTAGAGTTAGAAACAGACATATAAAAAAAACCCCATATACTTACCTTCATTAGAATTATTTTCTCCAGAGAAAATCTTCTCTGATTCACTGTAAAGTAGTAGACACAGATAATATCAGTTCTTAATTGGAAAATCCAGAATATACAACAAACAGGAAAGTAATAAGATTGAAAATGAGAAACATATACTTCTCTGAAGTAATTCTGTAACTTTTTATGGGAACCGGTTCTAGTTACTTCATTGTCCAAATTGCCTCTTCTGCTAAAGACATCTAAGGATAGTGTCAAATTAAAGTAGAATTGTATGTTCTACATTATTTCACTGACAAATGTTGAATTGAAATATCAAGTTTTATATATACACCAAACACATTTACTTCTACATCTATTTAAAGTTGACGTGTACTCCACCTGCCAGTTCAGCTTTACTTAATAAGACAGCATTCATTTTAACAGTATGTTTATTGTTTATTTTTCTATTTTCATTTTATGTAATTTATTGTGCCTCCAGCAAAACCTTCTAAAGGAAACACCGAATTGGCTTTAAACATTGAGACAGTCTATGTAACTGTGAAACAGGGCAGTTCACCCTCTTAGGTGATTTACAATATGATAAGAGGTATGAATTCAGAAATAAATGATTTAAAAGCCAAAACAGTTGAGATGAAATTACAAGCTGCCTCAGAGAACAGTTTTAATGCAGAGATGAATGCCCTCATTACAGAACTGAGGGAAGATAATAGCATTTTACAACAGAAAGAGCAGAACCAGCAACTGGCATCCACAGTCCCCTTACATTTGAGAATTTTTAACCTAGAAGTGGAATTCAAGGTTTTAACAGAATGAAATAATGAGCAAAGGGAGAATTTAGAAAGGCAGTTTATGCTTTTAACTCAAAGGAACACTGAATAGCAATCTCTGAAACAATCAGTTTCTAGTTTACAGCTTGAAAAGAATAACTTGTTATCCCAGCTGGTAATATCCCAGAAGCAAACACATACAGAAGATATAAAAATGCAGGCTTAAAAGAAACAATTGATAAATACTCTGAATGTCAAAGATTACACAGAGAAGCCATGGAAATGAGAGAAGGATTTACAGGTTTGAATGAGCAGTTACAAATCATCAAGTCTTAAGAGCATAAGATAAGGTCAAAGCTCTCTGTGGTGAAACACAACCTGGAATTGTCACATTTTGTAACCCAGATGCCTATTAATCCCAGAACGAAGCCCAGTACATTAACATAAGGTGTATTTACTTATGGTGCCCACTATTTTGATTATCCAACATAAAACAACTTCTCTGTTTTTGATAAACAAGGAGAACATTCTTCCTCCCCATCTCACCTGTGGGAAGAGGAGAGATTTGAGCCCATCTCTGTCACAGATGGGAAATGGAGAATTCCCTCCAGTGAAAAGCAAAAATGGGGTGGGACAGAAATTCCAAAGCCTATATGTCTATACCACCAGCAGCCACAAGAGGGAACAGGAAGACAAAGGAATTTCTCTCCTATAGTGAATCTGGCATGGACAATTAAAAGTATGAAATCCCTTATGCATCTTTATGAAAAGTATAAATGGTTAACAATACTAGAATATTTGGAAAAAATATTTGGGACTTTGAAATTTTGGGTGTTCATTACTCTTTTGCCATGGAGCTTTTATAATTCCTGTCACTTATATATTGCTAGTTTTCCTGTAGATGTTAAATGTGATCTAGTCACATTTCGCATTAAAAAAACCAAAACAGTTTGAAACATATTCTAATCCTCTTTTGTCTAGGCAGGTAGTGCACACTATGGGGTAGATTTTACATAAGAACATAAGAAAATGCCATACTGGGTCAGACCAAGGGTCCATCAAGCCCAGCATCCTGTTTCCAACAGTGGCCAATCCAGGCCATAAGAACCTGGCAAGTACCCAAAAACTAAGTCTATTCCATGTAACCATTGCTAATGGCAGTGGCTATTCTCTAAGTGAACTTAATAGCAGGTAATGGACTTCTCCTCCAAGAACTTATCCAATCCTTTTTTAAACACAGCTATACTAACTGCACTAACCACATCCTCTGGCAACAAATTCCACAGTTTTAATTGTGCGTTGAGTAAAAAAGAACTTTCTCCGATTAATTTTAAATGTGCCCCATGCTAACTTAATGGAGTGTCCCCTAGTCTTTCTACTATCCGAAAGAGTAAATAACCGATTCACATCTACCCATTCTAGACCTCTCATGATTTTAAACACCTCTATCATATCCCCCTCAGTCGTCTCTTCTCCAAGCTGAAAAGTCCTAACCTCTTTAGTCTTTCCTCATAGGGGAAAGACTAAAGGGTTGCGTGCATAAGATACACGCGCAACCCCTGAAAACCTCCCCCTGCCTCCCCCTGCGCGTGCCGAGCCTATCTTGCATAGGCTCAGCAGTGCGAGCAGACCCCGGGATGTGCGTATGTCCTGGGGCTTGCAAAAAGGGGCAGGGCATGGGCGGTCCGGGGTGGTCCGGGGGCAGGGCGTGGTGTGGCCTGAGCCTCCAGGCACAGCGGCCATTTGTCTCTGTGCCCGGGATCGCAGGCCGGTCGTCGGCCGAAGCGCATAACTTCTTCAACAAAGGTAAGGAGGGTTCTAGGTAGGGCTGGGGGGCGGTTTATGTAGGGCTGGGGGGCGGTTTATGTAGGGGAAGGGAGGGGAAAGTGTGGGGGGGTGGAGGAAACAGAGGCAGGGTGCGCGGCTCGGCACGAGCAAATTGCACAATTGTGCACCCCCTTGTGTGCGCCGACCCTGAATTTTATAACATGCACGTGGCTGCGCGCGCATGTTATAAAATCAGGCATAGATTTGTTTGCGCCGGGTTGCACAAACAAATCTGCACCCATGCGCAGGTTTTAAAATCTGCCCCTATCTGCTTTAGTGAGGACCAGAGCCCCAGAAAATTCAGTCACACATTGAAGCAGATTTTTCTTCATGCTGAGAGAAATCTGGTTGAGGCAAAATTCTGTGAGCTGTGGGACCTCTTCTTTGAGGCACTCCCCATCAATTTTAGAGCTCATTGAGCTCCACACAAGAAACCTTCATCTTTTTGATAGAAGACGTTGAAAAGCTTTATGTTGCTTATTTTATAAAAATAAAACTCCCAATAGCAAAGGTCAGTATCAGAATAAGAAGCAAAAGAATAAAAGCCGAGATCTTAATACAGTTCAGAGTTCTGAGATACCCATGGAAAATAATTCTCAACCGTATTTACAACAAGGAAAGGCCAAGATGCCTCCACTGAAGAAGGCAGCAGCTGCCGCATCAGAAACATAGGAGACCAGGAGGTCAGCAGTTTTAAGTGAATAACAGAAACTGGAAAAGATGGAAGCATTTCAGCAGGGTACAAACTCTTAAGCTCAGACTAGCTGAAATGCTAGAGTTTGTGATAAGTAAACCTCTAGACCTACTACAACTGAAAAGGAACCACACAAGAGTAAGACAATAACTGGGGGCTCTAAAAGTCACACATGGCCTAGTACTGAGAAATGAGGAAAATAGTTAGAAAAAAACTGAAAGGTGCAGATGCAAAGGTTAAAAACAGGCATGGACGTTGTTTAAAAATACATATTAGATGTCTAGTCCAGATGTATTCTACACATTAAGAAAAGTGGAAAAAAGACTAAACGATTACCCACATGGTTAAAAGAGGCTATTTTAGACAAAAAAAAAAAAAATCCTTGAAAAATTGGAAGAAGGATCCATCTGAACTGAACTAAATCACTGTGAACCTGGAAGATGCAGTAGGCCAGACTGACAAACTAAAGAGTAGCAAATCACTTGGACCAGATGGTATGCACCCCAGGGTTCTGAAACAACTAAAACATGAATTTCACATTTATTAGTTAAATTTTTAGCTTACTATTAAAATCATCCAGTGTACTTGAAGACTGGAGGGTAGCTAATATAACCCTAAAATATAAAAAGTGCTCCAGGAGAGATCTTGGAAAGTCTAGACCAGTAAGCCTGACTTCAGTGCTGGAAAAAAAGTAGAAACTATTCTAAAGATCAAAGTCACAGAGCATATAGAAAGACATGGTTCACTGGAACACAGCCAGAATAGATTTACCCAAGGAAAGTTTTGCCTCACAAATCTGTTTCACTTTTTTGAAGAGGTTAATAAACATGTAGATGAAGGTGATCTGATAGATGTAGTGTATTTGGATTTTTAGAAGGTGTTTGACAAAGTCCCTCATGAGAGGTTTCTAAGAAAACTAAAAAGTCATGGGATAGGAGGTGATATCCTTTCATGGATTACAAACTGGTTAAAAGACAGGAAACAGAAAGTAGGATTAAATGGTCATTTTTCTCAGTGGAAAAAGGTAAACAGTGGAGTACTTCAGGGATATGTACTGGCACCCGTGCTTTTCAATATATTTATAAATGATCTGGAAACGAATATGACAAGTGAAGTAATCAGATGATACAAAATTATTCAGAGTAATTAAATCCATGTGGATTGTGATAAATTGCAGTAGGTCCTTGTGAGACTGGAAGATTGGGTATCCAAATAGCAGATGAAATTTAATGTGGACAAGTGCAAGGTGATACATATAGGAAAAAATAACCCAAGCAAGGTCCCCCGAGAACAGGATGTTAGGTTCCATATTAAGAGCTACTTTCGAGGAAAATGATCAAGGTATCATAGTGGATAATACAGTGAAATTATCAGCTCTGTGTGCTGCAGCAGTCAAAAAAGCAAACAGAATGTTAGGAATTAGGAAGGGAATAATGAATAAAATGAAAAATATTATAATGCCTCTGTATCGCTCCATGGTGAGACCACACCTTGAGTACTATGTAGAATTCTGGTCACTTCATCTCAAAAAATTATATTTGCACTGAAGAAGGTACAGAGAAGAGTGACCAAAATGATAAACAGGATGAAACGGCTCCTCTATGAGGAAAGTAGGGATGTGCATTCGTTTTCGACGTATTGGCAATCCGCAACATATATGTCCCTACTTGTTGTATTCGTGGGGTCACGAAACGTATGGCAAACCCCCACGAATACAATGTATCTAACGAATAAACCCCCACCCTCCTGACACCCCCAAGACTTACCAAAAGTCCCTGGTGGTCCAGCGGGGGTCCTGGCGCGATCTCCTGCACTCGGGCCGTCGGCTGCCGGTATTCAAAATGGCGCCGAAAGCCTTTGCCCTCACTATGTCACAGGGGCTACCGGTGCCATTGGTCGGCCCATGTCACATGGTAGGTGCACAAGATGGCGCTGGCCGTCCATTTAAAGGGTTGGTATGGGATGGGGTTTTTTTTGTGAAACGAATAAATACATAACTAATGAATGGATCGGGATCCCCCGAGAATGGATGCAATGGATTTGGCTACCCACGAATACGAATACCAAATGGGACAAATCCATTCCTGCTGCATGTCCCTAGAGGAAAGGCTAAAGAGCTTAGAGCTGTTTAGCTTGGAGTGAGATGGCTGAGGGGGATACAATAGAGGTATATACAATCATGAGAGTTCTAGAATGAGTAAATGTGAATCAGTTATTTACTCTTTAGGATTATAGAAGGACTAGGAGGCATTCCATGAAGTTAGCAAGTATCACATTTAAAACAAATCAGAGAAAATTCTTTTTAACTCAACGCACAACTAAGCTCTGGAATTTGTTGCCAGAGGATGTGGTTAGGCAGTTATTATAGGTGGGTTTTAGAAAAAGTTTGGATAAGTTCTTGGAGGAGAAGGCCATTAACTGCTATTAATCAAGTTGACTTAGGGAATAGCCACTGCTATTACTGGCATTAGTAGCATGGGATCTAATTAATGTTTGTGTACTTGCCAGGTACTTGTAACCTGGATTGGCCACTGTTGGAAATGGATGCTGGGCTTGATGGACCTTCGGTCTGACCCAGTATGGTAACTTCTTATATTCTTATATTCTAGTACCTCTAAGGAGGATTCACGTAGAACTTCTGCCAATGAACAGTGACTAATTAATTTTGTTTCTTGTCTCCAAGTATCTGCATTAAGTGCAAAGGATTATCTGCTATCTGAGCAAGCTAACGCTACCCCCTCAACAGCTCAAGGTGACATTTGATAGCATGGACCTACTCTCACTACTATTGCTAGTTTCCTCTGAATTAGTGCATGACATTCTAAACACTTTAGAAGCAAGAGAAATTATTCAGTAGCATAATACAGCCTATCTTGAAATAGAATGGTACTGGAAGACTAGCTATAAACCATAGAAAACTGAATAAAACCGTACCGTAAAACCATACCATTATCTAAGCTGACTGATGGCACATCTGGATCAAAATCTTTGATCACCAGCTTTGAGCACGCTTTGGAGTTCTGGATTGTTCCTGTAGATCCTAAAGATCAGTATAATTTGTCCTTTTCCTTTGGGAAGAAACAATACAGAAGGAGAAGGTATCTAAATTCTCCCAACAATTTTAATATTTTCCTAGACAAAACATTACCTGATGCAGATGTTAGGGGCATCTCAGGAGGTCATATTCAGTAAGACATTTAGTGGACAAGTTATCTGGGTACGGTTAGCTGGATAACTTGTCCCAGATATTCATTGAGACATGTAGCCAGATAACCAAAAAAAAAACCTAACTGGTTAGGTTTTGAGTTATCTGGCCTCGTGTGGTCAGGTATCCTGCCCCCTAACTGGATATCTTCAAAAGATATTCAGCTAAATGGCAGTGTTTAGAAACAAAACAACAAAATATAATGAGCAAATTGCAGAAAGCTCCCCCTCCCTCCCCCCTAGGACATCAAGACATAAAGTAAAAATTAACATCCTATTACAATAAGCACCAGCAGTTACCATTGCAAAAAGTCAATAAAATATTAATTAAAAACAAAACAAAACAAACAAAAACAAAACAAAAATAAAGATGTAAAAAGGCCTGTAGCCTGATTCCCTCCTTCCTCCTCTAAGATTCATATATGGCCCTATCAGGCTATACAGCTCCCACCCTTCAACTTCCCCTACATGTGAAAAGATATCCTGGAGTTCACAGTTCAAGCCCCCCTTTACCTTGTTCTCATCAAGTATAAAAGTCAGGCTGCCTCCCCCTCCCCCCCCCCCAGGCCATCAAACCTACCT
This sequence comes from Rhinatrema bivittatum, assembly GCF_901001135.1. Taxonomy (NCBI): domain Eukaryota; kingdom Metazoa; phylum Chordata; class Amphibia; order Gymnophiona; family Rhinatrematidae; genus Rhinatrema; species Rhinatrema bivittatum. The sequence continues at coordinate 786,771,792 of NC_042616.1, read as the reverse complement.
GCAGTCCCTTTGGTCTGCACCACGCCCCTGAGCCCTCAGACCCTCCTGGATACCTCCCACCTCTGATATCTTATATTCCCTTCATGGAAGCGAGCTATACTCTTCCTCATTCCTGACACTTATCGCACTGCGTGCTCTGTCAGACGTAGCACAGGAACCATAAGATACAGATATAGCTTACAAATATATATTTTTTAAACAGTGTCACTTAACTGGATATCTTTTGAAGATATCCAGTTAAGTGAGAGGTTATCTAGTCGTATAAAGTTGTCTAACTTTAGGCTTGCTCTGAAGCAAGCCTAAAGGAAGCCTGGATAACAGCCAGATAAAAATGAAATTCGGCAAAGTTAATGGGCTAAGGAGGTCATTTACTAAAGGTTTTCTCCTATTTTGTGACTATGGGAAAATGCTTAGTAAATAAATGAGTCCCTAAGTTAGACATAACCCAGAATAGATATTTATATCTGGCTAGATTTTAGCTGGATAATGACTTGTCCGGCTAAAATGTAGTTGCATGAGTGACTCAATATTCAAAGATTTGCCATTTAGATGGATAACTTGTGAGCTATATGTCTAAATGGCTTTGAATATTGACCTCTTAGTGTATATGGATGATATCCTAATTAAGAGTGCCACTTTTCAATGACCACATAACAGAAATCAAACATGGTTCTACCCAGCTACCGGAAGCTAGAGCTAAATTATCCCTCTCTAAAGGTTAGTAGTGTTAGGAAATCATTCAGTTACTTTACATATGAGATTTCAGCCAATGGACTATGTCCACAAAAGAAAATATCACAAAACCCCCACCACTCTGAAAGAGTTGCACTCTTTTGGGAATATGAAATTACATCGGTCAGTTCATTGACCAGTATGCAGGGATCATACATCCCTTGATCAAACTTCTGCCAAAGGATGAGCCATGGCATCGAGGTTCCAAGCAACAAATTTGAAACAATTTAGTAGAACTAGGGGTCCCAATTTGAAACTCCAGGGAGGAAGACTTAGAACCAATGTCAGGAAATATTTCTTCACTGAGAGGGTGGTGGATGCCTGGAATGCCCTTCCTGAGGAAGTAGTGAAGACTAAAACTGTGAAGGATTTCAAAGGGGTGTGGGATAAACACTGTGTATCCCTAAAGGCTAGAAGATGGGAATAAACAAAAAAGCTTAACCGGCACAGAGCGGTACTTTCTACCCTTAAGAGAAACATGGGGATAACCTGCACGGAGCGGCAGTTACTACCCTTAAGAGAAACATGGGGGTAACCTGCTCGGAGCGGCAGTTATTACCCTTAAGAGAAACATGGGGGTAACCTGCACGGAGCGGCAGTTAAGAGAAACATGGGGGTAATCTGCATGGAGCGGCAGTTACTACCTTGGGAAGCTTCCTGGGAAGACTGGTTGGACCATTTTGGTCTTTTTCTGCCGTCATTACTATGTTACTATGTTACAAACAGTGGTGGATGTATTGAAGGAAATTCTGGGTAAAACCCTATGTATTGCCTATCTGGAGGGTTGCAGATAGTTCTTCCTAGAATTGGTATTCACTCAGGCATATATGAGCGCTGGTTTGTACTAGAAACATGATACTGATAAGAGAGTTATGGCATATTCCAATAAGGCTCTCACAGATGTGGAAAAGAAATACTCAGGTATTGAGATGTTCCTTCTGACAACAGTATGGGCTCTCCAACATTTTCAGAGGTATGTCCAAAGACAGAAGTTAATTATAGAAACTTGTCACCAGTCCATTGAGTAGCAGGATGATATACTGGACACCAAGTTTGGCCACTTTAGGTAAGATATGCCCAGGATCATGAAAATGCTTCTGTTGCTGCTGAAAAACCTGATTTGACTCCAGAATTAGACACAAAACCAGACATGTTAGATCCACATTATCAGCACACAGATGACAAGGAAACTTGCAAAAACATTCCCAAAGTTTATGTTGATGGATATGTTTTTCTCAGCTGGTCTTAGAATTTGGAGTAGTTTGGGAGGAGACTCAACCCTGTGGTCCTCTCAGATGTGCCCTAGGTCCAACTCTAATCAATATTCAGAAATTGCTGCCACACAGTGGACCTTAATAATCTATACAGATTCAGATTAAATCTGACACAATTTCATAACACAATTCTTTCTTTCTTTCTTTCTTTACTTATTTATTTATTTATGACATTTATAAATCGTGTTATGCCCTTTGGTCACAGATGGCTGCGACCACTGTTGCTCACCTCTTGCCTCACTGCACTGACTCCATTAGGAAGACTTGCGGCCTCCGCCAGCTATCGCCGGCCTGCCCACCCTTGTTCCCGGGCCTCCCTGGACGGCGTGGGTGCTGCAGACTACCATTTTGCCCTCTGAGCTCCTTCGGCATGCGCGCATGCTTCCGGGCCAGTTTTATGCACGTCATGGCAGAAACCTTGGAAGCATCCCCCTTGGATGACATCATTCTCCATGGACTTAAGCCAGCTGGCCCTGTCTGCCTATGACTTGGCAATGAGTTCCCTCATTGCTGAATCTGCTTCACTCACTACCTTCCGTTCCAGCTTCGCTCACTACCTTCCGTTCCAGCTCCTGCTTCCTCGGCGTGAGACATCCCGGGTACCAGCTCCTCGGGGGCCCTTTCCTCGACTCTGGCTATCTGCTTAAACCAAACTAAACATCCTCCAAACAATATTCAATATGCAGTTTAGTGGACAGGTTATCCGGTTAACATTAGCTGGGTAACTTCTCCCGTATATTCAGAGGTATATAATGGTTTAAAGTTTTCCGGCCTCATGTATTCAGCAAACTTTAAAATCGAACCGGCTATTTTGAATATTGCCAGTTAGGTTTTAACGTTATTTGACCTTATGGGTTCAGATAACTCCCTGCTTACCCTACTTAGCTCTGAAAGTGTACACTACAGGTAGTTTATGCTTCCAGTGCTACAAGACAGAAGCAGTGCTGCATCGCCAGGAATGTGTGAGTTAAGATCTTGCTCTTGGCAGATTTTTTTTTTTTTTAAATATGTGGTGAGATGGGGTGGGGGGGGGGGGGGGGTGAGGGAAGGGCCACTCTTACTTCGGGTGGGTGGGAGGGATTGGGGAAGAGAAGGGCACCGCTATCTGATGTATGTTACCAAGAATGTGGGAGATGGGTATCCAGCAATCTGTACAAAGAGAGGTTTAAGATTAGGGGTGCATGGCCCAAGAGGCCCATATGTAAAATTTGGGGATCGGGGGGGGGGGAGGGAAGAGTAGAGCTGCTGGTCCCGTTTGTTTATTTTTAAGATCCTTTGCTGACAGCGCTACTTACTTACCTGGGTAAGTAAAAAGCTATCCAGCCACACAAGACTGGTTATTAGATCTGTTGTAAAGCAGGTCTAACGTTATCTGGCTGACTTAGCCTGGTGTACCTGACGTTCAGCTAGGTTAGCCGGATACATCAGCCCCTCCGTGGAATGCCCCTGAAACGCCCCTTTTCATCCAGCTAAATTATGGCCGGCTAACTGCTTATCTGGCTACAATTTAGCCAGATAAGTGGCTGGATATACCACACTTCCCATTTGGATGGTTAACATGAATTAACCAATTAAATGACTTTTGAATATTGACCTCAGGGAGATGATTTTAGCCTTATATCAAATGAGAATGTTACGACTGTCTATTGTGGAAAGGTGAAAGGACATTGAAAAGTAAATGGTGCTGATAAATGCAGACCAATTCATTTGTAAAGAAAGATGTCACATCGGAAGGATTCTGGTGAATGCAGGGATTCCCCTCCTTAGAAGTTAGTGTAGTAACTAGGATCTAGGCTAAGCAAATTGCTACTACGACTATAAAATGGCACAGTTAATGCACAAAAGCAAGATTTTCCTAAGTTCAGAGTCTTGATGAAAATCCCATAACTGTTAGTTTCTTACACATGCTCACGGTAACCTGTATGTCCACTAGGTAGATAGAATGCATTCTTGCATTTAACACTGGAGAAACAGCAGCCATCTTACTTTTACATCTTGTGTTCAGTCACTGGGCACTGTCAATAAAACTAGATTCCAATCAAGGTCTCCACTTTAACGAACGAGTAATCAAGCATCTGTAAAAACTATTATGTGCAAAAAGTAAACTCCACATATCTTATCATCCATAGTCCCCTCACCACCTGGATTCCCTGTCTGGAATCACAACTTGCAATCTGGCTTCCCTCTGGATCCCTATCAAAAGCAGGCTAAAAGCATAAACTAGGGGTACTTTATGCTTCAAGGCTGCTTTTGACAGAAGCAGTGTTGGATCACCAGGAGCAGGTGAGTTTAAACCTCGCTTCTGGCAGGGGTGTGTTTTTGTTATTCAGTGGATGGGGGGGGGGGGGGGGGGGGTGTGCAGCTGGCCAGTTGAAGCAGCAGGCAGGTAGGAGGGATCCGGAGGGGGGCCGGGGGGGGGGGGGGGAGATAGATTGCAGGTTAAATTCAAAATGGAGAAAGGGTGGTAGTGGTGGTGATAGGTGCCGACTTCCACCGCAGTTTACACTGATTTAAAAGGGGTTGGAGGAGGGGGGGGGGGGGGGAGTGGAGGGTGCATGGCCCAACAGGGGCATCTGTGTTGGGAAGGCAGTATTGAAGACAGGAAGAACATGGGCTCCATTGACTCTGAAGACACTAAGCAAAAGTTTCAAATTCCTGATGATCATTTGAGGTCAATCGAAAAGGATTTAACTGAAATGAAAACTCAGATGGCTGCCAAACAGGCTTTAAGATCTGCTTCTATTAAAGATAGTTTGGCTATTTATAATCGTTAAGGAAAATATTGAAAAATACTCAGCTAGGGAAAAATGTATGTTTCATTAATTTTCTTATGAAACCCAGAATATCTACGTGATATTCTGGGTTTCTCAAGTGAAAAGATGCTAGAGCTATCTAATATGCATTGGGGCGGATTTTAAAAGGGTTACGTGGGTATATTATGCGCGTAACTGTGAATACCTGCTCCTGCGCGCCGAGCCTATTTTGCATAGGCCCGGCAACACACTCAAGCCCCAGGACGCACGTATGTCCCGGGTCTTGAAAAGGGCAGGGAGTGGGTGGAGAAGGGCAGTCTGGAGGCGGGGCGGGGGCGGGACCAAGGCCTCAGGCACAGTGGCCGTGCCAGGGGTTTGCGCGCAACCTACGCCTGCCCAGAGGCAGTCGCAACTTATTTAACAAAGGTCAGGGGGGGGTAGATAGGGCTGGGGGGCAGGTTAGGTAGGGGAAGGGAGGGGAAGGTAGGGGGCTGGAGGGAACGGGGAAAGCCTTCAAGGCTCCCCTATGGCTCGGCGTGTGCAAGGTGTACAAGTGTGCACCCCCTTGTGCATACCGACCCCAGATTTTATAACATGCGCGTGGCTGCGCGCGCATGTTATAAAATCGGGCGTTGATTTGTGCGTGCCGGGTTGCGCGCACAAATCTATGCCCGCGCGTACCTCTTAAAATCCAGCCCATTATCTTCCAACAAATAAGAGGAATATTACTGTGGAAGAAGGAGTGTTAGACCATCTATCTCTTAACGAAGCCAGCCTCTCCTCTCTTGATGATTGTCCTTTAAGAGCCAATCTTTAGGTATCTTTTTGTTTAGAGTGATAAGGAGTTGGTATTTTGTAAGTATTTTTCCATTAAGGATTTCCAGTTTTGTGGCAAGAAAATTCAAGTATTTCTGGATGTTTCTTTTGCTATTCAGATACGAAGGAAACAATTTCTTTTGTTGAAACACAGAGAATTGTTTATTGGTGTAACATTTTTCCTACAAATGCTTGATTTCTTATCAAAAAAATGATGTTGCCTTTTCTGATTGCATCTTGAAACTGGTTAGTATTATTATGTTAAATTGTTGAGTTTTGGGGTATTGACTGTCGATATAAATATATTTAGCCTTTTTTTCTTTCCTTAATTTTTTTTCTTCATGTTTATTACTTATTTTAATGCATCCCTTTTAATGTGGGCTAGAGTATGTAAATGCTTGTTATTGTTTATTTTATTGTCTTGTTGGTATGTATGCATCATCATATTTTTCTTCATAATTGTATTTAGTGTACTAAGATTTAAATTTGAATAAAAATTAAATTACAAAAAAAAAAAAAAGGATTGAGGAAGAGAGATAGCACTATTGAGTTGGATATCTATTGAAGATATCCAGTTAAGTAGCCAGTTGTCCATCCACACAAATATCTTAGGCCTGGATTCACCATTCTATCACAGAATGGTGAATCCAGCAAAAACGTGGGTGGGGGGCAAGGGGGGGCAGGCCTGCGAAAGCTGGCAGCCTTCGCACCATCGTGGTGTTTTCGGTGCCGGCTTCGCACCGTGAAAGGTGGTGCTATTGGGCGTGCTACTGGCGATGATAACGTTACTTACCTTATCGCCGCCAGCGAAGACACCGCCGACTCCTCCCCTCACCTCCCCGACTCCACCCCGACTCTGCCCCCAGCATGCTATCGCACGTGTAAAGGGCCTTTTTGCGTGCGGTAGAGGCAATAAGCCTTTGAAAATGACCCCCTATTATGATTTAAAGGTTTCCACTAAGGAATATGAAATTGGTGACAAGGTCTTTTATTACAATTTCAATAAGAATTAAAAGTAAACAAATCTTTACCTAGCTGGAAAGGTCAATTTATAATTGTGGATAAAGCTTCACCACTCTTCTCTGAATTAAGAGAATTCCCAAGGTTCAAACATCCATAAATGGATCTACATTAATCAACTGTGACTTTGCCATCCTTGTAAATTGGAAGATCAGGATCAGGATCCTAAACTCAATGTCACTGATAACAAAATTGAAACAGATAGTTCTTTGTTCTATTGAGATGGAGAACTGAGCACAGAACACTCTACTCCTGGTGTTTCTACTGACTGGAGAGCTGCCAAACCCATAGAATCTGATCTAGTATTGTGATACAGGACACACCTGGATGCCTGATCACTCAGTCATGATGAATAGTCACTCAAATAGGTTTTGTGTCACTTGACCCCCAGCATGTGATCCAGAAACACTTTACTAAAATTTATTTTTCTGCTACTAAATTTTGGTTTAGAGATCACTTGAATTATGTAGCCACAGTCTTTAATTATCATGCAGCCAATCAAGAAACCCAGGAAAGACCACAAAGATTTATTAGACTCATTGAGGATCCATTATCTTTTCTGCTCTAAGTTCTCTTTTAGGTGCATCCGTCTATTGCAATTGCCACGTCCATCAAAAATTAGCAAAATACTTATAAAGAATAGCAGGATGACATGAATAGTACCTCAGATTAGATATGCCAGCAACAAGATCAATTAATTGCTCAGGGAAAAAAAGTAATACAGTAACTGTAGTTAATTTGCATTCACAAGCTATTGAGCTGAACCAAAATTACTTAACTGTCATCAAAACAGTGCTGAATGAAGAATGTACATTTATACAACCAATTCAGGCAGTTACCAATGATCTATTATTAGAATTAGATCATAGGGATGAGCAGGGGAAAAAATTGTTTTCAGGAGGTTTTATTCCCTCGAACTTCGGTTCACGGATTGCATGATTAGTTTCATTTGTGGGGAAAAAAATGAATCAAGCAATTAAAAGAAAAAAATTCAAAATGGTGAAGAAACAAAATATAGGCCTCCATTCAACCCTCCCAGAAAAATTCCAGGGCTGGGATCCCCCCAGGCCCCCAATTACTTGGTCCAGGAGGGATCCGGAAGCTCAGACTAGGCAGACGCCTAAGCTAGCTTGAGGCCATTTTTAATCACTGTAGCCTCAGCCTACATGAGGCTGAGGCTTCAGCCTAATCCTAGGCCCAAAGCCTCAGACTTGCGTTCACCAAGACCACAGTACAATTCCGCCAGCTTGGCATATGCAAGGCTGAGGCTTCAGCCTAGTCCTAGGCCTGATGCCTGATGCCTGGGCCTCAGAAGGGCTGGATCCAGGCCTGATGCCAAGCCTTGGCCTGAAGGCCAGGTCCTGATACTGGAACCTTGGCCCAATGCCGTGACCTGACCCAGAGCAGGGTTCTGATGATGGGGCCTTGGCCTAGGCCAAGGCCCAGACCCAGGCCCAATGTTGTGCCCTGTCATGAAGGCCTGTCCTGATGCTGGAGCCTTAACCTATGCTGGGGCCCAGGCCCAAGCCCAGGCCTGACACTATGACCTCACCAAAGAAGAGTTACAAAGAAGAGATCACAGGCCTGGGTTCTGAGACCTGGCCCTGACCCTGGACCAAGGCCCAGGTGTCAGGACCTGGCCTGCTGTATGAGGCCTAGGTCCCAGCATCTAGATCTAGTGAAGGCATTGGAACTTGACCTGGACTCCAGCCTATGCTGATCCCTTGGAATCAGAATCCAGCCTCTGGGTCAGGTCATGGTGTCAGGCCTGGATCTAGACCCTGGTCTATGCTGAAGCCCCAGGATCCAGGTCAGGTCAAGGCATTAGGCCTTTAGGTTGGGTTGTGGCATCAGGCCTGGATCCGAGATGAGGCCATAGTATTGGCACCTGGCCTTCATGGTATACCTGACAAATCAGGTAAGGCTTTTTTTTATTTTGGGGGGTTTGGGGAAAGGCTCTGGCATCAGCCTGTACCTCTACAGAGACACCAGCATTGTACACAGGCCTAGTTTGCAGCCCTTGCATTGGGTCTCGGCCTAGGTTCTAAGTGATGCCTCAGCTTTAGGCATAGGCCTAGGTGCTGGCATCACACTCGTGCATACTCTGTTGCTCCTGTTTTGGCCCTCAGCCTGTGCTGCAGGTGAGGCCCCAGCTTTGGGTCTACACCTAGGCTGAAAGCATTTGTTTAAAGCAAAATGAATGAATAAGGTTTTAGAAACTCACCTCCCAAGGGAGATGGAGGTTAAAGAGCATGCTATCATTTAAGTGAATTGCAGCAGAGAAAAAGAAAGAGGACAATGCAGCTATGTAACATGAGCCTCCAGCCCAGAAAACCCAGAATGAGATTGAAAAGATTGCCAGACCCCTTACTGTGAAGGTGCTTAAATGACCATTGAATCAATGAGTCAGAGACTCAGGTAGGGGAATTTGCATATCACAGCCCCCGGGACTACAGTTGGTAACTTGCAGTGAAATATCACTTTAAATCATAGAGTACTATGACTGGAAAAGTTCTACATTGGAGAATTCTAAATGAGAGAGGGATTTGTGAGAAAAATGCACTGAAAGGGAGTCAGACCCTTGGGCATGCATTACTCAGACAACAGAAAACAAAAAGCAAGTCAGGATGGAAGGATGTGCACAGACTCTCTTCCCATAGTCCTGCCTGGGTCTTGGCCTATTTGGCTCAGAGAAGGTGAACAATCCAGGCTGGGTAACACTGAATGACTGGCCATGAGTTTAGCAGAGCTAAAATCACTAAAAGCTAGACTGCAGAGGGCCTGAATCACTGAATGCTAAACAAGCCAAGTTTTTAGTGAAGCTGTAAACCCAAGCCAAGAAAAGGCCTCCTACCAAGGAAGAGAAATCAAAGGACATTGGCAGATATGGAGGCAGAGCGGTCCCTCAAGAGGAAGGGGACCCCAGAGTGGTGACTCTGGATCCCCCTTGAGCAAAAGGACACCAACGACAGATCCAGTGGTTCCCCAGGAGTGATGTGGATCACAGTAGCATATTGGGAAGTGACCCTGTGTCCCCCTTGAGAAATAAGACCCCAGCGGCAGATTGAGCAGTCCCCCAGGAGGGCATGGACCTCAGCAATAGATCATGTGGTCCCCCAGGAATGTGTGGACCTCAGCAGCAGATCGGGAGGTGAACCTGGGTCCCCCTTGGACAAGGGGACTCCAGAGGCAGATCAAGCAGTCCCCCAGGAGTGTGTGGACCCTATCGGAAAATCAGGAGAGGACCCAGTGACAGATTGAGTGGTCCCCCAGGAGGGCGTGAGCTCCAGTGGAAGTAGCAGAGTTGGTCCCCCAGGAGTCTGTGGACCTCAATGACAGACCAGGTAGTGGAGTCAGTTTCTCAGGATGCACGGACCCCAGCATTGGCACAGACTTTTCAGTGGAGAAGAAGTGGCACCAAGAATATGGCAGTAGTTTAGATATAATGGAGCCCCCTAGGTCAACACTACCTACCAGATCATTTGCATATTTTCAGAGGGAAAATAGGGGAGGATAATAATAACACAATTCAGTTTGGGGCCCCTGAATGAAACAAATTAACCTTATTTGTCTCATTTTTCATTTTCATTTCGAATGAATGCACATTCCTATTAGATAATGGCAAAAGTAATCTAATAAAAGGAAAGAACCTCTCTTATCTTATTTCGCTTGATATGCAGATTAGAGATGTGAATCGTTTTCCATATCGTCTTAACGATAGAAATCATGTGGCAGGAGAAGAAAATCGTGTTTGGCACGATTATTTCGTTGAAAAATCGTTAAAAATCGTTTTTTTCCGATTAGTGCGCACTAACTCAAAATGATACAAATAGACACTTTCCAGGTCACTAAAGGTCAGTTAGGAATGAATATGTGTTTCTATTGGCTGGCAGCCCTCTTATCTATTGATGTTACCAAGGTTACCACTGAGGTGATGGTTGGGGGGATGGGAAATGGAACTGGAAACTCATGAACACCAATAGAAAATGAAACAAAGTGTTCACACTTCCCAGGTCAGTAAAGGTCACTTAGGAATGAATATGTATTCCTATAGGCTGGCTGTGCTCTTATCTATTGATGTTACCAAGGTTACCACTGAGGTAATGGTTGGGGGGATGTGAAATGGAAACAGTTGGAAGCTTGACATGTGATGATCAGCACTCACGTGACTAGAACTTCTTTGTTTATTATTTTTGTTAGCAGACACGTGCATGTTGAATTTGCCAATCACTGTGCATTTTAGAAAGGTGGTCCTGGCTGGACCTGTACACAGTTCAAATATATGTAATTGATTGTTGGTAAGTGTATTTTTTAAGTAGCCACACTGGCACAAGTATGTTTACTTTTCCTCCTACTTAACTCACTAGCTCAGCTTTGTAAGAAGGGCTTCTCTGCTTGAGTGAGGGTCAGGCAGCTCCCCCCTGTCTGTGAAGCCAGCCTCTCACTAGTAATGCAGGGAGGGAGCTGTCTCAGACTTCACCATCCTCCCCCCCCCCCCCTCACCCACACAACATTCACTAGCTGGGACATGGGGGAAGTCAGGAGTGAGGGTCAGGCAGCTCCCCCCTGTCTGTGAAGCCAGCCTCTCACTAGTAATGCAGGGAGGGAGCTGTCTCAGACTTCACCATCCTCCTCCCCCCCCCCCTCACCCACACACCATTCACTAGCTGGGACATGGGGGAAGTCAGGAGTGAGGGTCAGGCAGCTCCCCCCTGTCTGTGAAGCCAGCCTCTCACTAGTAATGCAGGGAGGGAGCTGTCTCAGACTTCACCATCCTCCCCCCCCCTCACCCACACACCATTCACTAGCTGGGACATGGGGGAAGTCAGGAGTGAGGGTCAGGCAGCTCCCCCCTGTCTGTGAAGCCAGCCTCTCACTAGTAATGCAGGGAGGGAGCTGTCTCAGACTTCACCATCCTCCTCCCCCCCCCCCCTCACCCACACACCATTCACTAGCTGGGACATGGGGGAAGTCAGGAGTGAGGGTCAGGCAGCTCCCCCCTGTCTGTGAAGCCAGCCTCTCACTAGTAATGCAGGGAGGGAGCTGTCTCAGACTTCACCATCCTCCCCCCCCCCCCTCACCCACACACCATTCACTAGCTGGGACATGGGGGAAGTCAGGAGTGAGGGTCAGGCAGCTCCCCCCTGTCTGTGAAGCCAGCCTCTCACTAGTAATGCAGGGAGGGAGCTGTCTCAGACTTCACCATCCTCCCCCCCCCCTCACCCACACACCATTCACTAGCTGGGACATGGGGGAAGTCAGGAGTGAGGGTCAGGCAGCTCCCCCCTGTCTGTGAAGCCAGCCTCTCACTAGTAATGCAGGGAGGGAGCTGTCTCAGACTTCACCATCCTCCCCCCCCCTCACCCACACACCATTCACTAGCTGGGACATGGGGGAAGTCAGGAGTGAGGGTCAGGCAGCTCCCCCCTGTCTGTGAAGCCAGCCTCTCACTAGTAATGCAGGGAGGGAGCTGTCTCAGACTTCACCATCCTCCTCCCCCCCCCCCCTCACCCACACACCATTCACTAGCTGGACATGGGGGAAGTCAGGAGTGAGGGTCAGGCAGCTCCCCCCTGTCTGTGAAGCCAGCCTCTCACTAGTAATGCAGGGAGGGAGCTGTCTCAGACTTCACCATCCTCCCCCCCCCTCACCCACACACCATTCACTAGCTGGGACATGGGGGAAGTCAGGAGTGAGGGTCAGGCAGCTCCCCCCTGTCTGTGAAGCCAGCCTCTCACTAGTAATGCAGGGAGGGAGCTGTCTCAGACTTCACCATCCTCCCCCCCCTCACCCACACACCATTCACTAGCTGGGACATGGGGGAAGTCAGGAGTGAGGGTCAGGCAGCTCCCCCCTGTCTGTGAAGCCAGCCTCTCACTAGTAATGCAGGGAGGGAGCTGTCTCAGACTTCACCATCCTCCCCCCCCCCTCACCCACACACCATTCACTAGCTGGGACATGGGGGAAGTCAGGAGTGAGGGTCAGGCAGCTCCCCCCTGTCTGTGAAGCCAGCCTCTCACTAGTAATGCAGGGAGGGAGCTGTCTCAGACTTCACCATCCTCCTCCCCCCCCCCCCTCACCCACACACCCTTCACTAGCTGGGACATGGGGGAAGTCAGGAGTGAGGGTCAGGCAGCTCCCCCCCTGTCTGTGAAGCCAGCCTCTCACTAGTAATGCAGGGAGGGAGCTGTCTCAGACTTCACCATCCTCCTCCCCCCCCCTCACCCACACACCATTCACTAGCTGGGACATGGGGGAAGTCAGGAGTGAGGGTCAGGCAGCTCCCCCCTGTCTGTGAAGCCAGCCTCTCACTAGTAATGCAGGGAGGGAGCTGTCTCAGACTTCACCATCCTCCCCCCCCCCCCCCCTCACCCACACACCATTCACTAGCTGGGACATGGGGGAAGTCAGGAGTGAGGGTCAGGCAGCTCCCCCCTGTCTGTGAAGCCAGCCTCTCACTAGTAATGCAGGGAGGGAGCTGTCTCAGACTTCACCATCCTCCTCCCCCCCCCCTCACCCACACACCATTCACTAGCTGGGACATGGGGAAGTCAGGAGTGAGGGTCAGGCAGCTCCCCCCTGTCTGTGAAGCCAGCCTCTCACTAGTAATGCAGGGAGGGAGCTGTCTCAGACTTCACCATCCTCCCCCCCCCCCTCACCCACACACCATTCACTAGCTGGGACATGGGGGAAGTCAGGAGTGAGGGTCAGGCAGCTCCCCCCTGTCTGTGAAGCCAGCCTCTCACTAGTAATGCAGGGAGGGAGCTGTCTCAGACTTCACCATCCTCCTCCCCCCCCCCTCACCCACACACCATTCACTAGCTGGGACATGGGGGAAGTCAGGAGTGAGGGTCAGGCAGCTCCCCCCTGTCTGTGAAGCCAGCCTCTCACTAGTAATGCAGGGAGGGAGCTGTCTCAGACTTCACCATCCTCCCCCCCCCCCTCACCCACACACCATTCACTAGCTGGGACATGGGGGAAGTCAGGAGTGAGGGTCAGGCAGCTCCCCCCTGTCTGTGAAGCCAGCCTCTCACTAGTAATGCAGGGAGGGAGCTGTCTCAGACTTCACCATCCTCCCCCCCCCCTCACCCACACACCATTCACTAGCTGGGACATGGGGGAAGTCAGGAGTGAGGGTCAGGCAGCTCCCCCCTGTCTGTGAAGCCAGCCTCTCACTAGTAATGCAGGGAGGGAGCTGTCTCAGACTTCACCATCCTCCCCCCCCCCCCTCACCCACACACCATTCACTAGCTGGGACATGGGGGAAGTCAGGAGTGAGGGTCAGGCAGCTCCCCCCTGTCTGTGAAGCCAGCCTCTCACTAGTAATGCAGGGAGGGAGCTGTCTCAGACTTCACCATCCTCCTCCCCCCCCCCCCCCCACCCACACACCATTCACTAGCTGGACATGGGGGAAGTCAGGAGTGAGGGTCAGGCAGCTCCCCCCTGTCTGTGAAGCCAGCCTCTCACTAGTAATGCAGGGAGGGAGCTGTCTCAGACTTCACCATCCTCCCCCCCCCCTCACCCACACACCATTCACTAGCTGGGACATGGGGGAAGTCAGGAGTGAGGGTCAGGCAGCTCCCCCCTGTCTGTGAAGCCAGCCTCTCACTAGTAATGCAGGGAGGGAGCTGTCTCAGACTTCACCATCCTCCCCCCCCTCACCCACACACCATTCACTAGCTGGGACATGGGGGAAGTCAGGAGTGAGGGTCAGGCAGCTCCCCCCTGTCTGTGAAGCCAGCCTCTCACTAGTAATGCAGGGAGGGAGCTGTCTCAGACTTCACCATCCTCCCCCCCCCCCTCACCCACACACCATTCACTAGCTGGGACATGGGGGAAGTCAGGAGTGAGGGTCAGGCAGCTCCCCCCTGTCTGTGAAGCCAGCCTCTCACTAGTAATGCAGGGAGGGAGCTGTCTCAGACTTCACCATCCTCCTCCCCCCCCCCCTCACCCACACACCATTCACTAGCTGGGACATGGGGGAAGTCAGGAGTGAGGGTCAGGCAGCTCCCCCCTGTCTGTGAAGCCAGCCTCTCACTAGTAATGCAGGGAGGGAGCTGTCTCAGACTTCACCATCCTCCTCCCCCCCCCTCACCCACACACCATTCACTAGCTGGGACATGGGGGAAGTCAGGAGTGAGGGTCAGGCAGCTCCCCCCTGTCTGTGAAGCCAGCCTCTCACTAGTAATGCAGGGAGGGAGCTGTCTCAGACTTCACCATCCTCCCCCCCCCCCCTCACCCACACACCATTCACTAGCTGGGACATGGGGGAAGTCAGGAGTGAGGGTCAGGCAGCTCCCCCCTGTCTGTGAAGCCAGCCTCTCACTAGTAATGCAGGGAGGGAGCTGTCTCAGACTGGTATCAGGGTTAGGGCACTGTGTGCAGGAAGATCACAACACTCCTGGTATTAATAGGGATAGGGCACTGTAAGAGATGACTGTAGTAGATTGAATAAAGATCTGATGTTTCTGCTCTCCTCACACCAAACAAAAACAACACACAAGCAGAGAAGCCCTTCTTACAAAGCTGAGCTAGTGAGTTAAGTAGGAGGAAAAGTAAACATACTTGTGCCAGTGTGGCTACTTAAAAAATACACTTACCAACAATCAATTACATATATTTGAACTGTGTACAGTTCCAGCCAGGACCACCTTTCTAAAATGCACAGTGATTGGCAAATTCAACATGCACTAGCATTTCAGGTGCCTGCTAACAAAAATAATAAACAAACAAGTTCTAGTCACGTGAGTGCTGATCATTACATTACTTTTTTTGTCAAGCTTCCAACTGTTTCCATTTCACATCCCCCCAACCATTACCTCAGTGTTAGCCTTGGTAACATCAATAGATAAGAGCACAGCCAGCCAATAGGAATACATACATACATATTCATTCCTAAGTGACCTTTACTGACCTGGGAAGTGTGAACACTTTGTTTCATTTTCTGTTGGTGTTCGTTAGTTTCCAGTTCCATTTCCCATCCCCCCAACCATCACCTCAGTGGTAACCTTGGTAACATCAATAGATAAGAGGGCAGCCAGCCAATAGGAACACATATTCATTCCTAACTGACCTTCAGTGACCTGGAAAGTGTTTATTTGTATCATTTTCAGTTAGTGCGCACTAAATCGAGTTAGTGCGCACTAACGGGGAGTTAGTGCGCACTAACTCCCGTTAGTGCGCACTAACACGATTTAACGATTTTTAACGATAAATCGTTAGAATTTCTATTGTATCGTGTTCTATAACGATTTAAGACGATATTAACATTATCGGACGATAATTTTAATCGTTGAAAAACGATTCACATCCCTAATGCAGATGCTTTTACTAAAATTACATGGCGTAGCATTGAGCTTATCCTGATTCAAATTGCTTTCCACTTGTGTAATGCTATTCCTATAGTTACACAATGATGGGTTCCATATTAGGTGCTACAACCCAAGAAAGAGATCTAGGCGTCATGGTGGATAACACATTGAAATCGTCATTTCAGTGTGCTGCCGCAGTCAAAAAAGCAAACAGAATGTTGGGAATTACTAGAAAGGGAATGGTGAATAAAACAGAAAATATCATAATGCCTCTGTATCGCTCCATGGTGAGACTGCACCTTGAATACTGTGTACAATTTTGGTCGCCGCATCTCAAAAAAGATATAATTGCAATGGAGAAGGTACAGAGAAGGGCTACCAAAATGATAAGGGGAATGGAACAGCTCCCCTATGAGGAAAGACAAAAGAGGTTAGGACTTTTCAGCTTGGAGAAGAGACGACTGAGGGGGGATATGATAGAGGTGTTTAAAATCATGAGAGGTCTCGAACAGATAGATGTGAATCGGTTTTTTACTCTTTCGGATAATAGAAAGACTAGGAGACACTCCATGAAGTTAGCATGTGGCACATTTAAAACTAATCTAAGAAAGTTCTTTTTCCTCAACGCACAATTAAACTCTGGAATTTGTTGTCAGAGGATGTGGTTAGTGCAGTTAGTATAGCTCTGTTTAAAAAAGGATTGGATAAGTTCTTGGAGAAGAAGTCCATTACCTGCTATTAATTAAGTTGACTTAGATAATAACCACTGCTATTACTATCAACGGTAACATGGAATAGATTTAGTTTTTGGGCATTTGCCTGGTTCTTATGGCCTGGATTGGCCACTGTTGGAAACAGGATGCTGGACTTGATGGACTCTTAGTCTGACCCAGTATGGCATGTTCTTATGTTCTTATGTGTGTTGATGTGGACTGGATGGAGATTGCTTGTGTCTTAAATATGCCTTTTATTCGACTTGAAAATGTTTACCAACTGAATCAAGTAATTAATGTATGTACTTGGTCTAATAATTTATGTCTGCATGTTAAAACACTTGCCCTATTAGCTTTTCAGAGTGATAATCTGCAACAATATTTAATTCCAAATTTAGGCCTGTGTCAACAGAAAGGACATATATTAGTTGTGTCCAAGTAACCGTTTATGAATGATTCTGTGGAAGGTCTTTGTGGTTTGTTTTCTGACAATGTCCAAGAGAAATGTAGACTTACTATGACTAAGTACGATGAATTCTCTGAAACTAGTTTCCGGTATAAATAATGGGGGCCATTTTTCAAAGCATTTGCATGTCTTTTAAGCATGTAAATGTATATTACCTGTGTAAGTGGGCTTTTGAAATTTGCTATAAAATGCATTGAATTGTCCATAGAATTTGCTCACGAATGGGCACTTTACATGCATAAATGGTTTTTGAAAAAGTATAGTATGTTAATTTACATGTGTAACTGTGGTGATACACCAGTTTGTGTCTTTCTCACTCTGCAGACCTCCCTGTTTAAAACACACATAGGATCAACGCAAGACTGGGTATAAGTAAGGGAAAGTAAAAGTAGTGTCACAGGGGACTACGTTTGCCAGGGACATTCTGTCGAGTCTCTTCGGCAAAAAGCCAGCACACCTCGGTGGAGTCCTTAGTACCTTACGGAAGACTCCATTCAGGTGCATAAGAGGCTTCTGAAGCAGTTACAGGGGAGCTCACTGCTGGGAGAATACAGCCAGGGAAATAGCTGGGCAGACAGCCATGGATCAGACGGCGAAGACGACGAACCTGAAGCAGCATTTACTGGGCTCAGCCACTCAGATAAGGGAAGTTTTCCAGATTTATTGTAGAAAATGAAATTCTAAACTGCTGAATTTGAGGAAAGAGAAAGGAAAACTCACAAGGGAGAGAGAAGAAAAATAATTTTTGGGATAATTTTTGTACTGTTAAGAACTACAGAGTTAATACTCCAACACAAATAAACTCTGAAGTATTAAACAGGAAGAAATAGGAAGAGGACATTTGACTGTGAATTTGCCTGGGGTTAGCCAGCTACGTCTCTCAAATGCACAGAAGGAAGGTTTCTCCTTGATTAGTTAATAAGTTCTTTCTGGGAGCAATGCTAGAAAAAAAAAACAGAAGAGCTATCTGGCTGCAATCTAAGCAATCTAAAAGCTGCAATGATTTTTGTGTTTGGTGTTTTTTTTCTTTGGAAGCTAAGTATGGACTTTAATTGTTTACTGAAGAATTGTTTATTGCCCTGAAGATTAAAATTGTAATACATTCTAAATGAAGGAGCACATGTGGAGCTTGAAAATAAACAACTGAAGGAATTTCTGTCAAGTCTGGACTTTTTTTCTAGAAGTAAATGCTTGTAAACTAGTCAGCAGGTTAAATGACCAATGTTGCCCGCAGCAGAAGCATCTCCAAACTTGGCTACTGAAGCTGTTAATATGGGTAGCCAGGATTTACACTCCTTCCGCGCCTCGCCCTTTAACAATCACAACACTTCCATCCCCAATCCTTCTCCCCTCATTCCCTCCGATAATTCACAAACACAGTATTGGAATCCAACAGGCCGCAGCTTTATTGTACAAAATAGCTGCCCGAGCCCTCAGTACCCGATCTAGAAACTCAACCAACCATCTGCCACCTCCCAGTCAAGATGATCACTACTAGTCAACCGGCCATCAAGTTCCTCCGTTCATTGAACTCATTATCCCGGCCCCCGCCACCTCCCAGCAAGGAGCCCAAGCCAGTGTGACCCTCGCCACCTCCCAGCAAGGAGTCCCGTATTTTACAACTGCACCCAGCTGTCTTCATAAATTACAATTGACAAAGTCAACTCGAAGAAATAATAACATTTCACCCTAAAGGCTCGGGCAACCCGCCCCTTACCCCCGCTGCGACTAGAACCAACCCTGTTTACAATCCACAAACAGAAGGGCGGGCGGGCGGGAAGCGGCCACAGCAGCAAAAAAGGCGCGAATGAGGATTTGCGCCGTTGCTGCTGATGCTCCCCCCTTCAGGCCCTCACCTATTTACAAACTTCCGCCCTCCCCGGGCAATGAACACACTACCTTTAAAATTCAAACAAAAGCAGGGGACGAATGAACTGTCCCCCTGCTCACAAACCCCCCCTCCTCACTTCCCCCTCCCCCTCTCACCTAACCTAAAGTTCTTAGGGAGCACTGCTCCCTCCCTTTCTTAACTCCCTCTCATACTTCCCCCTCCCCCTCCTTTCACTTCCCCTAAACCCATGGCCAGCTGCCTCATGAGCCTGGCACCATATCACATTGGCCAAGCAGGCACAAGGCCTGCTTTGTCTCCCAGTCAGGGCACAGTGAACAAAGATTAAGACCTGTTCTCACTAATGCCTGGGAAGTCAGTGCCTATTGGAGCCCGTTAGTTCCAATCAGTGGTTTGAGAGCACCGGAATTTTCTTGTGGAATCTTTATGAAGCTGTCATGAAGGAAGCAAGCGACATGGTATAAAAGGTTGGAGGGACCGCTCGTAACCAAAAGGGGGCACTACAAGCATTCGAGAAGACACTGTGGGGTACATCTTTCATCTGGGGAGAGTTAGTCTAGGCCGCAAACGCCCTGTAATCTCTCTGATTTGTTAGGTTACTTGGTTACAGATTAGCCTACACCCAAGATTAGCCTACACCTAATTCACTGTATCTGCATGCCCCAAGGCTTCTACCTTGCGACAGTAACTCCTTTTATAATTACCTCCTAAGTTTGGTTAGTTAGTACTCCAGTCAAGGAAAATAATGTTTTCAAACAAACATAATGATATAAGTAAAGTTAATTTACCCAGGAATTTTCATTAATTACTATTTCAAAGAACTCTGTAGTTACTGTTTGTGTGTATGGGGGGGTGGGGTGTATCATTATATTACTGGAACCAGACCCTGTCCCTACAGAGACAGAGATCCTGGATGTGTTTCAGGGGACACAAAATCAGCTTTAACCAAGACCAAATGTATCTATTGGACTATAAAGATTTTCACACTATTGAAATGTCCGTCAACCCAGGATACAATGCAGTTCACTGACCTTGACTATGATTCTAGAGATAAGGAACTTTTGCAAATGTATTATGGTTTGACTTATGCTCTACCTATCCTAGTCATGCTATCAATTGTTCAAGTTTTCTCCTCATTTCTCCTCCTTTAGAAAGGTCATGACCATAGTCTGAAACACATGCAGAAGTTCCCCTCATAATGCAATACATTTGCGTGATCTCACTTTCTAAGTTTCTTGTTATGGAGTCTTGCTTAAGATGTTTAAGAGCTGTCATTTGAGGAAGTACACAAGGATCTGAGCCACATTATAAGCCATTATACTTATATATTGTATCACCTTAACTTAGTATTACATAAATTGTTTGCACTCTTAATTTCTACATCAAGTCTTACTGAGTTTCATTTACCTCATCTTTTATGCTATGCACAATTTATATATATTTCTGTCATTTAATAGAAACTTGGAAAATTATAACTTGCTAGTCAGGTTTAAGAACTGATAAGCTCATTCTCCATCAAATCAAAAAAAGGAGGAAAATGTAGAGGCAAAGTCCAAAAAAGCAGTCTAACAGTTTTTTCCACATATCAAATGGGCTTAGTGTTATGAGAGTCTCAGTTTAGTCGACCCTTGGGCCGACCTGCAGGAGACTGGGAAAAGATGGTCAATTTCTCTAGTATATGGCAGGCCGGGAGGCAGATGTTCAGGCAGGACGTAGAGGTGCTCTTCACCCTGGAAGCTGGTTCTCCCCTGGGAGGAGCCCATAGAAGCCCAAACGCTGGGACTTAGGCGGCTTCACCCTTGGAAGCCGAAACCCCCCCAGGAGGAGCCCGTAGGGGCCCGGCCACTGGGACTTAGGCGGTAGTGGATCAGGATTGGGAACTAGGGATGTGAATCGTTTTCCATATCGTCTTAACGATAGAAATCGTGTGGCAGGGCAAGAAAATCGTCTTAGGCACGATTTTTTAGTTAAAAAATCGTTAAAAATCGTTTTTTCCGATTAGTGCGCACTAACTCGAGTTAGTGCGCACTAATGGGAGTTAGTGCGCACTAACTGGGAGTTAGTGCGCACTAACTGAAAATGATACAATTTGACACTTTTCAGGTCAGTTAAGGTCAGTTTAGGAATGAATATGTATTCCTATTGGCTGCCCTCTTATTTATTCATGTTACCAAGTTTCCTACTGACAGTATATGGGGGATGGGAAATGGAAACAGTTGGTAGCTTGACAAAACAAGTAATGTGATCAGTCAATGTGACTAGAACTTGTGCCCTAACCCTGATACCAGGGGTATTGTGATCTTCCTGCACACAGTGCCCTATCCCTATTAATACCAGGAGTGTTGTGATCTTCCTGCACACAGTGCACTATCCCTAATACCAGGGGTGTTGTGATCTTCCTGCACACAGTGCCCTATTCCTGATACTGGGGGTGTTGTGATCTTCCTGCACACAGTGCCCTATTCCTGATACCGGGGGTGTTGTGATCTTCTTGCACACATCGCGGTATCAGGGATAGGGCACTGCATGCAGGAAGATCACAACACTCCTGGTATTAATAGGGATAGGGCACTGCATGCAGGAAGATCACAACACCCCTGGTATCAGGGATAGGGCACTGTGTGCAGGAAGATCACAATACCCCGGAGGAGTGAGGGTCAGGCAGCTCCCCCCTGTCTGTGAAGCCAGCCTCTCACTAGTAATGCAGGGAGGGAGCTGTCTCAGACTTCACCATCCACCCCCCCCCCTCACCCACACACCATTCACTAGCTGGGACATGGGGGAAGTCAGGAGTGAGGGACAGGCAGCTCCCCCCTGTCTGTGAAGCCAGCCTCTCACTAGTAATGCAGGGAGGGAGCTGTCTCAGACTTCACCATCCTCCCCCCCCCCCTCACCCACACACCATTCACTAGCTGGGACATGGGGGAAGTCAGGAGTGAGGGTCAGGCAGCTCCCCCCTGTCTGTGAAGCCAGCCTCTCACTAGTAATGCAGGGAGGGAGCTGTCTCAGACTTCACCATCCCCCCCCCCCCCCCCTCACCCACACACCATTCACTAGCTGGGACATGGGGGAAGTCAGGAGTGAGGGACAGGCAGCTCCTCCCTGTCTGTGAAGCCAGCCTCTCACTAGTAATGCAGGGAGGGAGCTGTCTCAGACTTCACCATCCTCCCCCCCCCCTCACCCACACACCATTCACTAGCTGGGACATGGGGGAAGTCAGGAGTGAGGGTCAGGCAGCTCCCCCCTGTCTGTGAAGCCAGCCTCTCACTAGTAATGCAGGGAGGGAGCTGTCTCAGACTTCACCATCCTCCCCCCCCCCTCACCCACACACCATTCACTAGCTGGGACATGGGGGAAGTCAGGAGTGAGGGTCAGGCAGCTCCCCCCTGTCTGTGAAGCCAGCCTCTCACTA
Organism: Rhinatrema bivittatum; assembly: GCF_901001135.1. Classification (NCBI taxonomy): domain Eukaryota; kingdom Metazoa; phylum Chordata; class Amphibia; order Gymnophiona; family Rhinatrematidae; genus Rhinatrema; species Rhinatrema bivittatum. The sequence continues at coordinate 786,749,446 of NC_042616.1, read as the reverse complement.
GTAATGCAGGGAGGGAGCTGTCTCAGACTTCACCATCCTCCCCCCCCCCTCACCCCCCCACCCTTCACTAGCTGGGACATGGGGGAAGTCAGGAGTGAGGGTCAGGCAGCTCCCCCCTGTCTGTGAAGCCAGCCTCTCACTAGTAATGCAGGGAGGGAGCTGTCTCAGACTTCACCATCCTCCCCCCCCCCCCTCACCCACACACCATTCACTAGCTGGGACATGGGGGAAGTCAGGAGTGAGGGTCAGGCAGATCCCCCCTGTCTGTGAAGCCAGCCTCTCACTAGTAATGCAGGGAGGGAGCTGTCTCAGACTTCACCATCCTCCCCCCCCCCCCTCACCCACACACCATTCACTAGCTGGGACATGGGGGAAGTCAGGAGTGAGGGTCAGGCAGCTCCCCCCTGTCCGTGAAGCCAGCCTCTCACTAGTAATGCAGGGAGGGAGCTGTCTCAGACTTCACCATCCTCCCCCCCCCCCCTCACCCACACACCATTCACTAGCTGGGACATGGGGGAAGTCAGGAGTGAGGGTCAGGCAGCTCCCCCCTGTCTGTGAAGCCAGCCTCTCACTAGTAATGCAGGGAGGGAGCTGTCTCAGACTTCACCATCCTCCCCCCCCCCCCTCACCCACACACCATTCACTAGCTGGGACATGGGGGAAGTCAGGAGTGAGGGTCAGGCAGCTCCCCCCTGTCTGTGAAGCCAGCCTCTCACTAGTAATGCAGGGAGGGAGCTGTCTCAGACTTCACCATCCACCCCCCCCCCCCCCTCACCCACACACCATTCACTAGCTGGGACATGGGGGAAGTCAGGAGTGAGGGTCAGGTAGCTCCCCCCTGTCTGTGAAGCCAGCCTCTCACTAGTAATGCAGGGAGGGAGCTGTCTCAGACTTCACCATCCTCCCCCCCCCTCACCCACATACCATTCACTAGCTGGGACATGGGGGAAGTCAGGAGTGAGGGTCAGGCAGCTCCCCCCTGTCTGTGAAGCCAGCCTCTCACTAGTAATGCAGGGAGGGAGCTGTCTCAGACTGGTATCAGGGTTAGGGCACTGTGTGCAGGAAGATCACAACACTCCTGGTATTAATAGGGATAGGGCACTGTAAGAGATGACTGTAGTAGATTGAATAAAGATCTGATGTTTCTGCTCTCCTCACACCAAACAAAAACAACACACAAGCAGAGAAGCCCTTCTTACAAAGCTGAGCTAGTGAGTTAAGTAGGAGGAAAAGTAAACATACTGGTGCCAGTGTGGCTACTTAAAAAATACACTTACCAACAATCAATTACATATATTTGAACTGTGTACAGTTCCAGCCAGGACCACCTTTCTAAAATGCACAGTGAATGGCAAATTCAACATGCACTAGCATTTCAGGTGCCTGCTAACAAAAATAATAAACAAACAAGTTCTAGTCACGTGAGTGCTGATCATTACATTACTTTTTTTGTCAAGCTTCCAACTGTTTCCATTTCACATCCCCCCAACCATATTGGTAACATCAGTAGATAAGAGCACAGCCAGCCAATAGGAATACATACATACATATTCATTCCTAAGTGACCTTTACTGACCTGGGAAGTGTGAACACTTTGTTTCATTTTCTGTTGGTGTTCGTTAGTTTCCAGTTCCATTTCCTATCCCCCCAACCATCACCTCAGTGGTAACCTTGGTAACATCAATAGATAAGAGGGCAGCCAGCCAATAGGAACACATATTCATTCCTAACTGACCTTCAGTGACCTGGAAAGTGTTTATTTGTATCATTTTCAGTTAGTGCGCACTAAATCGAGTTAGTGTGCACTAACGGGGAGTTAGTGCGCACTAACTCGAGTTAGTGCGCACTAACACGATTTAACGATTTTTAACGATAAATCGTTAGAATTTCTATTGTATCGTGTTCTATAATGATTTAAGACGATATAAACATTATCGGACGATAATTTTAATCGTTGAAAAACGATTCACATCCCTATTGGGAACTGGAACCAGACTAGGACAGTAGGTCAGTACTGTAACGGGGTTCTGGTTCTGGAACCAGGCAGGAACTGTAGCAAGACTCGGGTACTGGAACCAGGCAGGAACTGTAGCAGGTAAACAGGAACCAGACAGGTACTGTAGCAGGCAAACAGGAACCAAGCAGGTACTGTAGCAGGCAAGCAGGAACGGAGCGAATAGCAAGGCAGGACGTTCCAGGACACAGCGCAACAGGGATCTGGTAGGTAAGCCCGTTGCAAGGCAAAGACTGGGTGGCCACGGCCAGCTTATCAAGGCCGCGCCAGTGGTGACTCCGCCCAGGAACTGGGCGGAGTCACCACTGGCGGGAAATGGCCTAGAAAAGTGCCCAAGCGGCGCGTGCGCACACGCCTAGAGACAGGGTGTCCAAAGAAGGCTTCCCGGTGGCGTGGCCCTCACAGGAACGCCGCCAAACAGGCCAGGAACTAGTCCAATGAAAGCGAGAACAGGTCCAAGAACATGGAGGTAAGGGTCTGGTCGCGGCGCTCGAGGCCAGAACCACAACAGTACCTCCCCTCTTACGCCCCCTCTTAGCCGGTCCGGGTTTACTCAGGTGGTCCAGATGGAACTGCCATAATAAGTCTTTGTCAAGGATGTTACGGGCCGGTTCCCAAGAAATATCCTTGGGTTCGCAACCCTCCCAGGCAAGCAGGTACTCCCATCGGCGTTGGTGAAACTGGACATCTAAGACCTCACGTACTTGATATGTGACCTCATCCGGTACTGAAGGGTCTGATGGTTCAGGAGCCTGGGAGTGGTATCTGGATAAAACAAGAGGCTTCAGCAATGACACATGGAACACGTCATGTATGCGCATAGAGGAGGGTAGGCGTAGTCGGTACGAGACTGCTCCCATTCGTTCGGCGACTCGGAAAGGCCCACAGAATCTTGGAGCTAGTCTTCGAGATGGAATACATAGCTGTAGATTTTTGGTACTAAGCCAGACACGGTCTCCTGGGAGGAAGATAGGTGCTGGCTGACGATGGCTATCCGCCCATTTCTTGGCGGACTGGGCGGCTTTACGGATATTTCCCTGGATAGACATCCACAAGGAATGAAGCAGGCAGGCTGAAAGTTGCACTGCTGGGAGTGCACTAGGTTCAGGTGAAGGCAAAGGCGGTCGAAGTTGCTTCCCATAGACGACCAGGAAAGGCGAACATCCAGTAGCAGCATGCGTGTGATTATTATATGAGAACTCCGCCCACGGGAGTAGCTTGGCCCAATTATCTTGGCATTCGTTCACGAAGGAATGGAGAAAAGTATTCAAGGTTTGGTTAGTTCGTTCTGTTTGCCCATTACTTTGAGGATGGAACGCCAGGTCGATAGCGTAAGGTAAAGTCGAACTGGTCAAAAAATAGCGACCACCGGGCTTGCCTTGGGTTCAGGCATTGGGCTTGCTTCAAGAATGCTAGGTTTTTGTGATCGGTATATATCGTAACCAGATGGTTGGCTCCTTCCAACCACTGTCTCCATTCCTCCAGGGTTAGTTTCATGGCTAGCAACTCTTTATCTCCAACACAGTAGTTGCTCTCTGCCGGAGAGAATTTCTTCAAGAAATGTGAACAGGGTAGCAATTGTCCAGAATCTGAGTACTGGCTCAGCATGGCCCCCACGGCTACATTGGAGGCATCAACTTCCACCACAAAGGGCCGGCTGGGATCCGGATGACGAAGGCAGGTGTCTAACAAGAAGGCTTCCTTAAGGGCCTCAAAAGCTTGGCAGGCGGGAACAGGCCAATCCACCGCGTTGGCCCCCTTCCGGGTGAGAGCAGTCAACGGGGCCACGATGCGGGAGTAGTTAGGAATAAAGTGACTATAGAAATTGGAAAAACCGAGGAAGCGTTTCAACGCTTTAAGGCCTTTAGGTCAGGGCCAAAGGCCACTTTCTCAGGATCCATTTGAAAGCTGGTTGCAGAGACTATGTAGCCCTGGAACGGCAGGGACGTCTTCTCAAAGCTGCATTTTTCCAATTTCGCGTACATACTATGCTCCCTAAGTATTCGGAGTACTTGACGGAAATGCTGACGGTGTGAAGGCAGGTCCTGGGAGTAGATTAACACATCGTCGAGGTAAACGATTACACAGATGTTCAGAGGTCCCGTAACACCTCATTCATAAGGTGCTGGAACACCGCCGGGGCATTACATAAGCCAAAAGGCATCACGAGATACTCGTAATGCCTGACTATGGTATTAAATGTCTCTGGGACAGATTCTGACTAAGTTGTATGCTCCTCGTAAGTCCAACTTTGTGAAAATCTTCACTCCCTGGAGACAATCGAGGAGCTCCGGGATTAGCGGGAGCGGGTAACGGTTTCGCTTAGTAATGGAATTTAGGCCTCGATAGTCTATGCACGGTCTCAGCGAGCCGTCCTTCTTGCTGACGAAAAAGAAGCCTGCCCCTGCAGGCGACTTGGACAGGCGAATGAAGCCCTTGGCCAAATTCTCTGAAATGTACTTGGACATGGCCCGGGTCTCAGGTAATGATAAGGGATAAACCCTTCCTCTGGGAGGCATAGTACTAGGTAACAAGTCTATAGCGCAGTCATATGGATGATGCTGCGGAAGGATCTCTGCCTTGGTCTTGGAGAATACGTCCATAAAGTCCTCATAAGGTGCAGGAGGACCTAAGGTAGAGTGCATCAACGGAAGTGCGGGACTCCTGGGCACTTTCATACAATTAGCTAAGCAGAAAGGACTCCACTTGACAATCTGTAATGTATCCCACTGAATCGTGGGTGAGTGCTTCTGTAACCACAGCAACCCTACACCACAGGGTAGACAGCCTTATCCAACACTAGGAAGACTATCTTCTCCAAATGGATCACCCCGGTGCGGACAGTAATGGGTGCCGTGGACATCAGGACAGGTTCTGGAAAGGGCGTCCCCTGGATAGAGGTAATTCATAATGGGACCTCCCGTCTTTGCGTAGGGATACGCAACTGGGAGACTAGGTCCTGCAGGATGAAATTACCTCCGGCTCCCGAATCCAGGAATGCCTTCGTCTCAAACAAACCTCCAGGATATTCCAGGGTAACAGGGACAGTACATTGAGGAGCTGTAGCACAGCCTAGGAGGAGCTCCTCCCGACCTCCTAGTCTTTGGCGTTTTCCGCACTCTCCTGGCAGCGTGCCAAGAAGTGGCCCTTCTGACCACAATATAAACATAACTTCAATGAACGGTGACGTTGCCTTTCTTCAGCAAAAAGCGGGGCCCGTCCCAGCTGCATAGGTTCGCAGGTGGGAGCATCTGGACGAGAACTCTTGGAAGAAGATACAGGTCTCGCTGGCCCCCGGGCAGGACTATGGCGAGAGGAGCGCTGCTCCTTGGCCTGTTGTTGTAGGTGGTGGTCAATGCGAGCAGCCATCTCTATCAAGGCGTTGAGGTCCTCCGGCAGATCTCGAGCAGCAATCTCATCCTTTATGCTTCTGGAAAAGCCCTCCAAGAAGATGGCCTTAAGACTACCATACTGCCAACCTACTTCTTGGGCTAAAGTCTGAAACTCCATAGCATAATCTGCCAAGGAGCGAGCCCCGTGTCGAAGTTGCAGCAGATCAGACGTAGCCATGGCTACTCGGGCAGGCTCATCAAAGGCCTGACGAAAGTTTGAGATGAACTGTTGTAAGTTCGTTAGCGAAGGGTCATTGTTTTCCCAAAGGGGAGAAGCCCATACTAAGGCTTTCCCATCATGCAGGGACAGGATATACTCCACTTTCACCGCATCCGAGGGGAACTGCCAAAGCAAAAGAGTGAACCAGACAAAACATTGGTTTAGAAAGCCGCGGCAGGTCCTTAAATCTCCAGCGTAGCGGGAGTGTGCCGGAAGCTGAGTCACAGAAGAGCTGTGTCCCTCGGGTACCCTGCCAGCAAGAGGCAGGGACTCCAGGTGTGAGGATAGCTGTTCCACCGTGGCTGCCAGTGTATCAATGCAGCTCTGCTGCTGAAGCATCTGCCGGGGCAGATCTGAGGGAGCGGACACATCCGCTGAGTCCAAGGCCTTGCAATCTGTAACGAGACTTAGGCGGTAGTGGATCAGGACTGGGAACTGGAACCAGACTAGGACAGTAGGTCAGTACTGTAACGGGGTTCGGATTCTGGAACCAGGCAGGAACTGTAGCAAGACAGGTATTGGAACCAGGCAGGAACTATAGCAAGACTCGGGTACAGGAACCCGGCAGGAACTGTAGCAAGACTCTGGTACTGGAACCAGGCAGGAACTGTAGCAGGTAAACAGGAACCAGACAGGTACTGTAGCAGGCAAGCAGGAACCAAGCAGGTACTGTAGCAGGCAAGCAGGAACAGAGCGAATAGCAAGGCAGGACGCTCCGGGGCACAGCGCAACAGGGATCCGGTAGGTAAGCCTGGAGCAAGGCAATGACTGGGTGGCCGCGGCCGGCTTAACAAGGCCGCGGGAAATGGCATAGAAAAGCGCCCAAGCGGCGCGCGCGCCTAGAGACAGGACGTCCAAAGAAGGCTTCCTGGTGGCGTGGCCCTCGTAGGGATGCCGCCGAACAGGCCAGGAACTAGGCCAATGAAAGCGGGAACAGGTCCAGGAACATGGAGGTAAGGGTCTGGTCATGGCGCTCGCGGCCAGAACCGCAACACTCACAACCTCTGCTACTGTTTTAAGACTCCTCTGCAACTTCCCTTAGAGCTGCCATCTTATAGTCTCACAAAAATCCCTCCCATAAGGATTAAGGCATATTATCGAATTATGTGAGGGCTCTGTGTGTGTGTCTCTACATACAGAACCAAAAAAAATCAGATTGGCTATCTATACTTGATCCTTTGTCTTTAATTTCTTATATTACATTATATTGAATTATTAAACAATTAATCACAAAGTCACTTTAAGCCCGACAACAACAAAAGTTTCCTTGAGTAAAGTGGTTAAAGAAAATTTTAGTTTATATTTATTTTTATTATTTATTTATTTAAAAGATTTATAAGTCACCTACCCCCATCGCTCTAGGCAGCATACAAAGCATGCATTCATAATTAAAACAAATACTAAAATTCAAAACCAACCATTAAAAATAAACCAGATAATAAAGGCAAGGAGGTAACTGCTAACATCACATTGCAGAAGAGAAAACATCAATATTCATAAATTTGCCCGCTGGAATAAGAATGTCTTTCACATCAACCTGAAAGATTTCACCAGGCAGTCAGCTGCAAGCTCTCAGGTGCTGAGTTCACAAAATTGGTGCAGATGAGAGAAGGCTCTCTCTCTGGTTTCTGCAAGACTGTAGGGAATTTACACATAATACCAATTAATGCGTAAGTGTGAAGAACAGTCAATAGTATACAAAACGCAAAAACTCCACTTCAAATATTTATAACTGCTTGCTCATTTTTTCACATACTGAAGGCCATCATAATAGGCATTCCCGGTGATGAAACCACTTTTTTAGCATTATGTTTAATCATATACCATAAACTACTTGAGTTTATGATTTATCCGAGTACCTCAGTTAATGAAACTCTTCTCGTTTGTCTTAGATAATAGGTTTTATTAAGGGGTTTTATTGCACTTGGTTGTCAGATGTTAAAATTATTACATAGCAATTGTTTCACATAAGAAAATATACTTTGGGATTTTAAAATATAAGGCACGGTCATATCAGATTAACTTCACTTTATCAAAAGTCAACGCAGTCTAACTCAGCTGATAGGAGAATAAAGAGCACCAAACCTTGGAAATGCAGACAGTCTGTTGATTGCTTCTATTGTTTTCAGTGTCTCTCATCTTGCTGCCAGTACTGAGGGATTTTTTTAATAGTAGACCTGAATTGTGTCACTCTCTGTCATGAGAGGAAATCAGAGAGAGACAGCACTTAAAGACCGCAGAGCAAAGGCTACAATTCCTGTGAAGTTTGCCGGTGTCAGTGAGTTTAGTGGCACCTGGATCCCAGGTCCTTTGTTCTCACCTTTTTTAAAGACCTCAATTTTCATTTCTCATTTAATTAATGCAAATTCATTGGTCTCAAGATCAGCAGCATCATTCGTCCAGTCCATACAGTTTTCTTCTCTCACTGTCGGGTCAGCTCCTGGGCAAGTGGAAATTAACCACAAGGTTGTAAGAGATATCTTTGTGATAACTTTCTCGGTTTTGATAGGCTGATTTGTTTGTGAAAGTTGGCACTAAGTGTTGCGGTTCTGGCCGCGAGCGCCATGACCAGACCCTTACCTCCATGTTCCTGGACCTGTTCCCGCTTTCATTGGCCTAGTTCCTGGCCTGTTCGGCGGCATCCCTACGAGGGCCACGCCACCAGGAAGCCTTCTTTGGACGTCCTGTCTCTAGGCGCGCACGCCGCTTGGGCGCTTTTCTATGCCATTTCCCGCGGCCTTGTTAAGCCGGCCGCGGCCACCCAGTCTTTGCCTTGCTCCAGGCTTACCTACCGGATCCCTGTTGTGCTGTGCCCCGGAGCGTCCTGCCTTGCTATTCGCTCTGTTCCTGCTTGCCTGCTACAGTACCTGTCTGGTTCCAGTACCCGAGCTCTTCCCCCATCCCTGTCCCTCTAGAGATTCTTCTCCCCCCTTAGTGAGTCACGGTCTAAGCCTTTTTCGCCTTCATCCCCTCTCCCTTCCTCTATAGGCTCTGTCCTCCCTTCTTCTCACCCCTTCCTATGCTTTCCCCACTTTCTTCCTGCTGGCTCCCTATGTCCTTCCTCCACCTTCTCACCAAATCAATTCCAGATGCTGAGCCCTCCCCAAGCTCTTCCTCCTCTCAGTCCCTCATATTTAGTTATCGGATTGGGCAGAAGTAATCATCCCAGGGAACTTCTGAGTTAGGCTCATCCTGAGAATAGTGCAGGGGGTGGGGGGTTAAGAATGGTGTTTGCAGTAAAGAGCTGAGGTAGTGTGAGGAGGGAATATCTAGAGGGAGGGAGGGAAAGAGATGAAAAGTGGGAGAAAGAGCAAGATTGTGAGGGGAAAGGGGAGGAAGAGCTGAGGTAGTGAGGGAAGGGGATGAGAAGTGAGGGAAAGAGCTGAGGTAGTGAGGGCATGGGTTTTCCAGCAGACCTTATCCCGTCCACTGGAAGCCTAAGCAGAGAAGAGGCTGCGGGCTGCCAGTGGACCCCATCTCACCAGCAGCCAAAGTGGACTGGAGGCCACCTTATCCCGATCTGATGGAGGCCAAAGTGAAGAGGTGGGCCCAAGGCTGCCGGTGGAGCCAGTGGAAGAAAAAAAGGTGAAGCTCCTGTGTTTGAGAAGGAGCATGTATGTGTGTTTGTATGAGAAAGAGAGTGCATGTGTGTGAATCAAAATGAACTAGCTAGTGTTACACATTAATAAATTTAGATTATGTTGCTATTAATCAGAATCAAACGTGAGAATCATCATGTGACTAAGGAATTTATTTGAGTTAAAATGATCTTTATTTATATTCAGAAGTATTATTCTCTGTAATATATTTATTTGTAAGAGAGGGAAAGACCTCAACACTGGTTCTGACTATGTATATCATCAAGTCTAACACCAGTCATTGCAATCTTAGGACTTAAAAAAAGCTCTCTCTTTTTTTTAAGTCTATGAATAAAATCTATATCATAACAGGTCTGCAACTTACAAAAGGCCTCTCCATTCTGTGACTGGTCATTTTGGCATGGGAGCAATTCCAACCAGAAATGGCAGTAGGGGTATATGAGTGAGAGAGAGAGAGAGAGAGAACGGCACAAAGAATGCAAGCGTGAATCTTGATTTAGTCTGTAGTTTAAAATATTGAAAGTCTTTTGTTATCTAAAATGCATATGGACAAAAAGCCTTGACTGATTTATTTATTTGATTTAGATTCCACCTTTCAGACATAATGGGCAAGAAACAATTGAAGTCCTGGAACAGATTCTGTTCCATATTTCATGTGTTATTGCAATATGAAATGTTTGCCTTCATGCAGATGGCACAGGGATCTGCAGAAGTATGCACTTAAAGGAGTAGAATGAAGGACAATCTAACTGGGAGATGTATCAACAGGTGGTAGGGTTCTAGTGTGCATTAAACAGCGTATATCATGCAATATATGCTTTTTTTTTGAAGGGATGAATAAACATGTGCTTAAAGGTGGTGTATTTGGATTTTCAAAAGGTGTTTGACAAAGTCCCTCATGAGTGACTTTTAAGAAAATTAAAAAGTAATGGGATAGGAGGCAATGTCTTTTTGTGGATTGTAAACTGGTTAAAAGACAGGAAACAGAGAGTAGGATTAAATGGTCAATTTTCTCTTTGGAAAGAGGTAAACAGTGGAGTGCCTCAGGGATCTGTACTTGGACCGGTGCTTTTCAAATATTTATAAATGATCTAGATAGGGATTCAATGAGTGAGGTGATCAAATTTGCAGATGATACAAAATTATTCAGAGTAGGTAAATCTCAAGTGGATTGTGATAAATTGCAGGAGGAATCTGTGAGATTGGAAGATTGGGCATCCATATGGCAGATGAAATTTAATGTAGACAAGTGGTGATGCATATAGGGAAAAAATAACCCATGCTGCAGTTACACTATGTAGGTTCCATATTAGGAGTTATCACCTAGGAAAAAGATCTGTGTGTCATAACTGATATTATATTCAAATCGTTGACTCGGTGAACTGTGATGGTAAAAAATGAAAAGAATGTGTTATAAATGGAGAGTGGACCCCTGTTCCAAGGTAGAGTCAGCGCTGCCAAGAAGGAAGTTAACCCTCTTCGGTCTCTACCGTTGGATGGCAAAGCCTGTTGAAGATATTGAGATGAAGGCTTCACCCTGGAAGCTCGTGATCCCCCCAGGAGGAGCCCGTAGGAACATGGCCGCTGGGACTTAGGAGACTCCCTGAAGAATGAAGATGGTCTGGATGCAGGCGCCTCCTGCAGGTCGTGAGTTCCAGATGACTAGCACCTCCAGCAGGTCGTGATCATTCCGGGAGTACACGTTGAAAGATAGTCCCAATCCAGTCCAAGGGTCGAAGTCCAGAGAGAGGTCGAGAGCCGGTCCAGGAGCAGACAGGAGAGTGGTCCGAAGCCAATCCAGTAGCAAAGAAGGAGAAGGATCCAGAGCCAGTCCAAGTCAATACCAGAAGATCACCACCAGCAGAAGCGGGGCAAAGAGCGGATCCAGAACACCGACATAGGAACCAAGCACAGAGCCTCAATACCAAGGCAAGGTCCGAGTATCAGACCTTGCCTTATATACTGGAACTGGAAGGTGAAGTCCCCGGGGGAGCCATGGCAATTTCCTGTCATGGCTCCTTTAAATTCTCTCTTCAGTCGCGCGCGCGCGGCTCCTAGGAGGCTGAGGGGGAGGATCCAGACCACCAAACCCATGCCGTCGATTAGGCAGTGGCAGAAGCCACGAAGATGTTAAAGCAGAGGGCTGCCTGCCGCCGCAGGTGCCCCTGATGCTCCCGGTGAGTTAGTCTATCGCCGTGGCCGCTGGCCCGACCCCGGTCGTGACCCGCTGTGGCCAGTGGCCATGACACCTGGCCGCGGAGTGCTGCAGCCGGCGTTTCTAATAGAATGTTAGGAATTATTAGGAAGGGAATGGCAAATAAAATGGAGGATGTCATAATGCCTCTGAATCACTTTATGGTGAGACCACACCTTGAATTCTATGAGTAATTCTGGTCTCCACATCTCAAAAAAGATCTAGTTGCACTGGAGAAAGTACAGAAAAGGGCAACCAAAATGAGAATGGGCATGGAACAGCTTCCCTATGAGGAAAGGCTAAAGAGTTTAGAGCTGTTCAGCTTGGAGAAGAGATGACTGAGGGGGGATATGATAGAGGTCTACAAAATCATGAAAGGAATTGAATGGGTAAATGTGAATCAGTTATTTACTCTTTCGTATAATGCAAAGACCAGGGGGCACTCCATGAAATTAGCAAGTAGCACATTTAAAACAAAATCAGAGAAAATTATTTTTCACTCATTGCACAATTAAGCTCTGGAATTCATTGCCAGAGGAAGTGTTTAAGATAGTATAGCTGTATTTTTAAAAGTTTTGTATAAGTTCCTGGAGGAGAAGTCCATAAATTACTATTAATCAATAGGGAATAACTAATGGTTGCTGCTGGAATTAGTAGCATGGGATCTATTTAATGTCTGGGTACTTCCTAGGTACTTATGACTTGGATTGGCTACTGTTGGAAACAGGATAGTGAGTTTTGTCTGACCCAGATTGGCATGTCTTATATTCTTCAGTTCTTATCACATGATATAACCATATTGCAGCAATATCTTGTAATATACTCAGTTATAGAAACATAACATAGAAATGTCGGCAGAAAAAGACCAATCGGCCCTTCCAGTCTGGCCAGCAAGCTCCCACACTTATTTTCCCATACTTATCTGTTTCACCAACCACCAAGTTTATGGCCCTTGTTGGTGACTGTTTGATTCAAATTTCCTACCATCCCCTGTCATTGTTGCAGAGAGTAATGTAGGAGTTGCTTCAAAGGTGAGCATAAGGCTTAATGGTTAAGGATAGTAACTGCCGCATCAAGCAAGTTACCCCGATGCTTGTTTACCCAGACTGCACAGATCAATGCCTTGTTGGATGTTGTCTGAATGTAAATCTTGTTTTACACATTTCTCCCTGCCGTTGAAGCAGAGAGCAACGCTGTATATGCATTCAAAGTGATGTATCAGGCTTAATTGGTTTAGGGTAGTAACTGCCATAATAAGCAAGCTACCCCCACGCTTATTTGTTTATCCAGATTGTGAAGATCAGTCCTTGTTGGTTGCTGTCTGAATGCAAATCCTCTCTTCGAAAGTTCCCCTGCTGTTTAAGCAGAGAGCAACGCTGTATATTCATTCAAAGTGATGTATCAGGCTTAATTGGTTTAGGGTAGTAACCACCATAATAAGCAAGCTACCCCCACTCATATTTATTTACCCAGATTGTGAAGTTCAGTCCTTGTAGGTTGTTATCTTAATGCAAATCCTCTTTTCCACATTTCCCCTTGCCATTAAAGCAGAGAGCAATGTTGGAGTTGCATTAACCGTGCGAAGGTTTATTAGGTAAGGGTAGTAATCACCAGCTAGTAGCCTCCACTCTAGTAATATATCCTCATGGCTCTTCTCTTCAGTCCCATCCTCTAGGGTTTATGGATCCACAGTATTTATCCCATGCCCCTTTGAAATCCTTCACAGTTTTAGTCTTCACCACTTCCTCCAGAAGGGCATTCCAGGATCCACCACCCTCTCCGTGAAAAAATACTTCCTGACATTGGTTCTGAGTCTTCCTCCCTTGAGCTTCAAATCATGACCCCTAGTTCTACTGATTTTTTTCCAACGGAAAAGGTTTGTTGTTGATCATGGATCATAAATAATTTTATGAAGACCATCCACCTTTTTGGTCGGCCTTCTCTGTCCTTTGGAGATACGGTCTCCAGAACTGAATATAGTACTCCAAGTGAGGCCTCACCAAGACCCTGTACAAGGGGATCATCACTTCCTTTCTCTTACTAGATATTCCTCTTTCTATGCAGCCCAACATTCTTCTGGCTTTAGCTATCGCCTTGTCACATTGTTTTGCCAACTTTAGATCATTAGATACTATCACCCCAAGGTCTCTCTCCTGCTCCGTGCACATGAGCCCTTCAGTTATTAGTGCAATCTTGCCAGATTCCCTCCTCTATTACAATGAGCTGCTTTGCATGCAATTTGCATACATGAATTTTGCAAATATATGCAAAGCAGCTCATTAATAAGCAATTGTCAGCTACTATAAATTAACTATACCTCCTCAGGAATCAGTAATGTAATGTTGAACCCTCAGGATTCTAACGTGGGTCCCAAGGCTTCTGCATTAGATGTAAGGTACCTTGCTAAAATTAAAAAGATATCACAAAAAAAGGACAAAGAGTGAGGGGGTCAGGTGACTTGGGCAAGGTCAGGTTGGTGCCATTTTGAAAAATGCTGCTGACCAGGCCCAGAGCTAGGGGGCACCCTGGGCCCTATCATGGGATCCCTTTCGCTATTATAAGGTTAGAGGATTCAGGAGGGTCATCAGCGGTTGAGGGTAGGAGGTAGGGAGTAGGGTTTAAAATTCAAACGGTTTTTAAATTTGGGAGATGAAGAAGGCAGGTATGGGGGGCACTATACACCAATAATATTGTTTTTTTTTTTATTGGGGGTGATGGTGAGAGAATGGGGAGACATATTTGAAAGGAAAGGGCGTGGGTGGGTCTTAGTTGATTAATTATTGATTGGGTTGGAGGATTGGGGGTTCATCATAGAGAGAGAGCAACTTTTTTTTTTAATATTTGGGTGACAGGGCCACCTCAAGTGGTGGCCCTAGGGTGAGCAGGGGGTCAGCCTTGACCCCCTCATCCCTTTGTCTACATTTGTTTAGGCATCAGCACTTTAAGGCAATAGTGGTCCCATAAGATTGGAGCTACCATCTCGCTTAAAGGGACAATACCACATTGTTTTGCCCCACTGTGTTTTGCCACGAGATAAAACAATGCTGCGATAGAGCTGCAGTATTTGTCATAATGGGACCCCGTGCTGCGAAAAAAACATTGTGGGTTAGCGCCTCTAGGCCTATAAGAGCTTTAGGAACAATTAGTTTTTGGCAGCTAAGTTTCATTGCACAACAGAGCAAAGTTATATATTTGGGGTGCAGCAATCCATCCGAGCTGTGATTGAGGGGCAGGAGTGAGATATTAGTATGCACCAAGAAGGAGAGAGATCTTTGGAGAATCCTATCCAATGTTATTATTTTCACAGTATCAGTACAGTGAGTCAGATTTGTAAGAATATAGACAAAATAGAGGCAGTCCAGAGAAGGACTTCTAAAATGATACAGAGTCTGCCCCCAAAATCCTATGACATGAAATGTAAAGACAAACACATGTGTACTTCAGAAAGGAGAAAAGAGAGGGGGAATATGTTAGAGGGCAGACATGTATCTCAAACTTATAAAGAATGCAGTGGAAAGGCAATTCTAGAACTTGAGATCATGCTAGGAAGCTCAGCAGGGGTAGACTCATGAGTTCCACTAGGAAGTATTTCTTCACAGAAAGATTGGATGACGCCTGGAATGGCCATCCAGTGGCAATGAAAGTAACAGAATTCAAGAAATCCAGAGCTAAGGATATAAGATCTTTAGAAAGCAATTTTAAAAGGTCATTTATCTGGCTTTCTGAAAATTGCCACGCCACCCAATCATAAAAGTTTGCATGTTATTCCACAGTGCATATTCTTTTCCCCTCATTGAATGGAGGCATTTCTGTGGACAGGCTAGAGTGGGGAATGCATGTAATTTTGCATTTTCAAAAGCACACATGATATTGTGAAGAGAAAATAGTACCCATAGAAAAAGCAGGTGCAAATCATTGTGGGTCCTTTTTTCCATGGACAATTTTCTAAGAGAAAGCACTCATATACTTTCCCTTCAAAATAGTGCAAAGTCTAGGGGTTAAAAGATCCAGCAACTACCCACAGACATTTGAAAATTACCCCCTTAAATGCAAAGACATAAAGTCAAAGCCAGAGATCAACTATGGTCTATGTCACTGCAAACAGTTGCAAATTGAACAGACTAGATGGGCCTTATGGTCCTTCAGCAGTTATTAGGCTTTGATTCTATGCTTCTAAAGCTACAAATTATCTCTGTGTCCAACATCAGTGCTGCATGCACACCCTCTATTTCTTTCATTTTGCAATCGGAAAGCAGCCAGAAGCAAATAGCTCTTCAGGCAGACTGGTGAATAAAAATTGTTATTCACAGCTGGAGCACGGGCTATGCAGGAGACCAAATAACAACAAAATTGGTGATAATGAACATATAATGAAGTACTTCATGACCACCTTTTTCTGTGCAGTGGAATGCATTAGCTGTCTTAATCTCATATGCATGAGCCTCATTATTCCTGCTCTGTGACACTGGTCTTCTACAAAAAAGAAGCCAGGAAGCTGCAGTGAATGTGAGTGGCCCATGATGGCAGTATGATTAAAAGGCAAAAAGCCAAACATGCCTACCCAGTCGTCAAACCTATTTACATACTTTCAACATGTTTATCAGCTTTCGTTCCATAGAAACTGCCAGCATGCAGACACATGCCAAAAAAACACTTATCATAAGCTCAAACAAACCACCAGGCAGGCAGCAAGCTGCAGGGCTCAATAAGTCAGAAAAAGGAGTCTAAAATCTGTGATAATCAGAAGTGTCCTAGGTCATCAATCTTGGATGCTCCTTGAGATGCACAGAAGGACCACCCTGTTATTGATTTCTAGACTTTTACCACTAGTCTAATCCACAAGTTTTATGGTAAAAGCCCTATCAATGCATTGTGGAAGAGATAGAAAAGGAAAGGTAGGAGGTATTCCCATTCCCATCAGTATTGAATGCAGCCCAAGGGTCCTGGATGTGGTGCTATTTTAAGCTGGAATCCAATGGAACTGTTATAGTTCATTGTACAGACTGTATGTAGCAGGGGAAGCATGGCAATCGCCTAGGGACTTTACCAATGATAATTCACATAAAGCATCTGCTAGGCCCACCAGTAACACAGATGGTGTATCGAAAGCAGAGATGTACAATGGACATGTGGCCACCAGCACTTAGAGAACACTTTGACTTTACTAATGGAGTTAGATTATATGCTTGTTCATTTGATTTAACTTAATATTTATATTCCACGTATTGGTTGGCCAGAACTAGATCTCGAGCGTTTTACCTGTATTGTCTTGATTTAATGGAATATGCTTCCAAAGAAGGTAATCTACAAAGTCTTTTTTTGTTGTTGTTGTTGTTGTTTAGGTACCTTTTGAAAGCTTAATTTTTTCAGAATGCATTTTACTAGCCATTTTTGGATAGATCTATAGCTATTAAGATGTGACAGTTGAGCTTGGTTTAATGCTGCTATATTTAATTGATTTGTGATTTGTTTTTGCCTTTTAATTGTTTTTCTATGTGTTTATTTTTTAATTATAATATATCTTATGCTTTATGCTTTCATTGACATATTTTTATTAGGTTCTGTATATTACCAGGAATTGTTCTATTCTTTCTTAAACTGTTGTAAATTAGATAAATAAAGAAGAAAATGATATGTATATCAAATGCCTTCCTTCTGGGAAAACAAAAAAGGAGCTACAGGGTTTTCCATGGGTGAAATCTGCCCTTCCACACACATACAAACATTAGCTAGACCTGCTTCAGCTGCTGTTGTTCCACACTCTGGTGTTTGCCCATGGATCAATTTAATATCATTGATGTCTTCACAATACTAGGATAAGGTGAGATCTGCTAAAGGGGATATTATGGTCATAAATCCCTGGGTGAAGGGGGAGTTGGGCTACCTATGGGGAGGAATTCCACAGGTTCCCACCATCAGCTGGCGAGGCCGGTGAGAGACTGATGCCCCGCTGGGGCTTCACCACTAGCAGCCTTCGTTCCGCTTAGGTTGAGCCTTTGGGTACCGGGGCCAGCTGGACTTACTTGGGGTCTCAGGTACGGAGAGCCTCGTGGTCCTGCTTCAGGCGTGGGTCATGGCAGGTGGCAATTCTCATGGCCTGGATATAGGTGTGGGTCTTGGCAGGCAGCGAGTCTCGTGGTTCAGGTGCAAATGTGGGGCTAGGCAGGCAGCGAATCTCGTAGTCCAGGTCAAGCATAGGTCAAGGCAGGCAGCAAATCTCGTAGTCCAGGGTCAAGTGTGGCTCTCAGGTCAAGCAGGTCAGGATCGCAGAAACTTGGAACAGGAACCTCCAAGTACAGGAGCGGGAGCCAAAGGAAGCCAAGGCAAGGTCTGGGAGCAGGCTGTGCCTTAATATAGGCCGGGATCAGGAGGGTGGAGCCAGGGCACCTCCCGACAAGGTCCCTTTAAATTGTATCTGGGGGCGTGCGTGCGCGCCTAAGGCAGCCAGGAGGCAGGAGGACCCAGGCAGGCTCAGCTGTGTCAGGAGGGCCGCACTGGTGGCAGAAGTCTAGCACGAGGCCCGGGCAGCAGGGCGCATCCTCCGCGGCTCCCCAGCACCAGTAGAACCCCATGGCCGCTGAGGACACTGGCACAAGGCCGGTAGGTGGAGAGAGCTGGCTGTGGGCCTCTGTGGCTGGTTCCCATAATCAGGCCTTTATCGAGGATGTTAGTCGAGGGCTCCCAGGAATTCTCCTCTGAACCGAATCCTTCCCACTATAACAAGTATTTCCATCTTCGGCCTCTTCTCCTTACATTAAAAATCTCTCAGACTTGGTATTTGGTGTCCTCTTCAGCGGAGCTCAGAGGAGTTTCAGGGGTTTTCGAGATGGCTATGAGAGCACCAGGGGCTTTAGTAGTGAAGCGTGGAAGGAGTTATATATCTTCAGAGAGGGTGGTAGGTGGAGTTGGTAATCAACGGGTCCTAGTTGTTGGAGAATGGGAAAATGCCCAATGAAGCGGCGAACCAGTCACAAAGATTTGACCCTCAGCCGAATGTGGTGGGTGATGAGCCATATCTTCTCTCCTAGGCAGAATTGCGGTGCAGGCCTGCGATGGCGGTCGGTGAATTTCTTGGCCGAGTGGGCAGCCTCTTGAATCATTTGCTGAGTGTGGGTCCAAAGTTCCTTCAATTTTTCAGCTGTCATTTGGGCGGCTGGAGAGGGAACAGATAGAGGAAAAGGTACAGCGGAAGGGGTTATTTCCCATAGACTATTTGGAAGGGCGAAGCTCCCGTCATGGTACAAAGGTGTGAGTTATGGGAGAACTCATCCCAGGGGAGTAATGAGGCCCAATTGTCTTGGCGGGCGTTGACGTAGGTTCTTAGGAATTCAGAGCTCAATTAGTGCGCTCTGCTTGGCCGTTCGCCTGGGGGTAATAGGTGGTGGTGTAGTCAAGGGTGACATGGAACTTCTTGCAGAGGTTTTGCCAGTCTTGGTGGTGAACTGAGGTCCACGATCTGAGGTGATGTGCAGAGGAAGACCATGGAGCTGGAAGATGTGTTGGATGAATAGTTGCACTAGTTGGACCGCTGAGGGAAGACCAGCCAAAGCCGTAAAGTGAGCCATTTTGGAAAAGCGGTCCACCACCACCCAAATGACCGTGTTGCCTCCAGAGGCAGGCAGGTCCAGAGAAAATCCATAGATACATGTGTCTATGGTTCCTTCGGCACAGGGAGAGGCTGTAATAAGCCCCATGGTTTACCCACAGCTGTTTCTGCTGGGTGCAGCCGGGGCAAGAGTCCATGTACACATGTACGTCTTGGCACATCCCAGGGCAACAGTAATATTCTTGAAGCAAGGACAAGGTCCGGGCTTGCCCAGGGTGTCCAGCAGTATGGGACTCATGACCCCATTTTAGGACCCTGTTGCAGAGTCTTCGAGGGAATACTGTCATGCCTGGCGGCACCATCCGGGTAACCATGACGATGATATGAGCAGGGTCTATGATATGTTGTATTGGTTCCTCATGGTCCTCTGGAGAGAACGAGTGAGAAAGCGCGTCCGCTCTAAGGTTTTGGCCACAGGCAAGTAGCGGAGTTCAAAATTGAAATGGGTGAAGAACAAGGCCCAGCGGTCTTGGCGAGGTTTAAGGTGCTGTGCTTGATGTAGGTGTTCGAGATTCTTGTGGGCTGTGTAGACCGTGATTCAATGCTGCGCACCCTCCGGCCACTGGTGCCATTCCTCAAACTCCAGTTTTATAGCCAGGAGCTTCTTGTCACTGATGGCGTAGTTGCGTTGAGCTTGGGTAAATTTCCTGGAGAAAAAGGAGCAGGGGTGAGGGGTCCCAGATGGGTCATATTGGCTGAGCATTGCTCCTACCCCTTCAGAGGAGGCGTCCACTTTGAGTATAAATGGAGCTCGGGAATCCGGATTTCATAGACAGCGTTTGCACAAAAAGACCTCTTTAAGCATCCAGAAGGCCTCCAGAGCCTCGACTGGCCAGTCTTGGACATTGGCTCCATTGCACGTTAGGGCAGTGAGGGGTGCGGCCAACCTTGAGTAGTTTTTGATAAAGCTGCGATAGTAGTTTGTGAAGCCCAGGAATCATTGAAGAGCCCATAATCCACTGGGTCGCATCCATTCCTGGATGCTTCTAAGTTTGATTGGGTCCATCAGAAAAACCTGGATGGACACAATATAACCAAGAAAGGGAAGGGAGTCCTTTTCAAATAAGCATTTTCTGGTTTGGCATAGAGATGGTTCTCTCTGAGTCATTGCAGAGCCCAGCTCTCATCCTGGCGGTGGGTGTCTAAGGACTTGGAGTAGATCAAGATGTCATCCAGGTATACGACAACACAGTTATAGAGGAGGTCGAAGAAAATATCGTTCATGAGATTTAGGAAGACAGCAGGCGCATTACTAAGGCCGAAGGGCATGACTAAATATTCGTAATGGCCATAGTGTGTGTTGAATTCTGTCTTCCACTCGTCTCCCTCATTAATCCGGACGAGATTATAGGCTCCCTGGAGATCCAATTTGGAAAAGATCTTAGCTCCCTGAAGTCGGTCGAAGAGTTCTGCTATCAGCGGGAGTGGGTATCGATCCTTCACAGTGATGGCGTTCTGGTCATGGTAATCGATGCATGGCCAGAGGATTCTGTCCTTTTTGCCCACAAAGAAAAAGCCGTCCCCGGCCGGAGAGTTGGAGCGGCAGATAAAACCTTTCTGTAGGTACTCCCAGATGTATTCTGACATGGCACGGTTCTCAGGTAGGGATAAGGGGTACACTCTTCCCTGAGGAGATGTCGAACCAGGCAACAGGTTGATAGCACAGTCAAACTCCCAATGAGAAGACAAGATGTCCGCAGCCTTCTGGGAAAAGAAGTAGTGAGGAAGCACTCCTTTAGGGAGCAAGTAGTGGAACAACAAATGAAGTCCATGAGCTTGGTCATGCAGGTTGGTGACAAGAGGGGCCCCACTGAATGAGCCTCAATGAGGTCCAGTCAATGTGCGGGTTGTGTTGTGCAACCACGGCATGCCAAGTACCACAGGATGGATAGCCTTTTGAATCATGTAGAACGAGAGGTGCTCACAATGGTTAGGCTCAATGTGGCATTCCAAGGGAACGGTCATATGTGTAATTCTCCCAGGAAGGGGATTTCCATGGATGGAGGAGATGCTAGCGGAACGGGACAGGGGCACATGGAGATCAGCAGTTGGTCAACTAACTCTTGCATGAGGAAGCTCCTACTCCCCCCAGAATCCACCAGGGCAAGTGTACAGAAGTCACTTGCAGGGTTAAGGGGGGAGCTGGAGCAATCAGGCCTAGAGTCACTCCCCTGTTGAGACTTGGGCCCAGGAGTTTACCGGCCAGACCGGGCATTGGGCGATGAGTAGAGGCAGAGACTGTCCCACCGACGTCTCTGGTGCTCCTTGGGAGACAGAGGGCCTTGGCCCAATTGCATAGGTTCTTCAGGAGGGCCCTCCGCAGGGGACTGCAGGTGTGAGCCAGCTGAAGGCTGTTGGGGGTGGCCAGGCGCAGCCATGCATTGCTTGGAACTGGGCAGCTCTAGTACCCTCCCCTGGAGGCGGCGGTCAATCCTTCCCGCTAAATTGATCAGTGCGTTCAGGGATGCAGGAAGGTCACAGGCAGACAATTTTTGGAGAGAGCCCCTCTAGGCAGGGCTAGTGCAAGGGGATTGGGCACCCTAGGCACGTTTAGCCTTGCGCTGCCCCCAGCTGCAGCCATGACTCCTCCTCCCCCCCCCCCAAAAGAAAACATACAAAATACCTGGTGGTCCAGGTGGGGGCCCGGGAGCGATCTGCCACTCCCGGGGCCTCGGCTTCCACTAAGCAAAATAGCTTGGCCCCTGTCACATGGTAGGGGCTAAAGGCCACCAGCGCCATTTTTCTCAGTGGAAGCTGAGGCCCCGGGAGTGGCAGATCGCTCCTGGGCCCTCCACTGGATAACAAGAGGGGCATCAGGAGGGTGGCACGGTGAGGCAGGGGCTGGCAGAATTTTGAAAGGGCACTTTTTGCCCTTTCAAAATTTTGCCAACTGCTATGGCACCCCCTAAATCACAGCACCCGAGGCACAGGCCTAGCTCGCCTAGTGGTTCCTCCGGCACTGCATCTAGGAAGATGGCACTCAGGCAGGTTTCCTCCCAATGGAGCTCAGTGGCCAGTGTCCTGAACTCAATGGCATAGTCCAGCAGGGGGTGTCTTCCTTGACAGATATGCAGAAGTTTGTTGCTGGCCATAGCTCGCTGTCTGGGATTCTGAAATATGCAGAACAGGTGCAGGAAGTCAGTAAGATCCAGCAGAATAGGGTCCAACCACTCCCACAAGGGTGATGCCCAACCAGGGTCTTTCCCTCGAGCAGGGACAGAATGTAGGTTGTCTTGGTAAGCCTGTCGGGAACAGTGCAGTCTGAAGACAGCAGTGTATATTGCACTGATTGAGGAACTTGCGACACTGTTGTGGGTCACTGCATAGCAGGGAGGAGCCGGCATGGAAACGACCAGTCGGGACACGATACAGCTACCGAGGCAGTCGGAGCAGATGAAGCAGCAGGACTCGCTGATGCCACAGAGTCTAGGCAGGTATTAAGACGCTCCATGGACGCCGCAAGCAACTCTAGGACCTTCTGTTGTTCTAGTATTTTTTGGCCAGACCAGGTATAGCCTGAAGGGCTGAAGCCTCCGCTGGATCCATGGCCTTGGCTTGCTTTTATGGTCGTGGATAGGCACGTGCAAAGCCTGAACCTTTTGGTTCGGGCTTCGTTTTCGGCCCACCGCAGTAAATATTGTATTTCCCGCAGTTTGGGCCTTTGTAATTCGGGGGGACCTGAATTTCAAGTTAGTGTGTGCTAACATTTTAACGTTAGCACGCACTAACTCCCATTAGTGCGCACTAACCCGAAAACAAATTTTTCCTGAAATTTTGGTAAAAATTTGGGTTTTGGGGTCCCCGAACCAGGACGAATTAGGCACAGGATCCCACCATCGGCTGACGAGGCTGGAGAGAGACTGAGACCCTGCTGGGGCTTTACCACTACCAGCCCTCGTTCCCCTCAAGTTGAGCCTTTGGGTATCGGGGTCGGCTGGACTTACATGGGGTCTCAGGTACGGAGAACCTCGTGGTCCTGGTACGGCATGGGTCATGGCAGGAGGCGATTCTCGTGGTCCGGATAGAGGTGTGGGTCTTAGCAGGTGGAGAGTCTCGTGGTCCAGGTGCAAGCATGGGGCTAGGCAGACAGCGAATCTTGTAGTCCAGGGTTAAGCGTGTGTCAAGGCAGGCAGAGAATCTCGTAGTCCAGGGTCAAGCATGGGTCTTGGGTCAAGCAAGTCAGGAACTCAGGAATTTGGAACAAGAACCTCCAGTCACAGGAGCGGGAGCCAAAGGACGCCAAGGCAAGGTCTGGGAGCAGGCCTTGCCTTAATATAGGCAGGGGTCAGGAGGGTGAAGCCAGGGCACCTCCCAACGAGGTCCTTTTAAATAGTTTCTGGGGGTGCAAGCATGCGCCTAAGGCAGCCAGGAAGCAGGAGGACCTGGGCGGGCTCGACCACGTAAGGAGGGCCGCACTGGAGGCGGACGTTCAGCGCGAGGCCCGCATGGCGGGGTGCATCCGCCATAGCTCCCTGCCACCACTAGAACCCCTGAGCCGGTGAGGATGCCGGCACGAGGCCGGTAGGTGGAGGGAGCCGGCCGCAGGCCTCTGTGGCTGGTTCCCATAACAGGGGAATGGTCATCAAAGGGCTTTTGGTGTAAATGGGACTGTTATGTAATATTATTGCAGTTTTTTTTATTTTGTGACTATTATTGATTTGCTGTGGGTAAGATGAACGCTGGTTTTTAGTTTTTTTCCTGCCCCTTAGTGAGAGAAGGTTTTAAGGATAGGGAATGTTATTGTTTTATGCATTATTGTATGAATTAATTTTTGACATGTTGATAGTTATTGTATTTTGTGGGGTAGATATTCAAACAACATTTTAAGTGAGTCAGCCAGATAAGACTTATCCAGCTAACTCACTCTGGATATTCAGAGGCAGGACTATGCTGCTGAATATACCTGAATAAATTGCTAGTTAGCTGAATAAGTTTTATTTAGCTAACTTTAGACCTTTTATACTTATCATTATGTAAGTCGGATAAGTAGCTCCTTCCTGGAAAGTCAAGTAGGAAGATAAGTAGTTATGTGGCAAAGTGGTAGCCACTAAATGAGATATTCAGACACCCCCACTTAGCCAGATAAATCCCTACTTATCCTGCTAAATAGTGATGAATATCAGCCTCTATACTACTAGTACTACATTGTTAGCTACTCTTAATTTTTTGAGATGTAAATTGTATTGTTCAGTCTTCTTTTTACCATATCCCTTTATGATATACCAACACAATTTTGCAGTAGCTGTACCCATCCTCATATCTCTTTGATGCTTTCCTATTTTTTCATTCAGACTGCAAGCACTTTTGGCAAGGAATTTCAATATCTGTCTCTGCATAACTTGCATTAATCATTAGGTGTATCTCTGTATGTTTATTCTGTACAGCGCTGCATACAATATGAATATTAAAAACAAATTGATACTATTAGCAAAGCAAATAAAATAAGCAATGTGAAATCTGAAATAATGAAAATCTTATGAAGTGCTTTGTTTGTTGACACCCATGTTGGCACTTTGTAATGGAATATGAAAATGTTAATTGACTTAATGCCAAAGTCAAATACATCATTCCACCAGAATACAACAAGTCCTAAGTTATTAAATGAACATTTGAATTTAGTTTACACAGGGCATATTAATAAATTAACAAAATTTGTCTTTCACATTATAATATTCTAGAGTGATTTTTTTGCAAGGATCAAGGGTTTTGTTTTTTTTTTTGCTTCAACTTTTAGGTTATTGATGGCATTTTAGAGGTTGATATTCAAAGGTTTTGGAGTTACCCAAACAAAAGTGATGTTTGAATATCTCCTCTTGTTAACAGGATAAATTATATGTGCATAACTCATTGCTTGCACATAAAGGGATTCAATGTAGAGTCAAGCTTTTGGTTGGAAAAATTGTCTTTCTAACTTTATCAGGGTGATTTGCAAATATTCTGCAGCGGACATCCAGGAAAGTTCTCACTTAAAATGTCCATGGAAAGTTATGCAGGTAACTTTATCAGGATAAATTTGCTACTTGTCAGCTCTCTGAATATTGATCTGATCTCTGCAAGTTATCTAGTAACAATCATTACAAATGTAATAACTGTACTCAGATGTTCCTTTAGGGGGCAATTTTGAAAAGATCCCATGGTCTACAAGTATTATTTTGCCATGGACTTTTCACCAACTCTCAAAAGGAAAATACTAGGGGTGTGCATTCGTATTGACCGCATATGTAAAACGCTACGCATATTTTTTTTTTAACTTAAAAAAGTGATGTGACATAAACGATCGGATTTCCCACATATCCAACATAGCTATGTTGGATATGTTGGAAATCGCGATTGTTGAGCCAAAATAAAAATTTAAACCCCCTCACCCTCCTTAATCCCCCCCCCCAGTCTTACCACAACTCCCTGGTGATCGAGCGAGGAGTGAGGACGCCATTTCTGCAATCCTTGGCGAGAAGCATGAGACGTCGGCGCCACGTCGAGTGACGCGGCGTCACGTGATTCCCGGCGAGTTCGCGCCGGAAGGCTCGTTCGGCCCAAAAGGAACTTTTGGCCAGCTTGAGGGGGTCAGGAGGCCCCCCCAAGCTGGCCAAACGGTCAGGAGGCCCCCCCAAACTGGCCTTCCGGCGCGAACTCGCCGGGAATCACGTGACGTCGGCGCCACGTGATTCCCGGCGAGTTCGCGCCGGAAGGCTCGTTCGGCCCAAAAAGAACTTTTGGCCAGCTTGGGGGGGCCTTCCGGCGCGAACTCGCCGGGAATCACGTGACGCCGCGTCACTCGACGTGGCGCCGACGTCACATGCTTCTCGCCAAGGATTGCAGAAATGGCGTCCTCACTCCTCGCTCGATCACCAGGGAGTTGTGGTAAGTCTGGGGGGGGATTAAGGAGGGTGAGGGGGTTTAAAATTTTTTTTTTGCACATATGGACATATACCCAACTCATTTAATTTTTTTTATGTCCATATTGACCGCAAATGGGACCCCCTTTGGACATATTGACATATGGACATAAACTTTTGCTCTGCACATCCCTAGAAAATACAGTCATGCTTTCCTTTTGAAAACTGCTCCGGTAAATAGTATCGACAACTGTTTCTTCCGCATGTACTTTTTTTCCTTTCAAAATAATATGGGTAGTTTTGAAAATGTAACACTACTCATGTTGTTGTCTCCCCTGATCGAATCCTGCCTCCCACTCTGTGTACTTTTTCTGTGGGTAAAAGTACTTGCATATGTATTTATCTGCAGAAAAGGTAAGCAATTTTCAGATGGCCAATACACCCGGTTAAATATCCATGGCTTTTGAAAATTTCCCTTTCTGGCTATACTATTGTAAATTAATTATTGAGTAAAAATAAACAAGCAGATATCCCTTCAAACCAGATATATAAACACAGAACAAAGGGTACAAAGAATATTGAATATAGTATCAAATATTTTGAAAAACCATTTTTCTAGCTGTTAAGAACACAGCATCAGAAACAATGGTGTAACCTGATATACATCCACTACCTCTCGCCACTCAATGGGCCACAAGTGGTATCAGCAATGGACAACTCTAATCTCATTCATTTGCCAGTTCAAAAAAACAATTATTTATTTTAACTAAATGTCTCAATTGTTTTTTTAGTTTGAATATGAATATGGTTAGAAAACCAAAACCTACACCCAAATCATTTAACACACCACTCTTCAATCTCAATATAAATCTGAAAAATAATGACTTATCTTAAAGAGACAAAGAACTCTTGTACGTCCTTATTTGATATTCCTAACTCAGAATGGATTTATGTTATGCCCTCTAGGGATGTGCAGAGGGACCGCATACATTACATTCTGAATTTCGTATTTGGGGGGGGGGGGGGGGGGGGGGAGGGGCAGATACATTGCATTCGACAAGGGGGGGACCCGATCCGTTCATGCGTTCCATTCTTATTCTTTTCCCGGCTAAAATTTAACTACAACCCCTCACCCTCCTGACCCCCCAAGACTTGCCAAAACTCCCTGGTGGTCCAGCAGGGGTCTGGGAGCCATCTACTGCACTCACGCCATCAGCTGCCGGTATTCAAAATGGCACCGATAGCCTTTGACCTTACTATGTCACAGGGGCTACCGGTGCCATTGGTCGGCCCCTGTCACATGGTAGGAGCAATGGTCGGCGCCATCTTGTGCTCCTACCATGTGACAGGGGTTGACCAATGGCATCGGTAGCCCCTGTGACATAGTAAGGGCAAAGCCTATCAGTGCCATTTTGAATACTGGCAGCCGACGGCCCAAGTGCAGGGACTTTTGGAAAGTCTTGGGGGGGGGGGGGTCAGGAGGGTAGGGGTTTTGTTTAAATTTGCTCCTTTAGACGGCCAAATAATTTGGTGAAGATTCGTTGTATTCATGGGAATCGCGATACATTTCACTTCCCCACGAATACAACGAATATGGCCCTATACGTTGCGAATTGCCAATATGTTGCAAACGAATGCCCACCCCTAATGTCCTCTCTGAATTTCAAAACTCAGAATGCTCCTTGTCCGTGATAAGGGTTCATCTGTCAGTTCAAAAACAGCAACTCCTCTAAATAGCAATATACTACTGAACTGATAGATGACCCTTATCATGGGCAATGGGAGTTGTTCTGGCATTCCCAGCAATATGATTTATGGATGAAACATGCGCTCCCTATACAGCCTTTGTGTTCTCCTACTTGGCAAGACCTACCATGGGCCAGAGTGTTGCACCGATGGAGCTTGCAGCTCTGGCTCTTGTGCACATATAGTTCCCTAGGAGATGTTTGAATCTCCTTTGCCTGTTGTAGTATTTGCTGCTGTTTTTGTTGCTGCTCATGTTGAGCAGCCCAAAGCAGCTAGTATCCCACTATTAGTGCATTTCCAGATTTCAGAAAACATGGCAGATAGGAAAAGCTGTTTTTATTTGGCCAGCAAGGCTGTGTATGTGTGTCTAAGAGAAGGCCATTTTTATCATGCACGATAATAGCTGCGATCCATGATAACAGATGCTTTGGTGCAATAAAAACTTTTTCCTCATCTACTGCAAAAAAAAAAAAGATGTTATTTCCCACATTAAATCCCACGTTATTATGTGTATTTTACTGTGAAATGTAGTTGGAGTCCTCATTTGCATAATGTTCTATCTTTTGCATGCTCATTATCATATTTGCATGCTAGCATGCAACACGATAAACATCATGCATCCAATGTTCTTTAGATCCCATTTATCTTGTGATATGATTGGAACAAGGCTTGATGAATGACCCTTATGTCAGGTTTGTCTGTGATGGTATGGGAACATTTTGCTGGCTATGATACATATGTACTATTGGCTTTATTTGTAATTATAAAAAGCCTAAACTTTGAACATTGAGACTTGTGAATTTATTGGAATAAGCATTGGCACAGACAATTGAAGAAGACTTGTGTGATTGTATATGAGCGTCCCATTAGATTATTTATAAACTACATATAGCATTAGTTGGTGGTGATTAGTAGAGCTGGATCACTGTTGATTGTTTCTTAATAAACAAGCCTTGTATATAGCCTTGAACCTGGTTCTCTGTTTTATGGTGACAGGGGAATGCCTTCTATTAAGCTTGTATTACGCTTATGTAAGGGGGGTCCGAGAGGCACTGAGGGCCGTGACTGCCTTCCAGGAGAGGATGATCCAGAATATGGATCAGATCCTCAGGGCTGTACAGCTGCTAGGCACAGCTGTAAGGGTCCTGGGGAATCTGAGCCGTCGGCCAGATTATCCTCCCTTGTCCCTGCCTCCCTAACTTCCCGGGGTTTTTTTTATGTAAATACTTTTTCTCCCTAGTTCTCCCCTTCCCATCCTTTTCTCTTTTAACAATGTTGATATTGTACATAGTTTTGGAAGAATTATTTTAAAAAAAATTATTTTCTAAACTGGTGTGTTCATTTCAGATGAGGGCATGGTGCTTGTTGATGGGTGGAAGGGGGAAGGGGCTCATGTATTGGCTGGGTGGGTCATGGAAGGGGGGTGAAGGAAGGGGTGGGGGAAGGGGAGAATAGTTACAGTAACACTTCAAGCGTCCAGTGGTCAAGGAGGAAGAACCAGCTTGGAATGCAAGGAGCGCTATTGGAGTCCGCATCATCAATGAAGACATACAGCTGGGATGTCTACTGACCTGGACATGCAAGACACATAGGAAAAGAGATGACTAAGAAATTCCTAACTATCTTAACATTTCTTGACAGCTGTGGGCCACAGGGAGGCACTCAGGGCAGTGCAGGCAAAAAAGTAATTGCTGACATTTAGGTTTATCTACTTAGAAAGTTCACACAATATTACAGCTGACAGAGCAAAAAAAAAAAACAACACACGGGGGTAGGTGTACTACAGATATGGATCATAATGGACACATGGTGATGGAGGAACAGCTGAGGGACCAAACACGTTTGTACTTACCTGCCCTATACCTAGTTTTACTCTGCATTACTATACACACCATGAAGCCATGTACAGGGGCAACCATAGGCTCAAAAATGTCTGTAAAACACACCCTCTTTACATATCTCAGCACATATATACTCAATTCTAGAAACAGAAAACTCATTGCTAACTATCACTTCACAATTATTTCATATCTACATTGTCAATGTTGTACACCCCAAACACATGATCATATTTATTTAGAACAAGTAAAACTAAAGTGTTTTTGTAACCTCACCACTATTATAGAGTTTCAGGTAGCTCCCAGCCTGGACACAAAAATAAGTTATCCTAGGTCTTTAATACATGTTCCCTCAACCTCTCATAAGGTTTCAACATAGCAAACAATAGAATACCATTGGGATACCAGGAAATCTGCAGAGCTGCTATAGTGAGAAAAGATTCAAGTGACATACAAATGTGAACTGCTACAAACCCATGGGGAACCTTTTGGGGAAGGGGGAGTCTCTTCCGAAGGGATGGACTCCACATTAACCAGGGTGGAACCAGACTGCTGGCGCTAACTTTTAAAAAGGAGATAGAACAGCTTTTAAACTAGAATAAAGGGGAAAGCCGACAGTCGCTCAGCAGCGCATGGGTCGGAGAGAGGTATCTTCAAAGGATACTAATGATGCATTAGAATTAGGGCATCCCAAAAGTGAGGTTCCAATAATAAGAAAAGTAGTCCAAATGCCTGTAACTAAAAACTCAGCTGAGCTAAAACAAATTCTAACTTATCCCTATCAATTAAAAAGCAGAATAAAAATACAAACAAAAAACAAACTTTGAAATGTTTGTATGCTAATGCCAGAAGTCTAAGAAGTAAAATGGGAGACTTAGAATGTACAGCAGTGAATGATGACATAGACTTAATTGGCATCTCAGAGACATGGTGGAAGGAGGACAACCAATGGGACAGTGCTATACCGGGGTACAAATTATATCGCAATGACAAGAGAGGAGCACCCGGGAGGCGGTGTGGTGCTTTATGTCCAAGATGGCATAGAGTCTAACAGGATAAACAGCCTGCATGAGATTAAATGCACACTTGAATCTTTATAGGTAGAAATCCCTTGTGTGTCGGGGAAGACTATAGTGATAGGAGTATACTACCGTCCACCTGGTCAAGATGGTGAGACTGAGAGTGAATTGCTAAGAGAAATTAGGGAAGCTAACCAAATTGGTAGTGTGGTAATAATAGGAGACTTCAATTACCATAAATTAGTAATGTGGTGTCATACACTTTTAATTTACAAATGCTACGATCATTTTTTTCAAATGTAAAGATCAAACATAAATTCAGCTGACTCTCCTAGTCCAATGCTCCCAGCATGACAAATGCCAAGACAGAGAAATGGTGTGAGGGACCTTTAATCTATTCAGTCGCCTTTAAGCAGCATTCGGCAATGTGAAGAATCCTGTTCCTGAGTTCATGTGGGGAGCGTTGGACTAGGAGAGTCAGCTGAATTTACATCTCTGAAGCAGCGGACCGCGAAATGCACGCGTCAGACCGCTGACTCCGACATCAATTCAAGGGAAGTTACATCCTTTATATTTTAAGTAAAAATTAAAAAAAACAAAAAGTATAAATTCTGGACTTTCTGGATCAGAAGACCCATCAAAGTGCATAAACCCATCAAAGTGCATTAAAGAAGACCCATCAAAGTGCATAAACACAAGTATTAACTTGCAAGCACAGTGGGTGGTATGATGGTCCCTAATCCAATATAGTTATCTTTACATTTGAAAAAATGATTGTAGCATTTGTAAATTAAAAGGCATGACACCAAGTCACTAATTTATGTTTATACAAATCATGGGTTCACATACAAAGAGATCTCTTAGATATTTAGACTTCAATTACCCCAATATTGACTAGGTAAACGTATCATCGGTACATGCTAGAGATATAAAATTCCTGGATGGAATAAATGAAATTTTTATGGAGCAATTTTAGATCTAATTCTCAGTGGAGGACAGGATTTGGTGAGAGAGTTAACGGTGGTGGGGCCATTTGGCAATAGTGATCATAATATGACCAAATTTGAATTAATGACTGGAAGGGGGACAGTAAGCAAATCCACGGCTCTCGTGCTAAACTTTCAAAAGGGAAACTTTGATAAAATGAGAAAAATTGTAAGAAAAAAATGGAAAGGAGCAGCTACAAAGGTAAAAAGTATGCAAGAGGCATGGTCATTGTTAAAAAATACCATCCTAGAAGCACAGTCCAGATGTATTCCACACATTAAAAAAGGTGGAAAGAAGGCAAAATGATTACCAGCATGGTTGAAAGGGGAGGTGAAAGAAGCTATTTTAGCCTAAAAGATCTTCATTCAAAAATTGGAAGAAGGATCCAATAGAAGAAAATAGGATAATGCATAAGTGTTGGCAAGTTAAATGTAAGACATTGATAAGACAGGCCAAGAGATAATTTGAAAAGAATTTGGCCGTAGAGGCAAAAATTCACAGTAAAAACTTTTTAAAATATATCCGAAGCAGAAAGCCTTTGAAGGAGTCAGTTGGACTGTTGGATGATTGAGGGGTTAAAGGGGCACTTAGAGAAGATAAGGCCATCGCGGAAAGATTAAATTATTTCTTTGCTTTGGTGTTTACTAAAGAATATTTTGGGGAGATACCCGTTCTGGAGAAGGTTTTCATGGGTAAAGATTCAGATGGACTGAACCAAATTATGGTGAACCTAGAAGATGTGGTAGGCCTGATTGATAAACTGAAGAGTAGTAAATCACCTAGACCGGATGGTATACACCTCAGGGTTCTAAAGGAACTAAAAAATGAAATTTCAGACCTATTAGTAAAAATTTGTAACCTATCATTAAAATCATCCATTGTACCTGAAGACTGGAGGATAGCTAATGTAACCCCAATATTTAAAAAGGGCTCCAGGGGTGATCTGGGAAACTGCAGACTGGTTAGCCTGACTTCAGTGCCAGGAAAAATAGTGGAAAGTGTTCTAAGCATCAAAATCACAGAACATATAGAAAGACATGGTTTAATGGAACAAAGTCAGCACGGCTTTACCCAAGGCAATTCTTGCCTCACAAATCTGCTTCACTTTTTGAAGGAGTTAATAAACATGTGGATAATGGTGAACTGGTAGATGTAGTGTACTTGGATTTTCAGAAGGCGTTTGATAAAGTTCCTCATGAGAGGCTTCTAGGAAAATTAAAAAGTCATGGTATAGGTGGCGATGTCCTTTTGTGGATTACAAACTGGCTAAAAGATAGGAAACTGAGAGTAGGATTAAATGGACAATTTTCTCAGTGGAAGGGTGTGGGCAGTGGAATGCCTCAGGGATCTGTATTGGGACCCTTACTTTTCAATATATTTATAAATGATCTGGAAAGAAATACGACGAGTGAGGTAATCAAATTTGCAGATGATACCCAATTTTCAGAGTAGTTAAATCACAGATTGTGATAAATTGCAGGAAGACCTTTTGAGACTGGAAAATTGGGCATCAAAATGGCAGATGAAATTTAATGTGGATAAGTGCAAGGTGATGCATATAGGGAAAAATAACCCATGCTATAGTTACACAATGTGAGGTTCCATATTAGGTGCTACCAACCAAGAAAGAGTTCTAGGCATCATAGTGGATAACACTTTGAAATTGTTGGTTCAGTGTGCTGCGGCAGTCAAAAAAGCAAACATAATGTTGGGAATTATTAGGAAGGGAATGGTGAATAAAACAGAAAATGTCATAATGCCTCTGTATCGCTCCATGTTGAGACCCCACCTTGAATACTGTGTACAATTCTGGTCGCCGCATTTCAAAAAAGATATAATTGTGATGGAAAAGGTACAGAGAAGGGCTACCAAAATGATAAGGGGAATGGAACAGCTCCCTTATGAGGAAAGACTAAAGAGGTTAGGACTTTTCAGCTTGGAGAAGAGACGGCTGAGGGGGGATATGATAGAGGTGTTTAAAATCACGAGAGGTCTAGAACAGGTAGATGTGAATCGCTTATTTAGTCTTTCAGATAATAGAAAGACTAGGGGGCACTCCAGGAAATTAGCATGTGGCACATTTAAAACTAATCGGAGAAAGTTCTTCTTCACTCAAGGCACAATTAAACTCTGGAATTTGTTGCCAGAGGACATGGTTAGTTCAGTTAGTATAGCCGTATTTAAAAAAGGATTGGATAAGTTCTTGGAAGAGAAGTTCATTACCTGCTATTAATTAATTTGACTTAGAAAATAGACACTGCTATTACTAGCAACAGTAACATGAAATAGACTTAGTTTTTGGGGATTTGCCAGGTTCTTATGGCCTGGATTGGCCACTGTTTGAAACAGGATGCTGGGCTTGATGGACCCTTGGTCTGACCCAGTATGGCATGTTCTTATGTTCTTATTCAACTCACATAGGCAGGTGAGAAATAGCAACACATGTTTGAAAGAAAAAATATGCCATGGATACCCTATCAGAGTAAACACAGAAAACTGCACATCAAACTCTATACACAATTATCCCAAAATAAAAACATATGTCTCCTTGTCAGAATTTATTAAAGCCTTCTTACCAAGACATTTGACTCTGGTTCCTACAGCCGCAGCATTCAACCGAACAGTATGTGCACATACTTGTGAACACTGCAGGATCTGGCCTGCAGGGTCACAGAGAAGGTCAATTCAATCATGGGCAGCTGCTAATCATCCCCCTCCCACACCCAACAGGACACTGAGGTCCTCCCCAGTGTTTAACAGTGTATGGAGAGAAACTCGACTCTGGTAGGTGATTACTCGTAATTACCCGTGGGGAAAAGAAACAGCACGCACATGTGCACCAGCATTTTCGAGTGTAAAGTGCACCAATCAACTCGCATACACATGTTGCATATAATACGTAACCACTGTATGCACACATTTTGCAGCACGTACAACTCAATTGAAGACTAGAGATGTGAATCGTGTGATCGATGGTCTTAACGATCGATTTCGGCTGGGAGGGGGAGGGAATCGGATCGTCGCAGTTTGGGTTTTTTAAATATCGTGTAAATCGTGTAAATCAAAAACCAGCACACTAAAACATCCCTAAAACCTACCCCGACCCTTTAAAATAAATCCCCCACCCTCCCGAACCCCCCCAAAATGCCTTAAATTACCTGGGGTCCAGTGGGGGGGTAAGGGAAGGGAGAGGGCGGGAAAACCGGCACACTAAAACAACCCTAAAACCCACCCTGACCCTTTAAAATAAATCCCCCACCCTCCCGAACCCCCCCAAAATGCCTTAAATTACCTGGGGTCCAGAGGAAGGGTCCAGGTGTGATCTTTTACTCTCGGACCTCCGTGCGTTGTAGAAATGGCGCCGGCGCCATTTTGTTTTTTTGTCCCCCGACGTCAGGAGCGTAGGAGATCGCTCCCGGACCCCCGCTGGACCCCCAGGGACTTTTGGCCAGCTTGGGGGGGGCCTCCTGACCCCCACAAGACTTTCCAAAGTCCAGCGGGGGTCCGGAACGATCTCCTACCGCGAATCGTTTTTCCGTACGGAAAAACGATTCGACTGCAGGAGGTCGTTCCGGACCTCCGCTGGACCCCCAGGGACTTTTGGCCAGCTTGGGGGGGCCTCCTGACCCCCACAAGACTTGCCAAAAATCCAGCGGGGGTCCGGAACGACCTCCTGCAGTCGAATCGTGTTGCCGTATTGCCGGCGCCATTTTGCGCAAAATGGCGCCGGCCGTACGGCAACACGACGGTTGCCCGTATGACATAGTGAGGGCAAAGGTAGCGCCGGCGCCATTTTGAAGATTGGTAATACGGCCCGCACGCAGGAGGTCGCTCCCGGACCCCCGCTGGACTTTTGGCAAGTCTTGCGGGGGTCAGGAGGCCCCCCCCCCAAGCTGGCCAAAAGTCCCTGGGGGTCCAGCGGGGCTCCGGGGGGCGATCTCCTGCACGCGTGACATCGGGAACCAGGAACCAAAATGGTGCCGGCGCTACCTTTGCCCTGTCACATGATAAGGGCAAAGGGCCACCGGCGCCATTTCTCTCAACGCAGTCGTGGCCAGAGAGAGGGAGATCGCGTCGGGACCCCCCCACTGGACCCCAGGTAATTTAAAACATTTTGGGGGGGTTCGGGAGGGTGGGGGATTTGTTCTAAAGGTTCGGGGTGGGTTTTAGGGTTTTTTTGGTGTGCCGGTTTTCCCGCACTCCCCCGATTTACGATTAAAAAAAAAAAACACGACGATAAGATTTCCCTCCCCCCCTCCCAGCCAAAATCGATCGTTAAGACGATCGATCACACGATTCACATCCCTAGTGGTTTTTCATGTGTGTATGAAGAAATGCAATCTGTAGGTATTATGGGCTAATAAAGCTGAGTCTTTAAGGTGTACTTGCCTAGCCTGAATATTAAAATGCATAGAGGAGGTTCTTTGTTAGGGCATATGTAGGCTGACCAAGTAGCTGCTGCTCAACGTGAAATACCAGGAACACGCTCCTGGCTTTACACAATGTATGCTATGAGATATTGTTCATATTTTCATACGGAGATCACTACACACCGGGAGTATAAAGCTGGGTTGTGAACAATTTAGAATGCCTGGGGCATTTATAGCTCTAAACCACTGAATTAATAGTGAGGCTTATGAACTGTAGCATGCATGCCATATGAACCAAAGTACATAACACACCGATTGGCAGTGTGTGCACATTTGTTTATGATCTTTTTTAGGGGAGCCAGATGATAAGTGACCTGGACCTGCACCTAGATGACCACAAAGGCTTTACCATCATCTGTGGATGATCTCTGACTCGTCAGAAGAGGAGGAAGGGGGAGCCCGTGAACATCTGTACGCACATATGGAGGAAGAGGAGCAGCAACAGCAGGGAGAGGAGCCGGAGGAAAAACTGACTGATCTGCTTCATGATCGACCACAGGACAGCAGTGCGTTGGACCAGCCCAAACCTGAACTGGTTGCCAGTCAGGCTGAGAGACTGCTATTATATCAGAGCACCAGGCTCTTGGATGCTATCTCAGGTCTGCCTGTGGTGCGGCAGGAAGCAGAATCCCTCCATGATACCATCAGGGAGGAATCACAAGCCCTCCGTGATACCATCAGGGAGGAAGAACACCTTCAGCAGGTGTGTTGGTGTTTGAGGTAGTTGTGGGTGGATCCTTGGGCCGGTAGCAGATGACCACACCCCCGGGGGAAGATCCCGAGAGGGACCACCGGTCAGGCTCAGAGTATGGAGACAGACACAAACTAGTTCTTTTATTAAACAGTATATTGAACCACCAGAGGTGGCAGTAGTGAGCTGGGCTGTAGTCCCTCCAATACTGGAACAGTGATCCTGGATAGCTGAGCTGTAGAGAAACTGGATATAGTGAGTAGGCAGGGTATGCAGAATTCAGGAACAGAACCTTGATGGTAACACTCACACAATAGTTCCTTGGAAGTAGCCCAGGAGCTGGAAAGAGTAGGCCCTCGAGGAGCGAGTACCTGGTTCCAGGGAACACTCTGAGAGAGAGAAGGTAACTCACTGATACTGTAGGCAGCGATGGCTTCCTGGTAAAAGTGGTATTCAGTAGCAAGTCCGGGAACGAGGGCCCACGAAGAGCGAGTACCGGTTCCAGACTGATCTGCAAAGCAAAAGAGAAAGTGAGGCCCTCGAGGAGCGGGTACCCCTGGTAAGTTCATGGAGGCAGAGTAGCTTAGGTAGAGTAACCCATCCCCTGCTAACTCGATTAGTCAGCGATTTCAGAGACCTTAAATATCCGGTGCGGATGACATCACCTCAGGGGGACGCCCCTGAGGTTCGCGCCACTGCTGGTACTTCACTCGGGGCCGCGCCGAGTGTGCGCCCTTAGGCTCCGAGGAAACATGGCAGTGTGCAGCGTCTAGCCAATCCGGGAGACGCCGGAGGAGGATGGCAGGAGGGCGCCGTGGCAGCCAAACTTCCAACAGGCAAAGAGGGAGTCGCCAAAGCATTAAGGTGGGCGTCGTGGAGACGTCAGGCAGTGATGGTCGCAACAAGGGATACTGATGAACAAACTGAGGTGTGGAGGGAGATGCTGCAGCAGATGCCTCCTGTGCAGCCGCAGCCACCAGCGGCAGCATGGCCTTTCATGGGGCCCTGGATGCATTACCCTCCACCTTTGGGCCATCCTTCCCATGGATGGCACCTTCCCATGCAGAAGAGCCCACCTGGGATATTACCCTCCACCTTATGGGCCACCGTTCCCTGCACCATCTGTCATGCCTCCACCACCACTACCAGAGCCACTGTTACCACCGGCTACAGCCATGAACAGGAACTGCCCCAACCTCCTCTGCCCTCTGAGGGTAGTGTGAACAGTGGGAGGTGTCCACTGCGCAGGAGCTTCAGGTTGGGGCAGCCAAAGCTTCCTGAAGCCAGAAAGAGAGGACAACCAAGGAAGTGATTTTTTATTTTGTTCACTTTTATTTATCTGTACTTTATTGTAAGTAAATCCACTTTCACCTTATGAAATGGCTTTCTATGAGAGTGCTTCTTTGTTGTATAGCCTGCCCTTGACTCAAGCGATGGATTTCTTGCAATTCCTCCTGAGACAGATGCTCCTCCTCATTCTCTTGAGGGGCCTCCTCCGGAGAAGGCATGTGTCTGTTTAGTGCAAGGTTATGTAGCATGCAGCAGGCTAGAAAAATCTCACACACTTTAGGGGAACTGTAAGGAAGGCATCTTCCAGATCTTTCTAGACAGCGGAAGCGTGATTGCAGTAAACCAAATGTTCTCTCTATGACAGCCCTGGTCTTATGGTGTGCCCTGTTGTAGTGAGCCTCAGCGGCAGTTGCGGGGGAGGAAATTGGGATCATGAGCCAGGTTTTTAGTGGATAGCCTCTGTCACCTGTAGGAGAAGACACAGAAAATCATATTCCTTCTGGGTTTCATTGTGGCACAGCTCACAGGCCAAGTAAACAGGAGCCCTGCTGTGGAGCAGCATGTAAGGCTGCTGTGGAGCAGCATGTAAGGCTGACACAAAGATAGCTGGAAACTATGTATGTTAGAAGTGTTGGTTAGCTTACTACCTAGGAGCCACCCCCAGTGATGTGTCCTTGCTGGAAGTGGTCATGAATTCTGGATTGTGAGAGAATGTAGGTGTCATGAGTGGATCCTGGAAAGTGGGGCACCACATTCGTGATGATGCCCTTGGCATTCCATACCACTTACATGTTTAGGGAGTGGAATTGCTTGTGGTTGCGGTAGGTGGCCTCATCTCCTCCTGGTGCCCTTAGGGGCATGTGAGTGCAATCAATAGCTCCCAAGATTGAGGGGAAGTGTGCAATTTGATAAAACTCTGTCGTTATTTCTTGTTGTTCCTATCTTCTGAAGGGGAAGGAGATAGTGTTCTGTTTTCCAGAGCAAGGAAGACAGGACCTGCTCTAGACACCTTGAGGTGGCAAACTGAGTGATTCCAGATGTCACTCTGAGCAGTGTTTGGAAGGTTCCGGTAGCAAGAAAGGCCAGGGCGGTAGTCACCTTGATGTGTACTGGCAAGGCATGGCCCCTTTGGGTGATAGGTTGCGGGTCAGGCTCTAACATTTGGCAGAGGTACAGTATGAACCTGCACATTACTTCCTCCTCAGACAGATGCAGAAATTGTGCGCGAGTCCTGTAAACTCTATGTAAAGGGTACCTCCTCAGCCTCAGCATTCTTCTTCTCTTCTCCCTTTCTCTTCTGAGCCATATAGATCGTAGGACCCATGCAGCTATTATAATCATGTGTAGAAACAGGAATGACCAAGGAGAATAGATGTTCCTTCTATTTATCACCTCCTGAAGCAGTCCCTTACCATTACACACAAATGAACAGTGCCTAGGAAAATAGTTTCCCGTTTCCCAGTTACCACCAGTAAGCCCCACAAGCTCTTCCTTCCACCTTTGCCCTTTCTCCGTAATCGAGGGTCCCTGAGCGATGAGGCCAGGAAACTGCAAGCAACCAAGGACACTTTAGAAGTCCCTTGTGCCCACAGGCAGGCAGTAGTAAATATACGTGCATGAGATACACTGAACGCGCCGGGGGTTTTACGTGCGTCCCTTATAAAATACGTCATATGCTTGTAAGTCATGCGCATGCCTCTGAAATGCCCTTTCTTTTCCACGCTACTGTGTGTGAGCTGGGTGTTTTACGCGCACAAACACCGCTATGCAAAATTCGGTTTCTGCGCGCCCCGGGATTTTACGTGCGTAAGTGCCTTTTTTGGCGCGCGTAGGGCTTTGAAAATCCGGCCCTATGTTTGTTAGCACTCTGTTAAATTGTTAAACACATTGTATTGCATTCTGCTCTAGTACCAATAGTAATTCTAGCATATGTTACAAGGACCATTGTGATTTTTTATAATGGTAGTATCTCAAATTCTGTAGGAATTCTTATTTTCCAAGCTTACAGCTTGTAAAAAAGGTTTCCAGCACTCATAGTAAGTTCTTTTTAAATATTCTGAAAAACATTTTCAAATGCAGACCATGTGGGTATCAAACAGATTTTCTCAATGGATATTTATAATGTACCAGACAATTAAACTATGAAAACTTCTAAAATGTTTACACTATTCACTATCCATGTATCTTTCAATTTTTTGCCACTTTCATTTCATATTTAATTTCCAGGAGCCCATGGGGTATAATTCCTTTCTTATTCTGTCAACAATTTTTAATTTAGTCTATAAAAACCACTGCTTGACGTAGTTTTTCTTAGATCTTATTGCACTACAGTTCATACGATTGGATTAAGAATCTCATAAATTAGAATTATCTCTTTCCCTGCTGTTTTTCATTACTTCTCAGTCTTATCTCCATAGACTTTCTAGTCGGGAAAAAAAAAAAAAAAAAAAGCAAAAGGGGTAGTTTCATCCAACATTCACGTTGTTATTGTAGCTGCTCATTTTACCACCAACTGCATACTTTAAGGCTTTTCATAAAACCCAATATTGATACATGTCCTTTTCATTGTTATCTGCAGTATTTTTTATTCCATGTTATTTATCTCCCCAGAATTTTCAATTAGGGAAAAATACCACAGGATTCAGTAACCTGTACTACTTGCTACTGCAGCTTCGTAAACCCTGTGGGATTTTTCCAGCCAGTAAAATACTATGGAGAAAAATAACCGGCATAGTTTAACCCGCACAATGCTGGCCCCCAAATTATGTGGCTGCCGTCTTGTAAAGGGAACATTTGCCCCCCCCCCCCCCGAGGGTATTATGAAACTCCCTTCTCCCACTCCCTCTCTGTAATTAAGGGCACCTCATTAAGAGCTTACTGCTAGCGAGATCTGACAAAGCAACTGTGATGGCTGAACCCGGAGAACAGTTCTGGAGGCCATATCTCACACTTGTATTTGGCTGGACACCTATTACTATTCCACAAGATATAAATTTAGGATTTCCTGCACAGGGGGTGGGTGGGAGGGGGAGTTTCCTTTCAAGGCTCTCCCACTGCTCTTAGATTTCCAAATTTTAAGTCTTTGCATACAGCATTGATAATCACAGCATTAGTGAATAATGAAGCCACTACTCCATAAAATACAAAGGAGTTGTTTGGTGGTTTCCAACTTGTCTCTTTTACTGATAAGGTGCAATTGATTATTTAAAGTCTTTACAGCATGTGTACTTCATTTTTAAGATGGCAAAAGTAAGTTAGTGATATTTTACAGGGTTTTTTTATATTCCTATTTTATATCAGATTAAGGGCTGGATTCATCATTCTTGGCAGAATGATGAATCCCATGAAAAAGGGGGCGGGGAGAAGGGGGGCTGGCCTGCGAAAGGCCACAGCCATATACACCGCAGCAGTATAATTTCACCAGCCACGGTGTGGACGGCTGCAACCTTTCACACAAATAGCGACGCCATAAAAGGTGTTTTTATTCACCGCACTATGGCCGGCAATAATGTTCCTCACATTATTGCCGGCAGTGGTGCTGTGGCCAACTCCTCCCCTTCCCTGCCCTGACTCCTCCCCTTCTCCACCCCGACTCCTCCCCTCCCCACCCCGACTCCTCCGCTCGAGCTAATTTTTATCCTATTGAATGCGAAAAGGCCCTAAAGCATGCGATAAACCTTTAATTTTAATTTAATTTAATTTAATTAAATGCTTTTAAAATATACCGACATTCATAGGACACATCATGCCGGTTCACAATCAACATTGCAAAGGGGGAAGAGGAAAATACAAATAACAGGGAGGGGGGAGGTGGAGCAGTGAAGGAAAAAGGAGAGGATGGGGGTCAGGTGACAATAAGCGCAGAAGTTGCGGGGAGGAGAAAGGTAGTGAAGTGCTAGGGGAGAGAGAAATTGATAGGAACTGTGTTAAAAAACTGAGAATAAAAAATTAACAAATTTACAAAATCAGCAATTCCCTAGGATGCATCAACGGATTAGAAGGGGTAAGGGAATTGGAAGTGGCAGTGGAGGGGGTTTAGGTCTGATTGGAGTCAGGGTATGCTTGTAAGAAAAGC
Source organism: Rhinatrema bivittatum (assembly GCF_901001135.1). Classification (NCBI taxonomy): domain Eukaryota; kingdom Metazoa; phylum Chordata; class Amphibia; order Gymnophiona; family Rhinatrematidae; genus Rhinatrema; species Rhinatrema bivittatum. The sequence continues at coordinate 786,707,509 of NC_042616.1, read as the reverse complement.
CAGGTTTTGATGCCTTTTTTGAAGTTGGGTAAGGAAGGTTCAAGGCGGAGATACGTGGGAAGAGAGTTCCAGAGGGAGGGGCCGGCTATGGTAAAGGCTCTCTCTCTGGTAGTGGAGTGGTCTGCTATTTTGAGGGGTGGGATGTGTAAAGTGCCCGCCGTGGAGGCTCTGGATGGACGATTGGATGTACGGAAACGTGGTGTTTCCTTGAGCCATTCGTGGTCATTTTTGTGGAGCACGTTATGGAGTATTGTAAGGGTTTTGTATTTTATACGGAAAGGGATGGGGAGCCAATGCAGTTCTTTTAAAATGGGTGTGATGTGTTCTCTCTTACGAGTGTCTGTGATGATTCGTGCCATGGAGTTCTGCAAGATTTGTAGGGGTTTAATTGTGGCGTAGGGCAGGCCTAGGAGAAGTGAATTGCAGTAGTCTAATTTTGATAGGATTGTGGACTGCAATACAAGGCGAAAGTCTTGAAGGTGGAGGAGGGGTTTGAGCTTTTTGAGGATGTGGAGTTTATAGAAGCCGGTTTTTAGAAGGGATTTGATGTGTGGATGAAAATTAAGGTGTTTGTCTAATACAACACCTAGGTCTCTTACAGATGGCAGGATGGGGAGGGTTGTGGGGGTAGTTTTAGTAGAGGCCTGTGAGGTAACCTCGAGTTTGTTGGAAATGAGGATGATTTCAGTTTTTGCTGTGTTAAGAGCGAGTTGGAGGCTGTCTAAGAGAGAGTTAATGGAGGCAAGACAGGATTCCCAGAAGTTTAGAGTTTCTTGTAGGGTTTTTTGCATGGGGATGAGGATCTGTACATCATCCGCATACATGAAGAAATTGAGACCGAGGTTAGAAAGTAGATAGCAGAGGGGAAGAAGATATATGTTAAAGAGGGTGGAGGATAAGGAGGATCCTTGGGGGACACCCTGGAGGAGGGGTATGCGTGGGGACTCAGAGTTGTCAATGTTGACCAGGTATTCTCTATGGGTGAGATATGAGGTAGACCATGATAGTACAGTGCCAGAGATGCCGATTTCTGATAGCCGGGATAGGAGTATTTGGTGGTTGACAGTGTCGAAAGCAGCAGAGATATCTAGTATAGCGAGTAAGAATGAGGTTCCTTGGTCCATGCCTATATGTATGGTGTTGGTGACTGCCAGAAGGAGGTTTTCCTAAATCAGTTCTTTTGATTAATTGGTATCTTCCTTCCCATAGGATTCCGGGCAAGATTTTGCTATAAATCTAGTGAAAATAGAGCTCGTGATAAAGAAGGGGGTGTTTATGATACTTTTCCTGATACAGCATTACGGGATACATTTACCACACCGCATGTTATTTCACATCGGGCACTGAGTAATCTACTGCAGCTGTGTTACCAGCTGAAAAGGCTTTTATCATGAATGGGATTCAGGCTGCGAGAGAGAGAGAGAGAGAGGGAGGGAGAGAAAGCACTTCTGTAGAGGCTCACAAAAAGTTAACTATTTATATTTATATCACTGTAAGAGAGGGCACTAGTAACACGGGGTAAGGTTTGTGGGGTGGGGTTGATTTTGGGGCCAGTTTAACATGCACAGTCAAATGTGCAAACAGAATAGTTACCATCAGTGAAGATGTAATATGATTTGAAGTGATGAAAGGTAAAAGGAAGAGTAGATTTGTACCATGTTCTCTCTACCTAGCTTGATTGCACTCCAAATCATATTACATCTTTACTGATGGTAACTGTGTTGTTCGTAAGTATGACTTGCATATAAAACCAGCCCCCCAAAACTACCTCACTCTACAAACCTCACCCTGAGTTCATAATGCCCCCTCTTACAGTGGTATAAAAAGTTCAATTATAAGTGAGCCTCCACAAAGGCTCTCTCTCTCCCTCTTCCTTCTCCCCTACCAAACCGGCATTTGCGATAAATACATTTCAGCAGCTAACACTGGCATAATGCACAGGAAATGGTGTAGTTATTTCAGCTGTTACATCCTGCCTTGCTGTGCTTTACTTTATCACACACCAGATTAACCGACCCTCATTTCCATTTACTCCACCCAAACTCTTTCCACTCGAATACTAATTTTAAATTTGCATACATAGTTTGCAATGTGGTATTTATTGCGTTCATTATCACGCGCGTTAGAGCCCTAACGCGTGCGATAACTCCCTAATGCATTTTGATAATTGACCCTTTTAGTCTTTTATCTCCTACGTCCTAGTAGTATCAAGGTTGATATTTTTTTCTCCTTATCTCCCAAATCTTCAATAGATATTCATGGGCCACTGAAGCAGTCCATCTCCTCTCCTTTCTTCTTCTTCTACTAATTTGCCATCCATTCCTTGGATCTTGGAGATCTCAGATTCCTCTTGCTAGAAGGGAATACCTCCCATTTGATAAAAGATCAACATTAAATAAGCTTAACTGAGTTCCAAAGGATTTGGCACACCAGACTCAAATGCTTAATCAAAGATTAATGAGTGGAATGAGGAGGTGGAAAGCAAGTCTCATCCAAAACAAAGATCTCCATGCAAGTTTCAGTTAAATCAGATCTCAGCACCAGACTTGCTGTCTCTTTCTAAATCAACAGACATCCATGAGAGTTAGATGGTGATCTCCCAACCTAAACCACAGGATAACTCCATTGCTAGCTTCCACATGGGGAACTGCAAACTCTTTATCCCTAAACTGCCTCTCCCCATACCAAACAGTAAAATCCTAATTAACTCTAGTAGGGGGACTAACAGGATTCCCTTCACAACTTTATGTGGTCTTGAAAACTCCTGCATAAGAATTCCTTTCATTGGACTGACTTAGCTAAAGAACCCACTTATCTATCTGAGCAGTGAATTCAGTTCCAACTCTTAGAAATCAGTCTACACATGATGGTTTGAAATGTAAAGCACACAATACAAAAAAAAAAACAAAAAAATGGAGAAAAGTGCACATAAAAATAAAATATACCAAAAAGAAAAGTGAAAGCACTCAAGAATTCAAATGATTCATAGGGCAACACATCCACCTCAATCAAACCTTGCAGGCTGTAAAATAGATTAGTACTGTGTTGGCACCATCGGTGTTCATACCATGTGTGAGCCCAGGTAAATACCACACAAAACAGTAAGTTAAGTCACAACTGTAACATGACACTTTCTATATTTTGTTTCACATTAAATCCCTCTAGAATTGCTCTGTTATTATAAGCAGCACAGTATATAAAATGCCTCAAATAAATAAATAAATAGGTAGATAAAACAATAAATGATGGATCCCATCAAAATACTTTCTTCACACAGATTTAAGAATTTTGACTCCCACATCACAGGATGGAGAGATGAAGGTTCGCGATGTGCATTCATTTGAAACAAAAATGGAAAATGGGACAAATGAGTTTATTTTCATTTTGTGTCAAAGGAATCAAATTTGACATCCTAAAACTAAAATTTTTCATTCACATTAATTTGCCAAAATGAATAAGAACAAACAAAAAAAAAAATATCTGGAAACAGAAATCAGAAGAAAGATAACATGAGAAATGAAAAATGAAAACAATCAATTTTTGGCTGTGCACATCCCTAATAAAGAACACGCCTCCCTACAGTGATGGTCAAAAAATAAATATGAAGGAACTCCATCCTGTGATGTGGGAGTCAAAATTCTTAAATCTGTATTCTTGGGTAAGGAGAAAAGCTTTCTTAGACATTGGAAAAAAAAAAACCAACCCTTTTCTCCTAGAGCTTTTTGTCCCTTGCACAAAGATCCCTGTTTGTCTTATTTGCTGTTGTGTGAGAAATTTTGTGTTGTTTGCAATTTACCAGTGAGGCAACATTGAAGTTACATCCTGGGGCTTGTTTAATTAACAGCCCTCTGGCCCCCTGGCAAACCTATTTGGAGTTCAAAGAGAGAGTGCCCATCTAATGCATTAAAAAGAAAAAGCACAAGATTTCAGGTGTTAGGGGTGTCCCAGGGTTAAGGCACCCAAACAACCATTCCAAGTGGAGTCCTAAAGGAAAAGGGAAGCCAGAGAGTATGTGTGTCTGTAAAAACATTATCATCACGACTTCGACATTCAGAACCTTATGTAATTTGTTTTATCATGACGACCCCCACGACCATTAGGGACCACCAGCTGCACTCTTTCATCACCAAGCTTCTAATTTGATCCCTACCTGATCGTACACCCCCTAATCCAGCTATCCTCTCAGTGCAGACATCACCACCACTTCATCCACCTACAGTACTTCATACCACCCCAAATCTGTAACCTCCGCTCAGCCTTATCCAATCCACATCATTACTGGTCTAATTGAACATGCACTGTCCTATAAATCTTTCCTGCTCACACCAAAGAAACCACACAGAATTCTTCTCCACCAACTAATAGGAAAAGAAACATGGTGGTAACCTGCACAGCATGGCAGATACTACCATAAGAACTTTGCTGGCAGACAGGGTGGACCATTTGGTCCTTTTTTTGCCATCATTACTATGTTAGATATGTTACTATATGAAAATACAACACTACCCAGTGTTACTATATGAAAATACAACACTACCCAGACAGCCTAACAACTATACAATAAAACGCTACTTCTTCTAAATACTTTTTCCATTCATAATAAGATAAACTACCTACATGGTCTCCTAACTGATCACCTACCTGATATCCTGTGCCTCCTAGAAACATGGGCACCATGACACAGATCCCTCCCAATTCAACCAAATCTGCGCTCATGACTATATTTGCACATGACCCATGTAACTAAAAAGAGGTGAAGAAGCAGCTATCATTTCCAGAAAATCCTTGAACTGTGCACCAGTTCCTGCACAGGAACTGGACTGAATAGAAACTATCTTCCTTTGAATGGCTACCTACTTCAAAGGAGGGCTTCTCCTAATATATCAACCATCTTTAAGTAGAAAAGGATGCCCTTTATGACCTCATTCGACTCTCTCTGAAGTTAAACTGGAATACCCTGGGACCCTGGTCCGGGATGATTTTTAAGAAATAGAGGAACGTGTGGCATTACAGTGCAACCGTTCAATACGTGAAACTACATTTTTATTGATTTTAAGCCAGCAGGAACTACACTTTGGGACAACATACAATTACTGATGAAAGTGAAAAAAACAAAACAAAACATTTTTCCCTAGGAAAGTTCACCTGGGGAACCTGCTGCCTACCGCCCCACTCAAGACACCATTTTTTCACTTTCATCAGTAATTGCATGTTGTCCCAAAGTGTAGTTCCTGCTGGCTTAAAATCAATAAAATTGTAGTTTCACGTATTGAACAGTTGCACTTTAATGCTACACATTCCTCTATTTCTTATTATATAATTGTACGTGTATGTTATTTATTCCACATTTACTGTTTGCTTTGCCTGTATGATTTTTAACAACCACTTTGATGAACTTCACTTAAAACTCCCACAGAAATTATTAGCCTCATTAGCATCTTTGGGTCTAATTCAGTTAATCAATGAATCAACCCATAAGGCTGGCCATACACTCGACTTACTACCCGATCTGAATGTAGGAAGGGTAGGTAATAAGTGTTTTAAAATAAATAAATACTCAACACCCTACAATTACTACTTGAGAATCCACTGGAAAATGTTCAAAATCATCAACTCTCCTGAGCTGATCATCTAATACTCTTGGCATGCACTCACTCTCAACAAGAACACCTAATCATGAAAAGTCTTCTAAACACGTCACTCAACAGCACACCTTGATCCAGAAACCTTCCTACATGCCTTGCAATGCACAAATGAGAACATCCCCTCTACTTCCACTGCAGTTGACAGCTGGAACATTGATCTCAGGTCTGCAATTTATAGGGTTGCACCATGGAAAACCATCACCACAAAAATCCCTGAATCAACCCCCAATATACACCAGAGCTACAAATGATGAAAAGAACTGGAGGACAACTTGAACAAAAATGGCAGAAGTCAAATCTCAGTCTTACAAGAATTTCTGCAGAAGATACCAGTCTGTATGCCGCAAAGCAATCACTGCTGAACCTTCAGATCTCAGGTGCAGGGGAAATATCTCTTTCCTCTTCTCTGTCTCCTTCTCCAAATGTACTCACAGTTGCAGATTTCTCTGCACAGTCTCTGCCCTGGTACCAATAATTCACTGAGGGTGTTACAAAAATAAATTTTAGTGCAACCACTCTTCAAAATAAATCAAATGACACCATCCACCCATTTTCAAACATAATCCCAGTGTAGTTACAGACCTGTGAGTAATTGCTCCTCAAGATGGCCAGGCACTAGGGAAAACCCACCCTTCCAAGTATTGGATGCCAGGCTCCTAGTAGGGTACTGGTGTATCTTGTCTCCTCTGGTGTGCAAACTAGATCTCTCGGGTGGAAAATCCTAAACTGCAGTAACTGATGAAATCTTAAACTCCTTCTCTTGGCAGGAATGTTGGGCAAACATTTTTTTCCCAACAAAAAGGAACAAAAACTGTCTCCAAAACCCAGCAAACTCTACTCTGTGGCAACTGCCACTGTTCCTCACATGTTATAGGATAGAAACCACAGCTCTTTTCCCTGACTTCCTCCATGCAAGGTTGAAAAAAATCCTCTCAGGACCAGAAATCCCCAGGTAACTTCAAAAATAACTTTCTCAAAACTGTGTGCACTATATTGAGTAATCCTGCCAGACCAGTTTGGATTTGGACAAGGAATGAGTCTCTCTTTTCCTTCCAGCTATATTGCTGGGGGGAGCATGAAATTGGGATGAAGCTGGACTGGAAGACAAGACAAGACTGGATAATGCAAAGCAAGGCTGGAAAGTGAGGCAAGACTAGAAGATAAGGTAAGGCTGAAAGATGAAGCAAGGCAAGGCTGAATGAGGCAAGGCTGGATGAGACAAGGCTGGATGAGACAAGGTTGGAAGATGAGGCAAGGCAAGGCCTGAAGATGAGACAAGGCTGGAAGATGAGGCAAGGCAAGGCTGGATGAGACAAGGCTGGAAGACGAGGCAAAGCAAGGCTGGACAAGGCTAGAAAGGCAGGAAGACGAGACAAGGCTGGAAGAAGGAGCAAGCAACAGGAATGCTGGCAACATGCACTGCAGGGTATCCAGGAGACCCATTGCTGAGGCAAACTCTGGATTTCCAAAAGGCCCTTTCAAGGGCTGAAGTCTATGATGTCATGCAAGAGCACCGTGGCCTATTTCCCATCTTGGGGCCCTATATGTCTGGGCAGCTAATGTGCCTGTGCACCTAAGGAGAGCAGGGCCGATGCAAGGGTAGCAGATTCTATTCCGTGCTGTTGCAGGGTTTGGGGGTGAGTGTGCGAGCCAGCAAATGTAACACAGGGAACGCTCTTCCTTCTCTAAAAGCTAAACCACAATGTCATACATTACTAAGCACTAGAGATGTGAATCGGAACTGGAATCGGTTCGGATTCTGGTTCTGATTCACATGCGGTTTTTTTTTTCATCGGGCCCGATCACGGTTTTGTTTATCGGCTGCGCCCAAGCTGATAAACAAAAAACCCACCCCGACCCTTTAAAACTAATACCTTAGCTTCCCCAACCCTCCCGACCCCCCAAAAAACTTTTTACAGGTATCTGGTGGTCCAGTGGGGGTCCCTGGAGCGATCTCCCGCTCCCGGGCTGTCAGCTGCCACTAATCAAAATGGCGCCGATGGCCCATTGCCCTTACCATGTGACAGGGTATCCGTGCCATTGGCCGGACCCTGTCACATGGTAGGAGCACTGGGTGGCCCGTGCCATTTTGTGCTCCTACCATGTGACAGGGGCTGACCAATGGCACCGGTAGCCCCTGTGACATAGTAAGGGCAAAGGCTATCGGCGCCATTTTGATTACTGGCAGCCGATGGCTCGAGTGCAGAAGATCGCTCCCGGACCCCCACTGGACAACCAGGGGATTTTGGCAAGTCTTGGGGGACCCTCCTGACCCCACAAGACTTGCCAAAAGTCCAGCGGGGGGTCCGGGAGCGACCTCCTGCACTCGGACCGTCAGCTGCCAGTATTCAAAATGGCGCCGATAGCCTTTGCTCTTACTATGTCACAGGGGCTACTGGTGCCATTGGTCAGCCCCTGTCACATGGTAGGAGCATAAGATGGCGCCGGCCATCCAGTGCTCCTACCATGTGACAGGGTCCGGCCAATGGCACGGATACCCTGTCACATGGTAAGGGCAAAGGGCCATCGGCGCCATTTTGATTAGTGGCAGCTGACAGCCCAGGAGTGGGAGATCGCTCCAGGGCCCCCCACTGGACCACCAGGTACCTGTAAAAGGTTTTTGGGGGGGGTCGGGAGGGTGAGGGAAGCTAAGGTATTAGTTTTAAAGGGTCGGTGTGGGTTTAGGGGTTATTTTTGTGTGCCGTTTTTCCCGCCCTCCCCCAAAACAATAAAAGAACCCCCACGATCAATATCGTGGGGCTTTCCTATCGTTTTGGGGGAGCCCCCGATTTCTGATGATTTTGAAAATATCGTCCGATATTTTCAATCGTCCGAAGCCCGATTCACATCCCTACTAAGCACCCTTCTGCAGTTCTGCAGGTAGGCGACATATTTAGTCCCACATTCTGGGTGGAGGTGCTGAATAGGAATAGTATGCTCCCTTCTCACTCCCTACCCAAAATATGAACCTGGGTCATATAGTGGAGACCTAAGAGGTCTCTGCATTTGAAAATTGGAAAGGAGACAATTGAGGAAACAGCTTCATAGTGTATATCTACTTTATCTTCCCCCTTTTCTTTGGCATTATCAAAAGAAGCTCTTTGATGCTTGAAATTAAATAGTCTCTAAAATTTGTTTAGAAAGTGGAGATGGATATTAGGTAGTTCTAACTTAAAAAAAAAAAGCATTTGCAGGCATCTCATTATATTTCAAACTCTATGCCCTAATAAATAGAGCTTTTCAATATAATGAGACACCAACATATATTTTGAAATGTATATATCAAAACATATTTTTCTTTTAATTGACAGAAACACTAAAGTCATATTTCACATTATACAGAATAAACACACACTCAGGACAAATGGTTGAGCAAATGTTAGGCCAAGATTCATCAAACTATCGCATGAGTTAGGAAGAGGAGTGTGTTTTATGGTAATAGCCTATTTATCACAAAGTGTGCTATCTTAATGCTTTGGATAGGTATTACTGCAGAGTGCAATAACTTTTTTGCACTTTGCAGTACCACAAGTATTGCAATTCCTACCTACAACCACTGGGGGAAGAAAGAGAGAGAGAGAGCCTAGCTATAAGGCCCTTATAGTCGTTAGGTATTTATTCTTCTATATGAAGCCCACCTAGTAACTCGAGGTGAGGTTTAGGTAGTAGTGTAGGGGTTAGGGGCCACTTTGACATTCAGAGTGAGATGTACGAACAAAACAGTGCACTCTTGTGAAGATATGATGCCTTTCGGAGAGAGGAAACACACAAAGATGAGATTTCTACAATGTGAGTTTCCTCACTCCGAAGGACATCAAATCTTCAGAAGAGTGTACTGTTCTGTTTGTATTTCACACTCTGAATGTCAAAGTGGCCACTAACCCCCTACACTACTACCTAAACCTCACCTCAAGTAACTAGGTGGGCCTCCTATCCTCCTATAGAGAAATAAATAGCTAACTACTAGAAGGACCTTATAGCTAGTCTCTCCCTCTCCATCTCCCTCTCTCTCTCTCTCTCTCTCTCTCTCAAAATGGAAGCCAGCCCACTTAGACACAAATCTTCCTCCTTTTCCAAATTAGGATTGCACCATGTGTTAAGGCCGTAACATGGCTTGGAAAATAACTCCCCCTTAGATTTGTAAAGAATCCAGTTATTGTTCATTTCACTTTAGTGTTAATATTGGTGTGAGATCACTTAACCTCCTAGTTAATATATACTCTGATAGGGGTGCACTTGGAGATCCGACGCATGGGGCCATTAATGTGGTACAAAGAGACAATTAGATTTGAATAAATAGTAGTTTTTATTATAAATGTAATGCCTAGCGTTTTGAAACTTTTCTGAATTCACCATTGAAATATTTTGTTCATACATATATCTGATTCTTATAGAGTAATGTTACACCAGTTTTCAAAGTGAATTTATGCACATAATTTTCCTTTGAAAATCATGCAAATTAACATGCACAAACTTACCTGTGCAAAGTTACATCTGCTGTTTGCACAGCATAACTTATGCATGTGAATTTATATACAAGGGAGGCAGGGCAATTTTATAACAAGCCATTTATGAGCATTAACCCTTGCTTGATGTGAGCAAATAGCTTTGAAAGTTCACCATATATAATGGCCAGGGTTTTACTATTCTATCCTGATTATTGAGGAACAGACTTGAAATACGATGGATAAATCCCTGAAATAGTACAAGGGATCTGCATTTACTAATATCATTGGGATGCAATGAAGATATTTTGATTTGTTTTGCAAATGGGGCCCTGGGGGTAGCAGAACACAAAAATATTTGAAATTAAACTAGAAAAATAAAAACTAAATGGAGAACAAGTTTGGAAAACAAAAAAAGCAAAATAATAATCTTTGAAAAAATAAAACAGTATACTGAATAATGCATTGACGTCAAGTATAGATTTTAAACAAAGGTGATATAGAAAACATTTCACAGAAGATTAGGGAGGGAGAACTGGAAGCTAAGGATACTGAAACAAAAGAAATATTAAACAATTACCTTTTGTGCAATGTTGCAGAGGAAGAGTGGATAATTTTTAAATGAAGGATTAGATTTCAAAGGAGAGCCACTGAGGAGGAGGAGAAGGAATGGATGAGACAATAGAAACAGTAGTAAAAAACTTCTTTCTTATTGTCAAGGCATCAAATGAAGGCAACATGTATTACACTTATTAAGAGAACTGAGCATACAACTGTGAGAGATTTGTTTTCCACATTTGATTGTGCTTTGTGGAGTCTTACAAGCTCTCTAATGAAAACAAAAAAAGATTAGGTACAACTTCTAGTATATACTAATCAGTAAGGGATCAATTTTCAGTGCTCAGTAGGGATGTGCATTCATTTTCAACGAATGTGCAATCCACAACACATAAGTCCTTATTCGTTTTATTCGTGGGTTCGCGAAATGCATCGCGATCCCCCACGAATAAAACATATCATATTAGTTTCATTCTTTTGGTTCACAGTGATTTCTTAGCAGCCGTTTGAAATAGGAGAAGGCCATGTGGGAGTATCCATAGCAAAAACGAGCCCTTTCCTGTGAGTCATAAGTGCCCTATCCTGTGAGTCATAAGTGACCTCACAGCCCTGACAATGCAACCGATCAGAGCTAAGCATTTTTCTAATGCAGCCAATCACCGCTCTCACTCAGTAGGGATGTGCAAAGGGACCGCATACGTTACATTCAGTATTTGTATTCATGGGGGGGCAGATACGTTGCATTCGGCAAGGGGGGGCCCCCGATTCATTCATGCATTTCATTCTTATTCGTTTCCCAGCTAAAATTTAATTAACTACAACACCCCCCCCCACCCTCCTGACCCCCCCAAGACTTACCAAAACTTCCTGGTGGTCCAGCAGGGGTCCAGGAGCCATCTACTGCACCCACACCATCGGCTGCCAGTATTCAAAATGGTGCAGGTAGCCTTTGACCTTACTATGTCATAGGGGCTACCGGTGCCATTGGTCGGCCCCTGTCACATGGTAGGAGCAATGGACGGCCGGCGCCATCTTGTGCTCCTACCATGTGACAGGGGCTGACCAATGGCACCGGTAGCCCCTGTGACATAGTAAGGGCAAAGGCTATCGGCGCCATTTTGATTATCGGCAGCTGACAGCCTGATTACAGGAGATGGCTCCAGGACCCCCGCTGGACCATCAGGGAGATTTGGCAAGAATTGGGGGGGTCAGGAGGGTGGGGGTTTTGTTTAAATTTGCTCCTTTAGATGGCCGAATAATTCGGTGAAGATTTGTTGTATTCGTGGGAATCACGATACGTTTTGCTTCCCCATGAATACAACAAATATGGCCCTGTACGTTGCGGATTGCCAATACGTTGCAAACGAATGCACACCCCTATCACTTAGTGCTCTGTGACGCTGTCCCTGATGATGCTATACTATTTATACCTTAAGCCTGTTGCGTGCCATGCACTTTCTTTGTGAGGGTGGTCCTGGGTGGTGGCTTTACTCAGAACTAGTCTGATTGTCTCAAATCTGTATTCAATTGCTAGCTACTTTGATAGAATTTTCCATTGAAAACAATATTTCTTCGTTTGTGCTGCTGTGTCAGCCAGGCTTTTTTTTAACTGCACTTTTTTTAAATTGAACTCAGACTGTCTCTCCCACTGAGACAAGCTGCAAGCAGTGGTATTTTGCTGCTTATTTTACCCCCCTGGGGTAGGTTCCAAGCAGGATTTGGGTGTTGTGGGTGGGAGATATATTCAATAGGGGTGTGCATTCGTTCCCTATGAATTGGGAATCCACAATGTATAGGGCCCTATTTGTTGTATTCATGGGAAGCGAAACATATCGCGATTCCCCATGAATACAACAAATCTTTGCCAAATTATTTGGCCGCCTAAAGGAGCCAATTTAAACAAACCCCCCACCCTCCTGACCCCACCAAGACTTACCAAAACTCCCTGGTGGTCCAGCGGGGGTCCGGGAGCCATCCCCTGCACTCACACCCTTGGCTCCTGGTTTCAAAATGTTGCCAATAGCCTTTGACCTACTATGTCACAGGGGTTACCGGTGCCATTGGTCACTCCCGGACCCCTGCTGGACCACCAGGGACTTTTGGCAAGTCTTGGGGGACCCTCCTGAATCCCACAAGACTTGGTGGGATTCAGGAGGGGTCCGGGAGCAACCTCCTGCACTCCGGCCGTCGGCTGCCAGTATTCAAAATGGCGCTGATAGCTTTTGTCCTCACTATATCACAGGGCCCGATGGTCGGTGCCATTTTGAATACTGGCAGCCAATAGCCTTTGCCATTTTGAATACTGGCAGCCGAAGGCCGGAGTGCAGGAGGTCACTCTCGGACCCCCGCTGTACTTTTGACAAGTCTTGTGGGGGTCAGGAGGGTCTCCCAAGACTTGCCAAAAGTCCCTGGAGGGGCTTTTCAGCATTTCAGAGCAGACAAGTAGATTTGCTCGTGCAAAAACAGTTCTATATGTGGGCTGCACATGAACATCACAAATTTTAAGAAACACACACGTATAGAATAAGGGGCTGGGGCCAAGCAGTTAGTACTAGGGGAGAGAGAGGGCCAATCTGACCCTCTATATCCCACTGTAAGGGTAGTTTTTTTGGACGGAGAGGTTTTAGATTGGTCTGCCAAGAGCGCAAAGGTCTGTAGATTCTTCTAACACCCCCCCCTCCCAAATCCATCCTGAGTTGAACTGCCCCCTTACAGTGAGATATATATATATATATATATATATATAGGGAAGCTTTTTCCCCTTAGACACAGAATGTAAATCTGTGTCTAATCAGAAAATCAGGCCCTACATTGGCAGTACCAAGGAAATTCTGTGGGTTTGCAAACCACTTGTCCCCCTCCAACGAAATAGGGTTTTAAGTGCATAAAAAAGCAAAAAAAAAACCTTTTAATGAATGAATCACTAGGAACTGATAGTTAAATTTGGGCACAAGCAACAGGTCATGTTTCCTTCTCAAGGTACATAAGCACCTAGCTCATTAATATGAAGGTTTCTTTTTATCAATATCTAGGAATGAATCCTTCAGAATTTATATTTAATAAGTGTTATCGGGCTTAATACTGCCTTAGAGAGGAGGTGACATCTGTTCATTGGTGCACACGTATTTATTGGATTTTGCTATTGGTTTGCATTGAGCGCGTCATCCAAACAGAATTCCACAGCGCTCTACATACAAAAAGATCAGGCATGGAAGTGTCCAGATGGAAAAGGGGTGGACAGAAGGAGCGATGCTACTACCATTGCTATTATTGCATGTACTGTATAATCGAGTAAAAGCAAGGGGAAGAAGACAAGAGAATCAGTAGGGGAACAGGATGTGACCTTACATGTCTGAAGAGTTCTGCTGACTTGAAGTTCACTGAACTGTACTGTATCTACTAGAAAGATCACATCTCCTCCACAATCTGAACTCAAGGAAGGGGTGAGAAAGGACAGTGGTGGGAGATATCTAGGAACTTAAGACAAAAAAAAACAACCAAAAAACATTTAAAGGCATTGTTTACTAGACAAGCTCGGAAGAGCAATTTGTTTTCTTCCCAATAAATGGTCTGGTTGTTCTAAGTTGATACTTTCAATGGAATAGAGGAAAAAGAACATATTAAATCTGTATCCTGTGTTTACTGTGCACTGAAAGGAGCCAAACCATCCCCCATGTAGGGGCCACAACCTGGGCGATGTCCTGCCTCCAGATCCCAAAGGGGGGTGGCTCAAGGAGAGAGAGTGGCGTCAAATGTTGTGCATGAAAAAGGAAGGGGGTCAATATAGTACATAGAAGATTTTATTAAACATGAAAAAATTGTTTCTTAAGGCAATCTCGGCCAAAGTGCTGGTAAATTCTGGAGGAATGCGGTTGCCTTGACTCCCTGCATGGATCTTACTTTTGATAATATTGATCGCCTCAGTTTGCGGGATATTGGTGTAGATGGATACTACATCAATAGTAGCAAGAGCCAACGATTCATTGGGAAATATATCATCAGAGATATTCTCCAGTTGTTTAATCAGATCTGAAGAGTCCCTTACATATGAAGGTAACTGTTTTACCAACGGAGCTAGAAATTTGTCAACAAATATTGACAAGGGTTCCAGCAATGAACCCCTCGTTGATACTATTGGCCTGCCCGGAGGCTTGTCCAAAGACTTATGTATCTTTGGCAGTATGTACAGTACAGGTGTCTTAGGATAGTCCACCATCAGAAAGCGTTTCTCTCTTGATGTAATCCAAAATTTGGAGAATGCGGTGTCTATCAAAGAGTCTATAATAGACTTCAACTCAATAGTCGGATCTTCATTCAGTTTCATATAATATGTAGTGTCTTCAATTTGTCTCATAACTTCTGTGCAATAATCCCCCACGTTCATTATAACCACCGCCCCGCCCTTGTCCGCTGATTTTACAATAATCAAAGGATCATTGGCTAATTCCTTCAGTGATGCCATTTCTGCGGGTGAACAATTCCAATCTTTATCACAAAAAAAATTTTTTTTATTCCTTAATTCACTCAAAACCAAATCACGAAAAGTGCCAATCAATGGATCTACCGGTCCAGGGGGGACACCATTTAGACTTTGGAACTACTATTGATGTGTCCAATGTGGTATCAGAATATCTAGAAAAAAAAACCTTTAGCGAAAGACTCCTAATAAATTTATGAAAAAACTTCTCTATCTCAAACATATCAAATCTGATAGTGGGCACATACGATAATCCCCTCTCCAACATGGAGATTTGTACTGCTGACAACTGTAAAATGGACAGATTAATTACCGTGGATTCAGCTCCTGTTGTGACCGGGTTAAAGGACGTGTCCGAGTTTTAAGACACCAATTTTGTGAAAAAACAGTTGAAGACGTCCCCATTGCTTGTTGGGATAAGTAGTTTTCAGCCGATTGTCGGGGGATTTGAACTACTTAACTTCTGGTGACGTGGTTATTCTCAGGCCATTTAAATTTGACAAGGAACCCTTGGTTAAATGGCAAAGGCTTTAGACGCCATGTTGAGAACTGGAGAGATGTGAGTTTGACGTCCCGATGAGTTTTTATGATATTTAACATTCTGGGTTTAGTGTGTGTTTAAAATTTTTTTAATTCAGAGTATTGGTTTAAGTTAAACCTGGAGCCTTTGTGGGTTGTTTGAGACTTTTCTCACATATCAATACTTGGAGTTAATATGTTTTTTGAGTGTGTGTTCTAATGTTTTTCAGGAGTTCTGAATATTTTACCGGTAGTAAAGAGAGTTGATACATCCATTCCCCTTGAAAAAGACTCTTTTGAGTCGAAACATGGCCCATGTCGGGTTGGATATCGAATGACCTTCTATTCTCTGTTACTAAAATGTGGGTAATAAGCCGGTTTAGAGATTTTTTCAATAGATGCTTTATATTTGAATTGGTTTGAATTTGAGAAATCCATAATTAAAAAAAAATTTGAAAAATTATACAAAATATATTTTTTGGAAGACGTGAGACAATAAATGATTAAATAATTTTTGCTCATAGGCTGACTACTGCCTGCGGCCCATTGAGGGCGAGAGACAGCAGATTAAACCTTGTCTTGAGCATATGCCGATGATATTGTCTCTAGTCCTAGATATTGATCCTAGTCTAGTCTAGATATTGATCCTAGTCTAGTCTAGATATTGATCCTAGTTCTGTATTCCTCTGTTTTATGTAATTGCACTATTTGAAGCACTGTTATTGTTATTCTGTAAACCGTTTTGATTTGTAATCCTGTTACAAGAAATTCGGTATATAAAACTGTTAAATAAATAAATAAATATTGTGCCAGATTGGTCCTTTAAAAGAGTGCATATTGACACAGCTTTTTTATAATATAAGTGCACATGTGCTTTAAAATAAAATAACAACAATATGTGGAAAGAAGCACAAACCACACAGATAAGACAAATCCAAAGCAAAAGGTGGAGAGAGCTATATTCTAAACTCAATTAATGTTACACTTTCAGTGACCTGGATTTGTGTATTTTTCTCCTGTAATAAATATTTGTACTCTCCCTGTTTTATAATATTTGTAGACCCTTTAATCTTCAGAACACAACTTTTGCTTTGGATAAAATAACAAATGGCACACATATATGTATACTGTTATGGAGTCTCAATTTAGTGGACCCTTGGGCCAACCTGCAGGAGACTGGGAAAGGTGATCAATGTCTCTAGTATGTGGCAGGCCGGGAGACAGATGTTCAGGCAGGACGTAGAGGTTCACTTCACCCTGGAAGCTGGTGCTCCCCCGGGAGGAGCCCATAGGAGCCCAGCTGCTGGGACTTAGGTGGCTTCACCCTTGGAAGCCGAAGCCCCCCCGGGAGGAGCCCGTAGGTGGCCGGCCGCTGGTACTTAGGCGGGTAGATGACCAGGACAGAGAACTGGAACCAGACTAGAACAGTAGACAGGAACTGTAGCAAGACTCGGGTATTGGAACCAGGCAGGAACTGTAGCAGGCAGGCCGGAACCAGGCAGGTACAGTAGCAGGCAAGCAGGAACAGGAACCAAACAGGTGCTGTAGCAGGCAAGCAGGAACGGAACGAGTACCGAGGCAGCTCACTCCGGGGCATGAAGCAACAGGGAACCAGGAGGTAAACCCGTTGCAAGGCAAAGACTGAGTGTCCCCGGCTGGCTTATTAAGGCTGCGGCGTCTGACGTCAGGAACTGGACGGAGTCACCTCTGGCGGGAAACGGCCTAGAAAAGCATCCAAGTGGCGCGCGCACGCGCCTAGAAGCCGAGCATCCATGGGAGGCTTCCCGGCGGTGCGGCCCCCGTGGGGACACCACCAAACAGGCCACAAACCAGGCCTCCAGAAGCGGGAACAGGTCCAGGAGCACGGAGGTAAGGGTCTGGTCACGGCGCACGCAGCCAGAACCATAACAGTCTCTTAGCCGGTCTGGGTTTACTTGGGTGGTCCAGATGGAACTGCCTTAATAAGTCCTTGTCAAGGATGTTACGGGCCGGTTCCCAAGTGTTATCCTTGGGTCCGCAACCCTCCCAGGCAAGCAAGGACTCCCAGCTTCGTTGATGGAACCGGACATCCAAGATCTCACGTACTTGATACGTAACTTCGTCCGGTACTGAAGGATGCGATGGCTCAGGAGCCCAGGAGTAGTATCTGGACAAAACAAGAGGCTTCAGCAATGACACATGGAACACGTCATGTATGCGCATGGAGGAGGGTAAGCGTAGATGGTATGAGACTGCTCCCATTTGCTCAGCGACTCGAAAAGGCCCACAGAATCTCGGAGCAAGTCTTCGAGACGGAATTCGTAGCTGAAGATTTTTAGTACTAAGCCAGACGCGGTCTCCAGGAAGGAAGATAGGGGCTGGCTGACGATGCCTATCCGCCCATTTCTTGGCGGACTGGGCCTCCCGGTGAGCGGCTTCTGAACAGCGCAGGTAGGGCAAGAGCCCACAAAGGCTTGGACGTCCTGTCTTACCATCGGCCACCAGTAGAATCAATTCAACAAGTCCAAGGTCCCTTTACAGCCAGCATGGCCCCCAGTGAGGGAGTCATGGGCCCAAGTGAGGACTGCTCTTCGGGAGTGACGTGGAATGATGGTCTTTCCTTGGGAGGACACCAAGGTTGCTGTGACGCTCACTTTCATGGGATCCAAGATGTACTGGGGAGTGTCAGGAGTCTCTTTGACTTCAGAAGAGCGTGAAAGCGCATCGGCTCGAACATTCTTAGAGCCGGGTCGGTAGCGTAGTGTAAAATTAAACCGATCAAGAAACAGCGACCACCGGGCTTGCCTTGGGTTCAGGTGTTGGGCTTGCTTCAAGAATGCCAAGTTTTTGTGGTCGGTGTAAATCGTAACCGGGTGGTTGGCTCCCTCCAACCTCTGTCTCCATTCCTCCAGGGCAAGTTTCACGGCTAGCAACTCTTTATCACCAACACAGTAGTTGCTCTCTGCCGACGATAATTTCTTCAAGAAATATGAACAAGGTAACAATTGTCTGGAATCAGAGTACTGGCTCAGTACGGCCCCCACGGCCACATTGGAGGCATCGACTTCCACCGCAAAGGGCCGGCTGGAATCCGGATGGCGAAGGCAGATATCTAGCAAGAACGCTTCCTTGAGGGCCTCAAAGGCTTGGCAGGCGGGAACAGGCCAATCCACCGTGTTGGCCCCCTTTCGGGTGAGGGTGGTCACCGGGGCCACAATGCAGGAGTAGTTGGGAATAAAGTGACGGTAGAAATTGGAAAAGCCAAGGAAACGTTGCAACGCTTTGAGACCCTTTGGCCGGGGCCAATTCTTAATGGCCGCCACTTTCTCAGGGTCCATTTGAAAGCCGGTCGCTGAGATTATGTAGCCCAGGAATGGCAGGGATGTCTTCTCAAAACTACACTTTTCAAGTTTCACGTACAGACCATGCTCCCTAAGTATTTGGAGCACTTGACGGACATGCTGACGGTGTGAAAGCAGGTCCTGGGAATAGACTAGCACATCGTCGAGATAGACAATTACACAGGTGTTCAGAAGGTCCCATAACACCTCATTTATAAGGTGCTGGAACACCGCCGGAGCATTACATAAGCCGAAAGGCATCACAAGGTATTCGTAATGCCTGTCTCTGGTATTAAAAGCGGTTTTCCACTCGTCTCCGGGTTCTCAACCAATGGCTATGAACCTTCAGCCGGAAGAACCAATGCAACTAGGGAGGAGTCCTTTAACGACTGAAGAAAGACGGCATTGCTGAACTCAAGGTTTATGTTTATACTGTGCTGGCAAAGGACATTTTTTGGCCAATTGTCCCAAGAAAGGGGGAAACTCCAGAGCCTAGAACCAACAGGGGAGATGGTTCTAGGTTGTACCGGCTCTGCTCCCCAGCTCATCCTTCCGGTAACGATAATTCAAAACCAGCAAGAATTCTCGACATTAGCCCTTCTGGATTCCGGGGCAGGGGGAAATTTCATTATGAGTAATCTGGTCGAACACCTTGTGTTGTGTTCCGCAGCCGTGTCACTCCACGACCGCGGCCCCCTACCTTGTCTGCGTGTTCCCTCACCGCGGAAGCCCCGGGGGAGGGCTGATTCAGGCCGTCGCTCCCGCACGGCCTCCAGTGCTGCTCACTGCAGGGGGAGCCGTCCTGCTCCCCCCTCGCAGCGTCCAGCGGCGTCTCTCCTCCGCGGGGGAAAATCAAAGATGGCCACCTCCATCCTTAGGCGTGAGGCCACGCCTCCTCTCCAGATTTAAAGGGACCTAATCCCTTTAACTGGCTTCACCTGTTTCTGATCAGCCTAGGCAGGGGAAGTATAAAAGGAAGCTTCCTCTGCTCATCCAGTGACTTGGCAACGTCCTCCAGCACTGTATATAGTCTGCTTGCTTCGGTGAGTTCCTTGAGCTTTGGATCCTGTTCCTGTTTCGTCTTGGTGTTCCCGGTTCCTGACTTTGGATTGGCTTACGGTGATCCTCTGGTGCTCGACTTTGGATTGGCAAGTGGTGATTCTCTAGTGTGTGACTTCGGACTGGCAAGTGATGATCCTTCGGTGTGTGACCTCGGACTGGTAAGCGACGACCCTCTGGCACTCAACCCAGGACTCCTTCTGGACTTCCGTCTCCAAGGGCCCGCCTAAGTCCCAGCGCCCCGGGTCCCTATGGGCTCCTCCCGGGGGGACCGTGGGCTTCCACCGTGGGCTTCCAGGGCGAAGCCCCAGTCAGCCCTTGCACGACACCCTGACCTCTCAAAGGTCCACCTAAGTCCCAGTGGTCTGGGTCCCTACGGGCTCCTACTGGGGGGATCATAGATTTCCAGTGGTGAAGACACAGCTCCTCTTCCTGCCTCTTCATCTGCTTCCGCAGTCGTCTCAGTCCTCAGTGCCAAGGGTCAGCTCGTCCAGTCTTCTGATCTGCCTCTCCACCCGATGAGAGAATCTACGGATCCCCAGAAAGTGTCCATCCTCCCATCGGCCAAGGGTTCACAAGCCTGAGCATAACACCTTGGTCTACCTACCATGCCATGAGATACACCTTTGATACTTTCTTCAATATCCGGAGACCCACTCCCTGGACGAATCCTTCAGACTACTCTTCCACTGCGCCTAAGGACTGGTATACTGCATATGGAAGAGTTTTCTCTTCATGTCATTGACAAAGCCGTTCATCCGGTTATTTTAGGAATGCCTTGGCTCCAAAAGCTGCGATCAACTGGGAAACACTTCAGTTAACCAAATGGAGCTCACGTTGTCAACAGAAATGCCTTCTTCCAGTGACACGTCCCCTTACTGTATGTCTTGCTACCACCTCAGGAGACCTCCCTTCATAATATGCCAGTTTCGCTGATGTATTTTCAAAAGAAAACACAGAAATTCTTCCTGAACATAGACAATTTGATTGTGCCATCAACCTGCTTCCGGGACCATATCTCCTCGGGGAAGGGTATATCCGCTATCTCTCCCTGAAACTCAGGCCAATGCCCAATATATCCAGGAGAATTTAGACCAAAGATTCATTCACCCATCTACTTCACCAGCTGGAGCTGTTTTTTCCTTCGTGGCCAAGAAAGATGGTACACTAAAGCCTTGTATAGATTATCGAGGATTAAATGCCATAACCAGGAAAGATCACTACCCATTGCCTCTCATTCCTGAATTACTGGACCGGTTACAGGGCGCCCAAGTGTTTGCAAAACTTGATCTACGAGGGGTGTATAACTTAGTTCACATCAGGCAGGGTGACGAATGGAAGACTGCGTTTAATATTCGAGATGGACATTTTGAATATTTAGTAATGCCTTTCGGACTGTGTAATGCACCTGCAGTCTTTCAGTCCATGATGAATGAAATTTTTCAGGATCTATTATATAATAAAGTAGTAGTCTATCTGGATGATGAGTTGATATTCTCCCGAGATCTGCAATCTCACCGCGGTGATGTCCAACAAGTACTGCAACGCTTGCGAGCCCACAAGTTCTAGGTAAAATTGGAAAAATGCATTTTTGAAGTGGAGTCCTTGCCTTTTTTAGGATACATTATCTCCAATACCGGTTCCAAATGGATCCGGATAAAGTGGCCTGCATCCGGGAATGGCCCCAGCCTTCCGGTCTGTGCTGCCTACAACGATTTTTGGGTTTTGCCAATTTTTATAGACACTTCATTCCTCATTACTCTCAATTAGTTGCTCCAATGACTGCACTAACTTGCAGTCATTGGAGCAACTGTCTATTGGCTCCTTTGCACTAACTTGCAAAGGAGCCAATACCAGATAGTGGTCTGTGGAGGCGTTGGATGCTTTTTCCAGGCTTAAGAAGGCCTTCCTTTCTGAAACCTGCCTTTACCACCCGGATCCTGCATGTCCTTTTGTCTTGTAAGTAAATGCCTCTTCCACTGCCGTTGGGGCTGTCTTGGGGTCAAATTTCTATTTAGGGGGTTTTTAACCCCTGTTCCTATTTTTCTTGTAAATTTTCCCCAGCTGAAAAAGGATATGGTATCGGAGATAAGAAGCTCCTGGCTTCTTATCTCCGATACTAGCTTTTGAGGCTTGGCGACAATGGTTGGAGGGAGCTCAACACACTATTATGGTCTATACTGACCATAAGAATCTAGAACATTTCCGCCAAGCCCAACGTCTAAACCCCCGGAAAGTGCGCTGGTCCTTATTTTTTAACTGTTTTGATTTCCTGGTGAAATACACCACCAAAAATGTCAGAGCAGATGCTCTCTCTTGTGCTTCTGAGGCCAAAGATCTTCCAGACCCACCGAGGTTCATTATCGACCCAGCACGAATCCTGATGGCCACTACCTTTGTAGTTCCCCGAGGGAAGACTGTCGTTCCAACCCGGTTATGACAATGCTTGTTGAAATGGGGCCATGATTCTAAAGTAGCAGGACACCCAGGCCAAGCTTGAACTTTCTCACTTCTCAGAAGATATTATTGGTGGCCACAGAAGTACCAGGATGTGAAAGCCTATGTAGATTCGTGCCCAACCTGTGCCCGGCAGAAAACTCCAGTTGGACGTCCTTGGGGCTTATTACAACCTCTGTCGGCAACCAAGGAGCCTTGGACTCATATTGCTACAGATTTTGTGGTGGAATTACCTGCTTCCAATGGTAATTTGGGTGGTCATTAACTGTTTTTCTAAAATGGCCCACTTTATCGCTCTCCCAACACTATCTTCTGCTCCAGAATTGGCCAAATTGTTTACAAAACACAAATTAGGGGTTAAAATGGATTTTACTACAGTCTACCACCCCCAGGCCAATGGACAAACCGAACGAACTAACTGCACCTTAAAAACATTTTTAAGAGCTTTTGTGAATGAACGACAGGATGATTGGGCCGACCTTCTCCCCTGGGCAGAATTCTCCCATAACAGTCATGCCAACACAGCTACAGAATCCTCCCCCTTTCTCTGTGTCTATGGGAGACAACCACTCCCTCCCCTTCCAATACCATTATCCGTGCCGTCCCCAGCTGCTCAGATGATAGCACAGGATCTCCATGCGCTATGGATTCAGATTGAAACCATGATCAGCAAAGCTGCCCAGAGAACAAAGAATACTACAGACAAGCATTGGCGGCCAGCACCTCACCTTAAGGTTGGAGAAAATGTTTGGCTTAGCACTCGCAACCTACATCTACATGTGCCTTCCATGAGGCTTGCCCCTCGCTACGTGGGTCCTTTTCCAATCTTGAGACAGGTCACTGCTGTCACCTATCAATTACGTCTTCCTCCATCATTTAAAATCCATAATGTTTTCCATGTTTCTCTTTTGAAACCAGTGATACTGTGTGGCCTGCACGAAAACCACCCACTCCCCAGGAAATCTCCACGGAGGAGGAGGAGACGTACCAAGTCAGAGAGAACCTGAATGTCTGCCGTCATAAGAGACATTGGGAATATCTCATAGCTTGGGAGGGGTATAGCCCAGAGGAAGATTTGTGGGAGCCCATGAAGAATATACTCGACAAAACACTCCTTGTGGATTTTCATGCCAATCACCCGGAGAAACCTAGGCCTCCTGGAAGGGGTCTTAAAGGAGGGGGTTCTGTTGTGATCAGTGGGGGCCGACCCCCACAGCTGACCGCACCTACCAGCAGTAGCAGAGGCGGGTCTGATTGGTACTCTCTGCGTGGTCCTCATCATTGGCTAAGGCAGCAGGGAGCCAGCACCATGGCTCCCGCAGGGGCAGCCAGCCCCAATCTGTCGCAGTTGCTTGGATCCTCTCCCCACTTATAGAAGCAGCAACAGGAAGTAGTTCCAGGCTCCCAGGAACCACTTCCTCACCCAGGACTATATAAGGAGGCTTCTGAAGGATTGCCAGTGCCTTCCAATAGGTCCAGCTTGGTGTGTCTCCTGCCTTGCTTGCCTTGCGTTGGTTTCTGCTTTGGATACTGGACTCTGCCTTGCCTGCCGTCTGCCTCTGACCCTGCTTTGGATACTGGACTTTGCCTGCCTCTTACCCTGCTTTGAATACTGGACTCTGCCTTGCCTGCCACCTGCCTTTGACCCTGCTTTGGATACTGGACTTTGCCTTGCCTGCCTCCTGCTTCTGACCCTGCTTTGGATACTGGATTTTGTCTCTTTGCTGCCTGCCTTGACTCCGGACTGTCTATACCACTGCTGGTAACTCCGGCTGCCGGCCCTGAGGTTCATCTCCCACCGATGAGGAACCACGGTAAGCCTTTCTACCTTGTCATTGCGGCCCAAGGGCTCACCGATTCATTGAATCGTAACACTTGGTTTCCCTAGTGCATAGCTCATTGTTCTAATCATTAAGCTACTATGTTGTATTGTATTAGCTATTTCTAATGCTGTAAAGATATTTTGTGTGGGTAAGAATTTAAGAGGATGTCTATATGTCATGGGCCTTGTCTTATCAGAGCCCTCCATTTCATTTTTTTTATTCTTTTTAGGAGAGGTGGAAGATTTTTCTCTGTGTTGTATATATAATAGTGAAGGTTCCCTTAATTTTATCCATTTCATCTGTAAGGTCAGCCAACTCCTTTTTTATTTTGAAGAAATGAAGACATATGAACGAGTTCTAAGTTTTCAGAAGGTCTGCCTTAGGACTAGAGATCCTTGCATATTGTGCTGAATAAGAATTATGCCAATTTGACATTGTGGAACACTGGTATTTTTATTGCAAAAATCTTAGTCACTCAGAGTATCATTAATCAATTAATTGAAATATACCTCAGAGCTATATTTGACTGTTTAAGAAAAGCAAGCACTAGGATGGATGGATGAGAGGAGGGAAGGAGGGATGGATCATAAATAGTAAAAGCCCTTTTTGGGCAACCTTTCTCTGTTAATTAAATTAAAGCAGTCCCCTCATAAATGGCACACAAAAATACAAATACAGACAAATGTCATACTTGTGTTATGCCCCTGCCCACGCTTCACGCAGATAGGGCCTTACCTCTGAGCCTGGCCTGATCCCGATGTGGCTCCTCGCAGCACAGAGGCTGCAGCTGAAGCCGGAACCTCGCCTGAAGCTGTCGATGCCGGGTGCTCCCGCAGCCCAGCTGCCATCTTGCCGTGCCTGATCCTTGCCTCGCCAGGAGGCCACCGCTGACTCCTCCATTCTTCGCGGCCTGGAGCCACCGCCCATGCCACCTTTGGCAGGCCTGGAGGCCTGCTTCTCAGCAGCATGGACGCCACCAACGTCATCTGTCTCTGGGTCCTCCTCCTGCGTGGCTGAGATGCCGCCGACGGCCGACTCCTTCCTGCAGACTTCCTCTGACTGTTCCTCCTAAGGGGCAGGCCCGCAGCTTTCTCCCATTCTTATGGGGCCAGCCAGGCGTGGTCCTCCGGACAGCTCCTCCCAGGGAGTTGCCTCTTCAGTTCTATAAGAGGGTCCTGCTTAATTTCAGCTTTGTCTTCACATCAGCTCAGATGCTCCTGAAGACATCTCTTCTCCTGGTGTCCGATTCCTGAGTCCAGATCCTGATGTCTGTTCCTGAATCCGGATCCTGCTGTCTGTTTCAAATTTGGACGTCCATGAGTCCAGCTCCCAATGCCTGCTCCAAGTCCGGACATCTGTAAGTCCAGCTCCCGATGCCTTCTCCAAATCCAGATGTCCGTGTGTCCAGCTCCCGATGCCTGCTCCAAGTCCAGACGTCCATGAGTCCAGCTCCCGATGCCTGCTCCGTCCGGATATCCGTGAGCCCAGCTCCCGAGGTCCATTCCAAGTCTGGATGTCCTTGAGTCCTGATCTGGATACCCATTCCAAGAAGTTCCATGTTCCAAGTTCTGCAGTCCATTTCAAGTCCTGCAGTCCGTTCCAAGATGATCCAAGATGTTTTAAGATGTTCCTAGTTCCAAGTTCCTAGTTCCTAGAGGTCTGAGAGTCCTTGTCCTGTGATGTCCCTTGTCTCCCTTTGATGTTGTCCCAGTCCTAATGCACCAGGAAGTGGGATCCGTGCCTCTGGAGATTTGCTGCTTTTACCCCGAGTTTCCATACTCCAAACTTTTATCTGATTCCCTAGTTCCGACTCTGGAGGATCCGAGGGATTTCCCCTAACCTGCGCTATGAGACCTCCTGAGCTCACCCTGATCTCCTCGTGGTCCATGACCAGTCATCCGGCTGTATAGGGCACGAAGGGGACAGTGTGGTCCATGACCAGTCCCTCATGCTGTGTAGGGCACCTAAGGGTCTTGCTCATCCCTGCCTGTGTCTTGTTCCTCACCTGAGTCTCGTGTGGTCCGCGACCAGCCCTATGTGCTGTGTAGGGTGTCTGAGGGACTCGCCTTCCTTGTATATGTTCCAAGTTCCAAGTCTTCAGCTCTACGTTCCAAGTCCTAAATCTTCAGCTCTACGTTCCAAGTCTACAACCCTATGTTCCAAGTCTCAAGTCTTCTGCTCCATGACGTTCTCTTTGTGAGTCTGAAGCTCCATGTCATCCTCTGACTCTTGTGCTCTTGCTTTCCTTGAACTCTTCAATGTTCCAAGTTCCAAGTCTTTGCCAGAGACCTACATTGTAGCCTGTGTTCCTAGCTCCATCCAGCTCTGCTTCTGTGTCGCCCATTCCTACACACATACCTCACCATGGGTGTGACTCATGTCCTGACCTGAGCCGCCCTGTGGCCCAAGGGTTCCGCTCTCCTATGAGCCAAGCGATGCGTGCCAAGCCCACAAAATCGGCCCCTGAAGGCTGTGCTCACAACACTTGGCCGCAGATAATTTGAAAAAGCAAAGATTTAGACTTAACCACAGTCCATTAGAAACCCAGTCATTCACTGAAGTCTAGTATTAGATAAGTCCAGATCAACTGGAAAATGGAAATTTATGGCCATATGCTTTCCAGTTCCTAGAACCAGCTATTCCCTGAGTAGAGAATCCTGGCACTTTTTTTTTTTTTTTTTTTGTAAAGCCAGAAAACAAATAGTCTTCCAGGAATTGGTCTAAACTGTAGCAGATGAGCATACATATTGAGTGTTCTCTGATTAAAGTTATGCACACGAGTCTGGTTAGAAAATAGCTGTTCTAACTGTACCCAGATAAAGATAGATAATACATAATTTTATCCAAGTATTTAGCTGCAGACTTGTGTGTGTGAGTCATGCTGAATATCTGGGAAAAGTTGTGTATGTAATGTTCCCCAAATATTTTGACCACATGCTAATTTACTGAGTATTGACCTCACTATATAGTAGCAAACTATTAGGGTCATTCATCAAAATGCATTTTGGTGTTAACACACGTGGTAATGCAGAATGTATGCAATAATAATGGTAGTGCATGGTGTGAATGCAAATTTTTGGAAGGGTTAGAATTAGGGAGGAGTTTGGGTAGGATTTATGAAAATGATGGATGCTATGGCATGGTTTTAACTATGCCTTTTTTCTTGCTGTTAAGCTGTGTGATATGGCTGAAGTGACTATAATACGCAATACATTTTTAGAATTGCATTTTGGCTATTTTTGGGTGGGGGGAGGGGGAGAGTCTCTAGGGAGGCTCTCAAAGTGTGCAACTATTGATATCTTTACAGACTTCCAAATGACGTCAAATCTCTATAGACGTCCAAATGACGTCAAATCTTCACTGAGTTGTACTGTAGAGATGTGAATCAGAACCGGAAACAGTTCAGATTCCGGTTCCGATTCACATGTGGGTTTTTTGCCATCGGGTCAATTGCGGTCTTGTTTATCGGCTGTGCCCCAGCTGATAAACAAAAAACCCACCCCGACCCTTTAAAGCTAACCCCTTAGCTTCCCCCACCCTCCCGACCCCCCCAAAAATGTTTTACCTGGTGGTCCAGAGGGGGTCCTGGGAGCGATCTCCCACTCCGGGCCGTCTTCATGCTCCCGGGCCATCAGCTGCCACTAATCAAAATGGCGCCGATGGCCCTTTGCCCTTACCATGTGACAGGGTATCCGTGCCATTGGCCGGATCCTGTCACATGGTAGGAGCACTGGATGGCCCCATCTTGTGCTTCTACCATGTGACAGGGGCTGACCAATGGCTTCCACTGGACCACCAGGTACTCGTAAAAAGTTTTGGGGGGGTTCGGGAGGGTGGGGGAAGGTAAGGGTTTAGTTTTAAAGGGTCGGGGTGGGTTTAGGGGTTGTTTTGGTGTGCCGGTTTTCCCACCCTTCCCCCAAATAACTCCTGTTAGTGGACACTAACCCATTAACAATTTTTCATGAGAAATCGGGGGAATTTCTATTGTATCGCGCACTCTAACGATTTTTGACGATTTAAAAAATATCGGATGATTTTTTTAAATCGTCAACAAATGATTCACATCCCTAGTGTACTGTGCTGTTTGTACATTTCACTCTACATGAGAAACTGGCCCCTAAACCCTAAACTACCACCAACACCTCACCTCAAACTATTAGATGGCCCTCCTATAAATAGTTGCACACTGTAAGGGCTCTGTCAGAGGCTCTCTCTATCTCTCTCCCTCCCTCTCTCCCAAAATTATTGCAGGGTGCATTAAGTTTACCACACCATGTGATGCTACTAATGCAAGGTGGTATGGTGTGGTAACCCTAAACATGCTCCTTTTGCTTATCGCGGGTGTTATCCATTAGGGATGTGAATCGGGCTTCGGACAATTGAAAATATCATAGATATTTTCAAAATCATCTGAAATCGGGGACTCCCCCGAAACAATAGGAAAACCCCACGATATTGTTCGTGGGGGTTCTCTTATCGTTTTGGGGAGGGCGGGAAAAATGGCACACAAAAATAACCCTAAACCCACCCCAACCCTTTAAAACTAATCCCTTTGCTTCCCCCACCCTCCCGACCCCCCAAAAAACATTTTACAGGTACCTGGTGGTCCAGTGGGGGTCCCGGGAGCGATCTCCCGCTCTCGGGCCGTCGGCTGCCACTAATAAAAATGGCGCCGATGGCCTTTGCCCTTACCATGTGACAGGGTATCCGTGCCATTGGCCGGCCCCTGTCACATGGTAGGAGCACTGGATGGCCCGCGCCATCTTTAAAAATGGCTCACCCACTTAAAATTGCCCATGTTCAGCCTATTATATACCACGCGCGCATTCATTATAAAATGGAAATGCCTCTGGACTGGCAAACAAACGTACATGTGCACTCGTGCAGCTGTTTCAAGGTTCCTGTCTTAGTCAATATAGCAGTATGTGTGTAGGGCTGTGGACATGCCCTACCGCAAGACAGTATATTTAGAAAAATGTGCCAATGCCTATTGTTCATAAATAAGCCTCATTGAGATTAATGGGGCTTGTAGGTAACACATGTTATTTGTTAAGTTTCATCACACTTTAATAAATATACCCTAAGTTTCCAGTAGTTTGCTACTAGCATCTAGAAATAAATTGATGCTTATTTGGAAGAAAGAAAGACAAATGTAAGTGAAAAGTCAAGAGATGTTTTTTTAGTTGTATAAAACTTCCTGCAGCACACTGGGAAAGGAGCAAGACAGAAGACTAAATATCGATAAAGTCTTTTAACTGTTCATTCAAATAAACTGGTGGACCACAGGGAGAAAATAAACATGATGTTGACTCAAATTGCTGCGGGGGAATAATATAAATCAAACAGGGTGGTATTTTTGCTAGGTAAGGCTCTTGTTATAGCTCACCTGGAGCACTTTATGCAGCATTTGTCACAATACCTCAGCAAAGAACATAATTGCCCTTGAGCAGTTAAAAACTAGTGCAACATGAATAATATCCTAAGAGAGATAAGTCATAAAGAAGGGTCTGGAAGCAGAGTATAATGGAGCAGATTATAACAGTGGAGACTTTTCTAATTCATGAATTGAAGTCACACTGGTAAAAAAGACATGACCATTAGTGGTCTTAATCTGAGAATTAGAAGTGCAGAGGGAAGCCAGGAGCTTAGGCAAAACACAAAGGGCCATAAACACAGGCTACTGTATATGATTAGGCAAGGCTAGAGAGGCAGCATGCTCAATTGGAAACTAATTTGCATGACTCATAGACAAAGACAGACGCACACCATGGGAGAAGGAGGGGGGGTGGGGGTGGAGGTTGGGGTGAATAGACAGAATGGAAAAGAAAACAAGGAAAGGGCACTGGTTGCTTCCTGTTTTAATGTAATTGCATCGCCATTAGCGGAAATGATGAGCATGCCCTTGACATGACAATGGTACCTAAGATCTAGCACTACAGCTACTTTACAAAAATGTAATAAAGTACAAAGCCACTGCAAAAACTAAGGTTAAGGGGTAAGTCTGGATCAAAAAAAAGAGGAAAAAAGAGAAGAGGCAGATTTGGGGGGTAGAGGGCTGGGGAGAGGAACTAAGATAGGAAATAACTGTTTTTGGAAGTGGTACTGTGAAATATAAGTGGATTCAAAAGTTCACAATGATCAGTAATGTACTGAATCAATAATAGACTATGTTATGATTAGCATCGTTTCCACAGAATGAATTCTGGTCATGTGAAAATTGAAAATAAATCCCAGCTTTGACTTATAATTTCATGACATGACACAGGTCTTGGGATTTTGCTTTTCTATGAAAGGGGTGTGCATTCGTTTAAAACGTATTGGAAATCCGCAATGTATAGGGCCATATTCATTGAATTCGTTGCCTCGCGAAACATATAGTGATTCCTACGAATACAATGAATCTTCACCAAAATATTCGGCCATCTAAAGGAATGAATTTAAACAAAACCCCCATCCTCCTGTCCGTCCCCCCCTCGCTGGACCTCCCTGGTGGTCCAGCGAGGGTCTGGAAGCGATCTCCTGCAGTCAGGCCGTCGGCTGCCAGTAATCAAAATGGCGCCGATAGCCTTTGCCCTTATTATGTCACAGGGGCTACCGGTGCCATTGGTCAGCCCTTATCACATGGTAGGAGCACAAGATGGTGCCGGCTGTCCATTTCTCCTACCATGTGACATGGGCCGACCAATGGCACCGGTAGCCCCTGTGACATAGTAAGGGCAAAGGCTATCGGCGCCATTTTGAATACCGGCAGCCGATGGCGTGAGTGCAGTAGATGACTCCTGGACCTCCACTGGACCACCAGGGAGTTTTGGCAAGTCTTCGGGGGGTCAGGAGGGTGGGGGGTTGTAGTTAAATAAATTTTAGCCAGGAAGCGAATAAGAATGGAACGCTTGAACGGATCGGGGGCTCCCCTTGCCTAATGCAACATATCTGCCCCCCAACGAATACGAATACCAAAATTAATGTATGCACATCCTTATTCTATGACAAAAACATGCTGCTTCTGCACGAAAATTCTGAAATATTTTGGCTGAGATATCACAGTAACACTGCCGATTTTGCATGCTTCTCCTTTAAAATCAGGAGCTCCTTGGATTAATGAAGGAACTATTTTATATGAGGAACAAACATCACTGCAGAGCCTGTTTTTCTTAGGGTAAGCATTCATTTGAAACAAATGGGTAAAATGCAACAAATGAAACCAATTTTGTTTCATTCATGGATCCCTAACATGAATGGAGGTTGACCACATGATTTAAAAGAAACAATTCCTCTCATTTTTTTATGTTTCCCATTCAAGTCTACGGCACAATGAAAAGTTCTGCGGTGAGACTGGTAACTATAGCAACCAACCAGTGCCTGTGTGAGGTAGCAGCCAGGCCAGAGTCGAGATTGGACAATTAGACAGGGCAGAGGACCATTCAAGATGGGGCATTTTTTTTAGCTAGCCTCCCTCTGAAAGGTTAGAGCATTTGCAAAGAAACTCCATTTCCTTTATTGGATTTTGCAGAGAAAGCTTGTCTTTTCAAGAAGTTTTCTTAGTCAAAGAAAAGTTTTTAAAAAGGAGAAGAATTTTGGCATTGGTAAAGGGTCCCTATCTTCACCACTACTGTTACAGGACTCTCTATGTGTCCTATGTCCAATTCCCAGACCTTGCCCCAGTCACATTACTGGGGCAAGGTCAGGTTGATGCCATTTTGAAAAATGGTGCTGACCAGGCCCAGGGCTAGGGGGCACTCCAGGCCCCATCACTGATCTAGAACAGTTTTTTGAAGGTTTGGGGATGTGGAAGGAAATCAGGGGAAGGCCTGTGTGTGTGTGTGTGTGGTGGTGGGGGGTGGGGGGGTTTCCACTAACTACCAATGTTTATGTGACATTAGGGGAATATGGGGAGAGGAAGAAATTGAGGATATTATATCTTCAACGATTTGGGAGTACTATTGGGATGGACGTGGGAGGGGGCCCCTCAGACTTCATGTCTTTGGAAAGTGGGGGTGGGGTACTCTTTATTGAGGACAGGGTTGGGAGGTCACTATGTATTGAGGACAGAGTTGGTGTGAGTGGGCTGTCACCATGTATGGACTTACACCTATTGTTTAACACTTTGAGGTGTCGGCACTTATCTGTGTATGTTTTAAAACTTTTTAAAAAAACATATTTCCATCTTTTGCAGGGGTTGTGCCAGCGCAGTAGCACTGAAAACGTAAACTCCAGCTCTGACCTGAAATTAAGTTTCAAGCACTAAAAAAGGTGCACTGGCCAGATGCAATCTCTCTGCATCGGGGCATACTGCTCAATGCCCTCATTTGCATGGGATTTCCGAGCGAGGGTGCTAAGCAGCACTCTCAATTTGGTATGCACATTTTCTGTATGCAAAACTCCTTGCTGCATCAGCAGTAAATTTTTCACACAGAAAATGTGCACTGATGTGCAGGAAGAAAGGTGAGTTTGGCTTACCATACCTTTCTGCATTGGCCTGATAACATGATACACAAGCCACAAAAGGTCTTAGAAATTTGTCAATAAATATGCATAATGAGAACCACGGGTTTGAGTGAACAAAAATAGGATTCTAACAATTTAGTTTTGTTTCTTTAAATAGTCTGATGCCCTAGGCATCCTTTTTGCTCAGTAATCTATTAGCATGCCAGCATGCACTCAGTGCTTAGAAAATGATGATTCAGTTCAACCCGATGAACACTGTCTGTGCCAGTACTGCCATATTCAAAGTAAAGCAGCTGCCTCTAATATTTTATTCAGGTGAGAATGTGAAAAAAAGATTTTCCTTTGCCAGGCTGGCACAGTGGTCACATTACTAAAACCACCACCGCACTATTGCACACATAAAAAAAGAAAAAACAGAAATAAGGAACTGGAAGTAACCCACACCCAAATCAGTCCAAAATAATACTGGAGTGGGAAAAAAATGAAAAAATGTACAGCATTTTCAAGGACTGTAGTTAGCAATTTTATCATACAAATGTGTGGGTTGATAGCAGTCAACACTGGCTGAGTGTGATGCACTTTGTGCAGCAGTACAGCTGCTGCTGGCAATCCGCTGTTAGGTAAAAGAGGAAGCTGAATGCATCAGTCTTCCGTGCTGGAGCATAGACTCTCCACCACCAGCACGCCTGCAGTTCCTCTTTGTTGCAATACCCAGGTACCTTGGCCCTCATCGTTCCAGTCTACATGTCTCGACATCTTGGAGTACCATGGACCCTAGAGACTTTGGGGTAGATTTTCAAAGGTACGTGGGCATACATGTGCACGCACTACCCGGCGCGCACACATGGACGCTTGATTTTATAACATGTGCGCGCAGGCGTGCGCACATGTTATAAAATCGGGGGTCGGAGAGCGCAAGGGGGTGCACACTAGTGCATCTTGCATGCACCGATGCCCGCTGCCTTCCCCCATTCCCTTCCCCCTAATCTAATCTTCCCACCCCTTCCCCTAACCTTTCCACCCCCTAGCCCTACTCTAACACCCCCCAACCTCTATCTTAACTTTTGCACCTACCTCTGGGCAGGAGCAAGTTGCGCACGCTGGCAGCCTGCCGGCACACGATCCTCCGACACAGCGGCAAATGGCTGCTGTGCCGGAGGCCTCTGGCCCCGCCCTACCCCGCTCCTGGACCGTCCTGCCCCAGGACCGCCCCTTTTTTTGAAGCCCCGGGACTTACTTAGAGCTTTTAAAATCCGGCCCTTTACACGTAGACCTGCCGATGCATGGACCCACCCTGACATTTTCTCAACCATGTCCCAGTTATGGATCAAATAGAGCAAGCAGGTAGGAACCCTAAGCCTTGGATTGGCAACCTCCCTAGGAAAAGGCTACTCCGATGTTAACCCTGCATCCATATGTACCACTGAAATTATGGTAGTGTTTGAATGACGCAGCATAAGCTATATATGAATACAAGCATGGGATGGGGTCAGAACAAACCTCTCTCTAATCCACCCATGTGTGGGCTATTCAGGAACACTGTGTGAATAAGCCCAGGCATTAAATCCTTCAAATCCTGTGACAACAGGCAAGTGGTGACAGGGACAAGCTCTAATTATCTAATTAAGATCACTGGACAAAAACCTTTTAGATATCCCATCACCACGACAGGCCCGTCTCGACATCACTAGGAAAAGATCATTCTCTGTCATTGGACCAATCTTATGGAACGCACTACCAGACTCTCTAAGATCCATATCCAACTCCAAACATTTACGGGGCAAAAGGTGGAAGAGAGCCTGGTTGGGGTGATGACTGGTGAGAGAAAGGTATCTTGGTGACCATGGGATGTGTCTTGTCCAGTACACACAGGATTGTAGATAGATTTTAGCTCGTAGATCATTTTCCTTCAGCTTTGTCTCCATTCATTTTCCCATCACCGAGGTGATGCTAACTGGCCTGTAGTTTCCAGCCTCCTCTCTGCTATCATTCTTGTGAAGCGGGACAACCACATCTCTTCTCCAGTCACATGGCACCACTCCTGTTTCCAGGGATCTATTGAACAGATCTTTCAGCTGACCTGTGAGCACATCTCTGAGCTCCCTCAGTATCCTGGCATGTACCTAAGCCTATCTTCGGTCTTCTCTACCAGCAACTTTCATCAGGCATTCTTCCCTGTGTTCCTCTTTTTGGGATCCTTTATACTTTTGAACACTGTTCTTTTTGCCTTTATTTTTTCAGCCACCTCCTTTAAAAACCAGATCGGTTTATTTTCTTTCTTACATTTGTTTACTTTTCCAACATATAGATTTTGTGCCTTTGCAATAGCTCCTTTTAACTTGACCCACTTCTGTTCCACCTCACCCATTTTCTCACAGTCTTTTAGTTCTTCCTTCAAGAACATTCCCATTTTGACAAAGTCTATGTTTTTGAAATTCAAAACTCAGGTCTTCAGGTGACTTCTCTGTATCTTATTTGTGATATCAACCATGCCATGTGATCATCCCTGGTGGCTCAAGTGGGCACCTACGTAAACATTAGAAACATTATCTCCATCTGTGAGCATTAGGTCAAATATCACACCCTTCCTCAACGGGTTCCATTACTATTTGTTTGTTCAGAGCCCCTTGAAGGGCATCCACTATCTCTCTACTTCTTGTAGATTCCACAGAAGGGATTCTCCAATCCACATCCAGCAGATTAAAATCTCTAATGAGTAACACTTCTCCCTTCTTTCCCACCTTTTGGATGTCTTCGTCAGATTTCTATCCAGCTCTTCTGTTTGAAATGGAGGCCAGTAGACCACACTGATGTAGGTTCAGTCTGTTAAAACTACCCCCTGCCCACTGTCACGGTGCCTGGCTGTGCATTAATGTGTGTGGCGTGGTCACAGAACTAGCTTGCTTGTAAGCACAAAAGAGGCAGACTACTCCCCGGGCACTTGACTGCACAGACCCAATCAAAACCAATGTTCAGTCTGTTTAAAATGCCCACTGCCCACTCTCACGCTGCCTGGCTGTGCACTAATGTGTGTGGCGTGCACACAGAAGCTGCTTGCTTGTAAGCACAAAAGAGGCAGACTACTCCCCGGGCACTTGACTGCACAGACCCAATCAAAACCAATGCTCAGTCTGTTTAAAATGCCCACTGCCCACTCTCACGCTGCCTGGCTGTGCACTAATGTGTGTGGCGTGCACACAGAAGCTGCTTGCTTGTAAGCACAAAAGAGGCAGACTCCCTGGGCACTTGACTGCACAGACCCACTGAATAATAATAAGGTTCAGTCTTGGAGAAGAGAAGGCTGAGGGGGGATATGATAGAGGTCTTTAAAATCATGAGAGGTCTTGAACAAGTAGATGTGAATTGGTTATTTACACTTTCGGATAATAGAAGGACTAGGGGGCACTCCATGAAATTAGCAAGTAGCACATTTAAGACTAATTGAAGAAAATTATTTTTCAATCAAAGCACAATTAAGCTCTGGAATTTGTTGCCAGAAGATGTGGTTAGTGCAGTTAGTGTAGTTGAGTTTAAAAAAGGTTTGGATAAGTTCTTGGAGGAGAAGTCCTTTAACTGCTATTAATCTAGTTGACTTAGGGAATGGCCTCTGCTTCTTGATGTTTGGATAATTGCCAGGCTCTTGTGGCCTGGTTTGGCCTCTGTTGGAAACAGGATGCTGGGCTTGATGGACTCTTGGTCTGACCTAGCATGGCAATTTCTTATGTTCTTATGTTCATTGTTCATGTACAAAATTTGTGCCCCAATTCATGGGGCTTTTCTTGTTGAGCGGCAGCTGGGCCCAGTCACCCATACATTCAAGCTTCCTGCATCTCTATGAATACATGATGTCTTTTATGTCTCCTTGGTAAAGCCTACAATCCTGTTCTGGCCAGGCAGAACACCACACCAAATGCCTGAACTCAGTCTGGAAAAGTAGAAGTAGAAGAAATTCTTGATTCCCATATGGTATGAAACAAGTTACAGTATTTCATTGCCTGGAAGAACTACGGCCCTCAGGAGAATTCATGGGAACCTGCCACCAACCTGCAAGCTCCCCAGCTAGTGGCAGAATTCCACTGCAGGTCCCTTTTGAAGCCCAACCCCAGAAGACTGTGGAGGGGGCTTTGGAGGAAGGGTACTCTTCAGCCACTCACCTCTGATCCAAAGCAACTGAAGCATAGCCCACAAACATTTATTTATTTATTTATTTAACACTTTTTTATACCGACCTTCATAGTAATAACCATATTGGATTGGTTTACATTTAACAAGGGTATAACTAGAGCGTAACTAAAGTAAATTAAACAATAGAGGTGAATAAGGCAAAGTTACATTCAGCAAGGAGAAATAACTTGGAAGCTTATGTAGCTGGAAGGAAGTAAAAGGTGGTAATAATCAAGAAAATACAATAGAGGATACGGTTTAAAGCTTAAGGTACATTAACCTAGAGGTGCCATATCCATCGTTCATGAAGATCAAAGGCCATCGTCCAAGTAAGAGAATGGCAACTAGTGATTGACATGATCTTAAAGACCTCTATCATATCCCTCCTCAGCCTCTTCTCCAAGCTGAACAGCCCTAACCTCTTCAGTCTTTCCTCATAGGGGAGCTGTTCCATCCCCTTTATCATTTTGGTTGCCCTTTTCTCTACCTACCCACTACTTATCTCTGCTTTCAAGTGAAAATTAAGAATACAACTTCAAACAAGATTTCATTAGAAACTTTAGTCTCTCAGGGGTCGACCCTTTAGGCAACTTTGTTTAATATTACCAGTTTGTTTCCTTCTCGCAGGCCTAGGATTAAACTTCTAAATTTATGCAGATGATATCCAATTCCTTGTACCCATTGATGATACACTAGAAAAAACCCTTAATATCATCGCAATCTATCTAAATGCAAAAAAAAAATTGCTATCCTAACTAAAATTAGTGTTAAATATTGAAAAAACAGAAATTCTGCTATTAGAACGTAAATTAAAACATGATATAATTCCTCCATTAACTTTAGAAAATCATGTAAAAATAACAGCCATGACTTAACTCCGAGATCTTGATATTATAATCAACACTGAGCTTAGTTTTAAAAAACATATAGCAACAAAGGTAAAAGAAGGATATTATAAACTTTTGACCCTATGTAAATTAAAACCACTATTGGAAAAGAGTGATTTTAGAACCGTGCTGCAATCACTGATTTTATCCAACATAGATTACTGCAATACACTGCTTTTAGGATTTCCCACTTCCATAATTCGACCATTACAAGTGATGCAAAATACAGCTGCAAGAATTTTGACAGGAAAAAGAAAATATAATCATATAACCCCCACTGGCTGCCAATCTCATATTGTGCCCAATATAAAACAGCATGCATACTGCACAAAATTTTGTATACAGAACAGATAAAATGGCTGAACACGACAATCCAAGTACATGTACCGCAAAGAAATCTAAGGATAGCAAATAAAGGCTTACTGGCAATCCCTAATATAAAATTTGCACACCTAATTGAAGTCAGAGATAGAGCAGTGTCAATCGCGGGCCCGGAACTGTGGAACTCTCTGCCAGTAGAATTGCGACTTCAGGCTGCTATAAAGAAATTTAAGGCAGAATTAAAAACCTGGCTTTTTAAGTGTGCTTATGCAGAAAGCAAATAGAATGTTATGATTGTTTTAGGAAGTGCAGCTATTTATACTGATTTTAGTAGAGAGTAATATAAGTAGTCATTTTACAAATTATTGTAAGTACTTATAGTTTTAGCATTAGAATTTTAGTACTTATTTATTGTTATTTTACTGATCTGATTTGTATTTTTAATCTTTTAATTAATGTATGTGTTGTTTTTGCTTCTTATGTTTTTTTATTGTAAACTGATATGTCGGTATATAAAGAATAATAAACTATAAACTACCTTCTCCATCACAACTATATACCCTTTTTGAGATGTGGCGACCAGAAATGTACACAGTATTCATGGTGCGGTCTCACCATGGAGCGATGCAGAGACATTATGACATTTTCCGTTTTATTCACCATTCCCTTCCTAATAATTCTTAACATTCTGTTTGCTTTTTTGACTGCTGCAGCACACTGAGCCGATGATTTTAAAATATTATCCACTATGATGCCTAGATCTTTTCCCTGGGTGGTAGCTCTTAATATGGACACCTAACTTCATGTACCTACAGCAAGGATTATTTTCCCTATATGCAACACCTTGCACTTGTCCACATTAAATTTCATCTGCCATTTGAATGCCCAATTTTACAGTCTTGCAAGGTCCTCCTGTAATGTATCACAATCCAATTGTGATTTAACTACTCTGAATAATTTTGTATAGTCTGCAAATTTGATAACCTCACTCATCGTATTCCTTTCCAGATCATTTAAATTAGGGATGTGCATCGTTTTTTTGTCAGATGAAAATATCGTATGATATTTTCTAATCCGTCATGTATTGTGCATCCCTGAAATTTTCATGTGATTTTCTTATCATTTTTTTTTTGGGGGGGGGGGGGGAGGAGAAAGGGCACACAGGGAAAAAAAAAACCCAAACCCACCCGACCCTTTAGATCTAATTATTTACAATCCTCCACCCTTCCGACCCAAAAAACGTTCTTAAAGTACCTGGTGGCGGGGGTCCCGGGAGTGATCTCCCACTCTCGGGCCATCGGCTGCCACTAATCAAATTGGTTCTGATAGCTCTTTGCCCTTACCATGTGACAGGGGCAATCAGTGCCCTTGGCTGGCCCCTATCACATGGTAGGAGCACTGTTTGGCCCGTGCCATTTTTTAAGATGGTGCCGGCAGTCCATTGCTCCTACCATGTGACAGGGGCTGGCCAATGGCACCAATAGCCGCTGTCACATGGTAAGGACAAAGGGCCATCGGCACCATTTTGTTTATTGGCAGCTGACAGCCCGAGAGAGGGAGATTGCTCCCGGGACTCCTGCAGGACCACCAGGTACTTTAGGAAAGTGTTGGGGGGGTCAGGAGGGTGGGGGATTGTAAATAATTAGATTTAAAGGGTCGGTGTGGGTTGTTGTTTTTTTTTTGGCTCGGGACAGCCAAAAAAAAAAAACCATCCAGACTGCGGGAAACAGAATTTCCCGCGGGTCCACGATACCAAAACCAGAACCAATTCTGGCACCCGATTCACATTTCTAATTTATATATATATTGAAAAGCACCGGTCCAAGTACAGATCCCTGAGGCACTCCACTGTTTACCCTTTTCCACTGAGAAAATTAACCATTTAATCCTACTCTCTGTTTCCTGTCTTTTAACCAGTTTGTAATCCACGAAAGGACATCGCCTCCTATCCCATGACTTTTTAGTTTTCTTAGAAGCCTCGCATGAGGGACTTTGTCAAATGCCTTCTGAAAATCCAAATACACTACATCTACCGGTTCACCTTTATCCACATGTTTATTAACCTCTTCAAAAAATGAAGCAGGTTTGTTAGGCAAGACTTCCCTAACAAACATGCTCTACGATTTTGATCTTTAGAATAGTTTCCACTATTTTTCCCAGCACTGAAGTCAGGCTCACTGGTCTATAGTTACCCGGATCTCCCCTGGAGCTCTTTTTAAATATTGGGGTTACATTGGCCACCCTCTAGTCTTCAGGTACAATGGATTATTTTAATGATAGTTTACTAATTTTAGCTAATAGATCAGAAATTTCATTTTTGAGTTCCTAAGATGCATACCATCCGGTCCAGGTGATTTGCTACTCTTTATTTTGTCAATCAGGCCTATTACATCTTCCAGGTTCACAGTGATTTCAATCAGTTCGCCTGACTCATCACCCTTGTAAACCATCTCCGGAACTGGTATCTCCACAACATCCTCATTAGTAAACATGGAAGCAAAGAATTAATTTAGTCTTTCTGCAATGGCCTTGTCTTCCCTAAGAGTCCCTTTAACCCCTCGGTAATCTAATGGTCCAACCAACTCCCTCACAGGTTTCTTGCTTCAGATACATTTTAAAATGTTTTTATTCTAAGTTTTTGCCTCTATGGCCAACCATTTAAATTCTCTCTTCACCTGTCTTATCAATATTTTACACTTAACTTGACAATGCTTATGTTTTATCCTATTTTCTTCAGATGATTCCTTCTTCCAGTTTTTGAAGGATGTTTTTTTTGGCTAAAATAGCCTCTTTCCTCACCTTTTAACCATGATGGTAATTGTTTTGCCTTCCTTCCACCTTTCTTAATGCGTGAAATACATCTGGACTGCGCCTCTAGGATTGTATTTTTAAACAGTGTCCATGTCTCAGATTCTGATACCAATGTATCAGGCTAGAGAGTGGATGACAGGCACCAGCACCTTTTCTTGTCAGCTTGGGCTTTAGTACATTGTGCAACTTGGTCTATGAATTAGAGATTCTTTACTCATAGATCCTAGAGCTCTTATCCTATCAGGGTAGCAGCCAGGCTGGTATCAGGCTTAGGAACAGTTGTGCGGTCTGTGGGTAGCATCCAAAGACAATGTAAGATGGAAATGACCCAGTGGAGGTGCTGACATGGTTGTTATGGGTGAATTCAATCCATGGAAACAAGGAGGCAAAGTTGTCTCTGATTTACATACATACACACAAAATCTTTGAGGCTTTTGTTGACTCACTCAGTCTGGCTATTGCTGTGAGGATAGTAGGCAAAGGTGAAGACTAGGAAATCTCAAATTTCTGACATAGACCTCTCCAGTATTTCGCAGTGAATCAGATCCCCTGATCTGAAAGAATGTGGAGAGGAAGTCCATGGATTCTGAATATGTATTTATTTATTTAAGATTTTTCTATACCGGCATTAGTGTGCAAACATCATACCGGTTTACATTGCAACTGAAAGATTGAAAATACAATGAACAGGGGAGGGGGAGGGGGAGGGGAGTATAAATAATTACAGAGATACAATAGTACAGAAAATGCAAAAAAACAGCAGAGATAAACGTTAAACAATAAAGCTATATGCAAAGGCGAAGAGATGAGTGAATTCAGGTGTGGATGGAAGTCCACGATCACCCATATGGTGGTGTGGCCATTTGAAGGAGGCAGATCACAGAAGGTCATGGCTGGAGCAAGACAGGCTTATTCAGGAGACATCATGCCTGAGTGGATATGGTGAAATATGACATGCTGCAGCTAGATGTATCAGGCAACAGTGGATAAGGTTTGAAAATGGCATGCTGTAGCTGTAAGTTATAGGTATCAGTGTTTATGGTTGGAACATGGCATGCTGTAGCTTTAAATGACAGGCCTCAGTATTTAATGTTTGAATATGGCACATGGTAGCTGAAACTGACAACTGTTTGTGGTGAAGCCCTGAGGCAATGCTCCTCTGTCTCCCCTTGCCTGCTGCTTCTCAACAATTCTTTGGGGTGAAGCAAGCAGGGAAGTCAGTGGAGTTATGCCTCAGTGATAATATTTGGAAAACACCACCACTGAGGCTTCATTCCACTGACCTCCCCCACCTGCTTCACCTCAACAACTGTTTGGAGTGTAGAAGATCAGTAGATTCATGCCTCAGTGATGACATTTGGGGAAAAGGAGGTATAGGAACTCAGAAGAGTCATGCCCCTGAGGTGGCTTTTGGGGAATAAGAGGCAGAGGAACTGATGGAGTCATGCCTTGAAGATTGTATTTGGGGAAAAAGAGGCAGTGGAGTCATACCTCGAAGGTGGCTTTTGTGGAAAAGAAGGCAGAGGCACTCAGCAGATTCATGCCTCAGAGGTGGTTTTTGTGGAAAAGGAGGCAGAGAAACTCAGTGGAGTCATGCCTCAGTAGTGACACAAACATGCAGAGGAACTTTTTGGTGTAGTAATGATCCTGCAGTTGTGCTTGGAATAAAGCAGGTAGATAAAGGATGTATCAAACCCCTGAGATTGTGGGAAGTGTATGGCAGATGTGCTGCCAGACTCCTGTGCTGTTGGGGTATGTGCTGTCAGACCCCTATAGTTTCAGGTCCCAGTGTTGTTGTTGGGGGACATGTCAGGAAGAAGCAGGAGATTTGAATCCCCAGTTTTGCTGTTGGGGACCTGTCAGTAGGAAGAAAGCTGAGTCAGATCCCCATTTTTGTTGAGGGAGACATGTTAGGAGGAATCAGGAGGATCAATGCTGCAGTGCCATTGTGTCAGGAGGAAGTAAGCTGAGTTAGAACCCATTGTTGTTGAAGGGGATGTTTCAGGAGAAAAAGTAAGCTGAGTTAGAACCCATTGTTGTTGAAGGGGATGTTTCAGGAGAAAAAAACGCCCCAGTGTTTTTTTTGGGGGATGTGTGAGGAGAAGTAGTTGAGTCATGCCCCATTGTTCTTGAAGGGGACTTGTCAAGAGGAAGCAGGAAGATTGAATTCCTAGTGTTGATCTTGGGGAGGTGTCAGGAGGAAGAAAGTTGAATTAGACCCCAGTTTTGTGGATGGGGACGTCAGGAGGCAGCGGTGAGTGACAGGCCCCAGTTTTGTGGATAGAAATAAGTCAGCAGGCAGCAGGAACTGACAGGCCCCAGTTTAGTAGATGGGGACAAGTCAGGAGGTTCTTGTAGCGAGGCCCAGCTGGCAGTGTTGGGGGAACAGCAAGACTCAGCATTGGTGTGTTGTGGCCGTTGGTTTGCCTTTATGAGCTGGGGAGGCTGCAGCAGTGTGGTTGTTGTAGAGTGGTCCAATTGGTGGTGTTGGGACACATCAGGAATCAGCATGATGTGTTAAAACCTTTGGCTTTTCAGGCCAGGGAGGCAGCAGAAGTGTGGTTGCTGTAATTTTATAGCATTAAATCTTAGCTGCTAGACCATTCCTCAAGTTTTGCTAGATCATTTCTCATGTTTCTCACCTTCCTGGGTATCTTCATTTTTGAAAATTGTAGTATCATCTGGAAAAAGATAAACCTTTCCCGATAGCCCTTCTGCAATATAACTTATGAAAATATTGAAAAGAGCCAGTCCCAGGACCTAATCCAGCAGCACACTTCTATTAATTCCCTCTCCTTGGAGTGAACAAAATTTACCACTCCTAGTTTTCACTCCCACTCAACCAGTTTCAAGCCAGTCAATCACTTTAGGGCTATTACCAAGGGTGCTCAGTTTATTTCTGTTGCCTATACAGAACTGTAT
Source organism: Rhinatrema bivittatum (assembly GCF_901001135.1). Lineage (NCBI taxonomy): Eukaryota > Metazoa > Chordata > Amphibia > Gymnophiona > Rhinatrematidae > Rhinatrema > Rhinatrema bivittatum. Next base: position 786,663,656 of record NC_042616.1, on the reverse strand, counting down.
AAAAGGCCTAACTGAAATCGAGGTATAATATATATTATGTTATATAGAAAATCCAAGCAGGTTACAATAAAAAGAATACATTAAAACTACCACAGTTAATACAAGAAACTCATATATAATTTCTTAATAAGCATAATACACAGAAAAACCCAGTCAATTTAAAATAATAAACCTCGGCATCATTGGTATATCATATACATCAAACAATGAAATAATATCATTGGACTCTATTAATCCGAATATAGCACAAGTAAACATTCAGTCAATATCATGTTCTTAATTAAGACATGAGCATAAAGATAAAATACTTTCTGGTTGGTTATACAGAAAAGACACAAGATCATATTCATAATAAAGTCATGAGCCCACAGTTAAAACACTGTCTGGTTAAAGAGAAGAGACTTCTCTATAAACCCAATTTAGATCGACATTCATTCCAAAGGAACCAGCAATTTAGCACTTAAAGGCCTAAGAAAATAGCCAAACCTTTGCCACTTTTATGAATTCAGGAAGCAGTTTGAGGCTATTTTAGGCATTTGAATACTAATGACTTTTATGTAATTTAATCATGTTTTTATTTTGAGTTGTAATTTACATGTTGCCTTTATGGATGTGCATATTAATGCACTTTGTGCTGTACACTTTCTGTTTGGGTATCAGTGTATCGCCTGTACAAAGTTCTTCCCTCCCATTTCTCTGCCTTTTGCCCTCCTAGCCCTTCAAATATCTGTTGCATAATGCCCTTTTGTATTTATTTCCCTTTTTGAATTAATTCTTTGTTTTGTTATCTATGATTTGGTTTTGTTCTCTGCATTTATTTCCCATTTGAATTACTTCTCTGTTGTATCTACGATTTGGTTTTTGTTCTCTGTATTTCCTCTTTCAGTTCATTGTAAGTCGGCATGATGTGCCTTACGAATGTCGGCATAGAAAAGCCTTTAAATAAATAAAATAAATAAATTGAATAAAAATAAATAAATAAATTTAACATAGTTAGCTTGAGATCACTTAACTAATACACTACTACTAGTGTTCTTCCTTGATCCAACTGTCTGGTCACCCAGACAAATACAGTCATCAGATTCATCTAAGACCAACCTCAGGTAACACCATGCTGCCTCACACCTTATAATTCATTGGCTTCCAGAAACTGCTCCTTTTTCTGTTTTAGCAGCAATTCCATTAATTTACTCACCACAGACGTCAGACTAACCTAGGTGTCTATTTCCCAGCCTCCTCCTTATTTCCACTTTTGTGAAGAGGAGCCACATCTGCTGTCTACAGTCCTCCGAAACTTCTCCCGACTCTAAAGGAGCATTGAAAAGGTCAGCCAGCGGAGCTGCCGGGAATTCTCTAAGTTCCCTTAATACCCTAAGTTCCCTTAATACCCGTATGGCCCCATCGCTTTAGCTACTTATAGTTTTGCTATCTCTTCATGAGCACAGTCCTACGCAGCCAAATCTATTCCCAATGTTTCTGAACCTCATCCTCTGTTATCCTCTGGGAATGCCCGCACAACAGGAATAATTTTAACCCAACATTGAGGCTGAAAATATTTTTAAAAAATGGCAATCTGTGCATTTATTTATTTACTTACTTTTTTATTTATTTTGCAAATTTGTAGACCGCTAATCCACAGACTTTAGCAAGTAACAAGAATTACATATGTAATAAAAACACAGGGGCAGATTTTATAAATCTGTGCACACGCATACTTTTGTTCGCGCACCAGGTGCGAACAAGAGTACGCGGGATTTCAATAGATACGAGCATAGTCGCGCGTATCCATTAAAATCCGGGGTTGGCGTGCGCAAGGCTGCCCAAAATCGGCAGCCTGTGCATGCCGAGCCGCGCAGCCTGCCTCCGTTCCCTCCGAGGCCGCTCTGAAATTGGAGCGGCCTCGGAGGGAAGTTTCCTTCACCCTCCCCCCACCTTCCCCTCCCTTCCCCTACCTAACCCACCCCCCCCCCCCCCGCCCTATCTAAACCTCCCTCCTACCTCTATCACAAAAGTTACGCCTGCTCGAAGCAGGCGTAACTTTGCACGCGCTGGGCCGGCTGCCGCGCTCCATGTTCCGGTCCAGGGGCTGGTCCAGGGGCCGCTGTCACGCCCCCGGAATGCCCCCGAAACACCGCATCACTCCTGACACGCCCCGAAACGCCATGTCACTCCCGGCACGCCCCCCGACACACCCCCCAACACGCCCCTCCATACAAGCCCCAGGACTTACACGCTTCCCGGGGCTTGCGCGCGCTGCCGAGCCTATGCAAAATAGGCTCGGCGCATGCAGGGGGGGTTTGGGGTAGGTTTTCGGGAGGTACGTGTGTATCTTACGCGTGTACCCCTTTGAAAATCTACCCCACAGTAAATTGCAAACAATAGAAAACTAATACCATGACTAAACAAACAAAAATTAAACTAAACAGAATAAAATCTTAAATACAACAGCAAAAAATTGCTAGTAGTCATCAATAGTAAGGCGTACTGTATTAATCCCTTGCTAAAATCATTTGTGATAACTAGGTAGGGAAAGCTTTGGAGAAAAGATCATTTTTAACATCTTTCTAAAACGTAATACTCGTAGGTCATCTTCCATTTTTTTTAGTGGTGCTGGGAGACCATTCCAAAGGGTGTAACCTGCCATGCTGGAAATACGAGGACGTGACTCAGCTAAGCGAATAACTTATGTGTAGGGATCACTGTCGAGCACAAATTGTGAGGAGGACAGTAAAAAAAACTGGTTGTGGCAATGAAGAGGGAGCAATCTAGTCACGTAAAGCTTTTCTTAGGCAGCAAGACTACTACCACTCATTAAAGCACCCACCAATAAGTGTACTTAAGTATGAATAACAAGATACTGTTCTGATAAATCCAGATATTGTACAACTTGCGCAAACTAAAATTCTTCCTTCTATGAAACTTTACTTTTTTTTTTTTTTTTTCGTGCAGCGCTGGACAGAACAATCATGAAGGACTGTAAAGAGCAGCCGATTGCAGATAAGAATGGCTTAGCGCTGGGAGATGACTGACTTTTCCTGACACCTTCAAGCTTTACAGCATCAGGTAGTCTCTCCCCTGAAGCATTTCTGGGTCTGGATGATAAGGGCACTTGAAAGGCTGAAAGCTGTAATCTTGTTTAAAAGGGTCAAAGGAAGCAATCTTAGTAACATTTCAATGGTTGGATTATTGCTACAGAAGAGAGGAGTAAATGCCACTTTACAACTAAATTTCCCACTTCATCCTGGGGTGCAGATAACCACTTTGCTGACAACTTTTCTCTGGAAAATGCTTGGCAGGCACAGACAAAGGGAAGTAATTACATATTTAAAGATGTACTTGTCTAGTAAGACAGCATGCCTTTTTTTTTTTTTCTTTGTGCTTCCCAAGCTTTAGGATAAATTAGCTGGTTTAATCTGTTTTTTTTCATAAACATGTGCTGTTATAAGTTTAATTAACAAGTAATTGCTAAACGCTATGGGCAATGTAATATTTACCTTCCGTGAAGAGTCAACATAGTTAATGGAATGCTACTTGGCCAATTAATAGGATAAATTAGTCAGTGATTGTTCCTGCCCAGTATAATACCCAGAAAAGAGATTGCCTAACTAAGATAAGTCTCCTTCCATTATTTTGCCCTGAGAATCATCAACTACAGCTTTCTCTAATGCGGAAAAGGCTAAAATGAATGGATATTCGCATCTGAATGGAGGAGCATCAGATGCACGTTTGCCTTTAGCGGGTGAATATTAAATAGTGGGATAAACTCTCCTGCACCTGCCATTTGGTATGTGCCTGTTCAGGCCAAAAAACGTAATCCCTGCCACAGATCAGGGGGCTTACGCACTAAAACCTTTTCTAGCATGTAAACACTAAAATTGATAGCATGCATGCCAAAACATCACTACACCTGGGATGCACTACATTTTTAGTTCAGGCACTAAATATTAGCCTCAAAAGTGCATTCATACTACTAACATGCTTCTTTCTTCTTCTTAGGCACCATAAGTCTTGAGAGACTATGGAGATTCACCTTTTATGGTCTTTTCAGTAGCTAGCACCTTGTATGGCCACAAAGACCCACACAGTAATTGCAGACTCTGTTGCAATGACTTCAGCAGAAAACAGGCACAGCTAAGGCCTGGTCTTCGTCTTTTATTCCTCCAAGTTCTTTCGTTTTTGAAGGCCTTTGTGGAGCTCATTATTCCAGTGGCTAATAATGTTGGACAAATGTTTCCCAGGTGTTAAAGGCCAGATCAGGGACCTTAAGATCTCACTTGCACACGTCTTTGAAGTGCAGATATGAATGGCTGATTGGCTTTTCTACAGGAGATTAGCTCTCCATTTAGGGTGTCTTTGGGATTGCTGCCATCTGGCCCAGGCCTATGGTGTTGTTTCTGTTTCACCAGAATAAACAGAATGGAACTATGACCCTGCTTTAGGGCTTTTGGATTTTATCCTTCCAGCAGGTGTTAAGCAAGCACCACAGGCAACACATTTTTAGACTTTCCAAACTCTTTTCTTGATGTCAGTGTGGCTTCCATGCCTGGCTGCCGTGGAAGAGCGAGAGGCTTTGTAGATACAGTAATTTTGGTGCATTCCAAATAGTTCCTCTAGACTATTTTTTTTAAGCGCAGACAGCATGGTAATATTGGCTTTTACAATTCACAGGCTTAACTGCATGTCAAGAGAGAGGTTATTTGTGAGGATGGATATCAGGTATATAAACTCATTGACAACAAGGGATGTGCATTTGTTTTTAATGAGTTGCATATCTGAACTAAAAATGGCCATTTTCATTTGTTCCCAAAAACGGGCTTACACAAAATACTTGAAAAATGTGGATATTTTCATTTCAGTAAAAAAAAAGACCATCTAAGGCCCCCCCCCCCCCCAACACCCCTCCTGCCCCACAAAGACAAGCCTAGGGCCCAGGCCTACCAGAGTCAATTCCAACCAGGGCTTCTCTGTGTGCCTTCGACCCTACTTTTACCCCTACAAATTGCCAGGCCCAGGGACATCCCTGACCCCTACCTACCCCATCCGTTGGAAAGTGCAAGGGCCAAAGGGCAGTAGAAATGACCATTCACTTCTGCTGTCATGATCTGTGCTTTAAAAATGGTGCCAAAATGATGTCACTTATATAGCCTTCATCAAAATGGCAGCAGCCATCCCTGAGACAGGTGCCAAAATGAGAAGACCTTGGCTCTGGCTTGTGGGCCATTGGTGCCAGTTTTAAACCACAGTGCATATGAGAAGGTACATGGGGGCATCGCTTCTGCCTTTTGGAGCATGCTGATGCCCATGGATGACGTAGGGGGCAAGTTTTTACGGAGTAGAATTTGGGGTCATAGAGGCCCTAGAAAGTTCAAGCTCAGCCCAGCCAGGTAGGGCCAGGCCCTGGACTTGCCTTTATGGAGTTGGAGTCATGTATACATTTCATATATTGCCACCCCTAGACACTGTTGCTGCTGTCACCCTACATCTCCGGTTCTCTGCTGGAAGGCAGCAAATCAATAGCCAGCCTGCAGCCCCTAAATGTTTGCTGTCTTAGACACAGGCCTAATATATGCCAATTGACAAATCCAGAGCTGGCTGGAGGAAGGTTGGTGAGGCCCAAAAAAGTCCTGATGTAGCCGAGCCAGGTAGGCCTAGGCCCCTGGAGATGTCTTTGCGAAATGGGAGGAGTGTTGACGGGACTTGAAGAGTGTTATTTGTTTTGTTTTTGTTTTGGGGGATATGGTTATTTAAATTATTTTTTCTGTTCAGGAAGCAAACCAAACCAAAAAAAAAAAGAGAAAAAAATATCCTGAAAGAAAGAAAAGAACTAAAATGAAAAATGTTGACCTGCACATCCTCATTGACAACTTCTAGTGTGGAGTTTTTGATAAGGATAGAGAGGGGTTGTCAACATCACACTTGTCTTCTTCAGACTAGTGGTGAGCCTGATGTTTGGGATTCATGGTAAAAATGATCCTTGAGGCACTGCGATGCTCTTCAGTGTGAAATGTAACAGCAGCATCATCAACAAATGAAAGTTTTGTAATGAGAACTCCTTGCTCCATTCCCTCAGTTGCCGTCCCAAAGGCATGCTTTAATAGAAGTGCAAGAAGATCCCAAAAAGTATATGGGAAGGAGATAGTCCTGTTTGACCCTTCTGCATATGTTAAAGGTCTCTGAGGTTAAGTCATTGTATTGAATGATGCCTTTCATTTTATCATGGAAGGACACAGTCAATCTGAAAAACCTGGGAGTATAGTCAATCTTTTCTAGCAACTTTAATAGACCCCCCCCCCCCCCTAGTCTCACAAGATTGAAGACCTTGGGAAGATTATTGAGAGTGGTGTTCAATGGTTATCCTATAGCTGCCTCAAGGAAAATATCTTGTTGATTGCTGACTGCAGTTTGGAAGCTGTTCTGTGAACTGGGGTAGACTCCATGGGCATCATTAGTTATGGGTATATAAGGCCCATGCCCTGAGTCTCTTCCTCAGTGCCCCAAGAGAGTCCCTGCTTCTTCCTGGGGCTTTAAGCATTTTAATGAGCTTTAAGCATTTTAATGAGGCGGTCCCTGCTCCTGCCGATTTTATCCTTCTCGCCTCTTTGCCCCATGTCTGATGTTTGTAAACAACCAACTTCAGCGATGCCGGCACCTTGTCGCTTTCGTTGTGCCAGTGTGGTTCGGTGACAACTCTGGATCTTTGAAATCCAGCACAGTTCAAACAGCTTGTCATTGAACCATGCAGGTGAAAAGGAAATGACAAGAAGATAAAAAGCACCAAGCCCAGGTCACAGTGCGAATATACCACAATGCAGGTTGAAGGTTTAGAAGTACTCGGTTCTGGAAGGGTGGGAGGGGTAGCGTTGGAGTGAAGGGAAGGGAGGGAGAGGAGGGACACTTTCACGTTTTTATGAGGAATTGGGGAGAGTCAAGGTCAGGTGGCAGACTGGCAGGCCCCCCCCCCCCATATTTTTTAAATGTGCATTCATAGAGGGGTTTAAAGGAATGGGAGCGCTTGGCCCAGCAAGGCCATTTCTTAAATATTGGTGGGAGGAAGGGTGTGAGAATTGGACAATAGGTACGCTCTACTTTTATTCTCCCCCAAACTCAGTAAAGACTTTAAAGTACTTGGAGCTGCACTGAGGAGGGGCAATTGTCAGATTGCCAATTTACTTAAAATCAGTGTTTACCAGGGCTTTAGAAATCGATGACCTGGGTTTTATTCTAGTCGGCGGAATAGACTTTCTTTCCACTCTCAGTTTAGACTTCACAGAATCTGTCTCCACAAGATGCTGCTGGAGACTCAATGTTTCTATACCTCAATCTCTTACCTATTTTACTAGATACAACATTTAATTTATATCATTTCATTTAATAGCTTAATCTCCCACCGTCCATGTAACATGAATTACTCAAGCCTATATATGAATCCCTAATTTACGGTAGGGGAACTTTACGGCTGCTTTACAGGGAATTTAATGGCTTGTGCTTATCATCTTAAGTGAGTTAAAATGGCTAACAGTTTCTGATAATCTAGATTCATGAACTCAGAATTTTACATAAAAAGAAATGCTTTGATGAGGCTCTTTGTGCTTTTAACAATAGTCAGTGATAAGCATCAGTCTCTACCTAGTTTTTGAGGTACAAAATTACTTCACTATATAAAATAAAAAATTACATAAACACAGCAACAAAGCAGGACTTGCTAGAGCAGCCTGGCATCATAACTTAGAATGGATTATTACGTGATGATAAGAATAAATCTGTTGAATCTGAGGCAAATAGAATGAGATTCACTCTGGTTTTTTTTTCATGAAAATTTTGTGTCATATAATGAAGATACTGATATCCTGCATGGACTAAACTTGCCTACCATAACCCCTGAGTAGTATAACGCTTGTAATGTGCCTAATGTGCTCCTGGGAAACTAATAAAGCCAAGCCATTAAGAACCTTCCAAGTAGCAAAAGGCCCAGTCCTGATGGATTCTATCTGGATCTTTCTAAAAAGCTTCCCTTCATATTTACCCCTTTTTTGTGATATGAATAGTGAACCTAGATCCCTAGAAGCCAATATGGTAAATATTTGTGAGGCCACTATAACAATGATGAATCAAAAACACAAAAGTAGTACTGAGTATATAGTTCATATTGTCCTTTTTTAATAATTCAGATGAAAATAATTTTTGCCAAGATACTTCAATTTTATCTTTTATAGTTGACCCAGATCAGTTGTGCTTTATTAAGGGCAACTCAGCAGCTAACAACACCAGAAGGCTCTTTAATTAAATATATTTGGCCAAGAAAGAAACATTATCAGGATTAGTTTTTTCTCCAGGTGCAGGCAAGGCATTGGACGGGTCTTTTCTATCTGAACCGTTAAAATGATTTGGCTTCCCTGATAAATTAGTAACTTGGGTAAGCTCCCCTTATACAAATCAAAGAGTTTGGATGCTCACAAAATGCAGGAACATGTCAGCACTGTCTCCTTTCTCCCTTGCTATTTAATTTTAGCATAATTTAAAGGAATGTCATCCACATTCTGTGTTTTTATTTTATTTTATTTTTTTGTGAGCAGAAGCATTACATTTTGCTATATGCTGATGATGTATTACTAGTTTTGATTTACCCATAAGGGGGGATTGTGTCCGAGGATTTCAAGGTGGCAAAACAGTGCGACAAAGCATTAGCAGAAGCTCGAAGGATTCTAGGAGGCAAAGAGGGAGAGATAACCAGCAGAAAAAAAGGAGGTGATAATGCCCCTGTATAGGTCCTTGGTGAGGCCTTACTTAGAATACTTCTGTTTAGTTCTGGAGGCCGTATCTCAGAAAGGATAGAGGTAGAGGTGGTCCAGAGAGAGGCAATCAAAATCCTCCAGGGTCTGCAGAAAAAGTCAAATGAGACTTGATGACCTAAATACTAGGGATGTGAATCATTTTTTAACGATTAAAATTATCGTCCGATAATTTTAATATCGTCTTAAATCGTTATAGAACACGATACAATAGAAATTCTAACGATTTATCGTTAAAAATCGTTAAATCGTGTTAGTGCGCACTAACAGGAGTTAGTGCGCACTAACTCCGAGTTAGTGCGCACTAACTCGAGTTAGTGCGCACTAACTGAAAATGATACAAATTGACACTTTCCAGGTCAGTAAAGGTCAGTTAGGAATGAATATGTGTTCCTATTGGCTGGCTGCCCTCTTATCTATTGATGTTAACCAGGTTCCCACTGAGGTGATGGTTGGGGGGATGGGAAATGCAAATGGAAACTCAGGAACACTAACAGAAAATGATACAAATTATTGACACTATCCAGGTCAGTAAAGGTCAGTTAGAATGAATATGTATTCCTATTGGCTGGCTGCCCTCTTATCTATTGATGTTACCAAGGTTCCAACTGAGGTGATGGTTGGGGGGATGGGAAATGAAAACTGTTGGTAGTTGACAAAAAAAGTAATGTGATCAGTCAATATGACTAGAACCTGTGCCCTATTCCTGATACCAGGGGTGTTGTGATCTTCCTGCACTCAGTGCCCTATCCCTGATACCAGTCTGAGACAGCTCCCTCCCTGCATTACTAGTGAGAGGCTGGCTTCACAGACAGGGGGGAGCTGCCTGACCCTCACTCCTGACTTCCCCCATGTCCCAGCTAGTGAATGGTGTGTGGGTGAGGGGGGGGGGGGGGAGGATGGTGAAGTCTGAGACAGCTCCCTCCCTGCATTACTAGTGAGAGGCTGGCTTCACAGACAGGGGGGAGCTGCCTGACCCTCACTCCTGACTTCCCCCATGTCCCAGCTAGTGAATGGTGTGTGGGTGAGGGGGGGAGGATGGTGAAGTCTGAGACAGCTCCCTCCCTGCATTACTAGTGAGAGGCTGGCTTCACAGACAGGGGGGAGCTGCCTGACCCTCACTCCTGACTTCCCCCATGTCCCAGCTAGTGAATGGTGTGTGGGTGAGGGGGGGGGGAGGATGGTGAAGTCTGAGACAGCTCCCTCCCTGCATTACTAGTGAGAGGCTGGCTTCACAGACAGGGGGGCGCTGCCTGACCCTCACTCCTGACTTCCCCCATGTCCCAGCTAGTGAATGGTGTGTGGGTGAGGGGGGGGGGGGAGGATGGTGAAGTCTGAGACAGCTCCCTCCCTGCATTACTAGTGAGAGGCTGGCTTCACAGACAGGGGGGAGCTGCCTGACCCTCACTCCTGATTTCCTCCATTTCCCAGCTAGTGAATGGTGTGTGGGTGAGGGGGGGGGGGGGGAGTATGGTGAAGTCTGAGACAGCTCCCTCCCTGCATTACTAGTGAGAGGCTGGCTTCACAGACAGGGGGGAGCTGCCTGACCCTCACTCCTGACTTCCCCCATGTCCCAGCTAGTGAATGGTGTGTGGATGAGGGGGGGGGGGGGGAGGATGGTGAAGTCTGCGACAGCTCCGTCCCTGCATTACTAGTGAGAGGCTGGCTTCACAGACAGGGGGGAGCTGCCTGACTCTCACTCCTCCGGGGTATTGTGATCTTCCTGCACACAGTGCCCTATCCCTGATACCAGGGGTATTGTGATCTTCCTGCACACAGTGCCCTATCCCTGATACCAGGGGTGTTGTGATCTTCCTGCACACAGTGCCCTATCCCTGATACCAGGGGTGTTGTGATCTTCCTGCATGCAGTGCCCTATCCCTATTAATACCAGGAGTGTTGTGATCTTCCTGCACGCAGTGCCCTATCCCTAATACCAGGGGTGTTGTGATCTTCCTGCACACAGTGCCCTATTCCTGATACCAGGAGTGTTGTGATCTTCCTGCATGCAGTGCCCTATCCCTGATACCGGGATGTGTGCAAGAAGATCCCAACACTCCCGGTATCAGGAATAGGGCACTGTGTGCAGGAAGATCACAACACTCCTGGTATTAGGGATAGGGCACTGTGTGCAGGAAGATCACAACACTCCTGGTATTAATAGGGATAGGGCACTGTGTGCAGGAAGATCACAACACTCCTGGTATTAATAGGGATAGGGCACTGTGTGCAGGAAGATCACAACACCCCTGGTGCCAGGGTTAGGGCACTGTGTGCAGGAAGATCACAACACTCCTGGTATTAATAGGGATAGGGCACTGTGTGCAGGAAGATCACAACACACCTGGTGCCAGGGTTAGGGCACTGTGTGCAGGAAGATCACAACACTCCTGGTATTAATAGGGATAGGGCACTGTGTGCAGGAAGATCACAACAACCCTGGTGCCAGGGTTAGGGCACTGTGTGCAGGAAGATCACAACACTCCTGGTATTAATAGGGATAGGGCACTGTGTGCAGGAAGATCACAACAACCCTGGTGCCAGGGTTAGGGCACTGTGTGCAGGAAGATCACAACACTCCTGGTATTAATAGGGATAAGGCACTGTGTGCAGGAAGATCACAACACCCCTAGTGCCAGGGTTAGGGCACTGTGTGCAGGAAGATCACAACACTCCTGGTATTAATAGGGATAGGGCACTGTGTGCAGGAAGATCACAACACTCCTGGTATTAATAGGGATAGGGCACTGTGTGCAGGAAGATCACAACACTCCTGGTATTAATAGGGATAGGGCACTGTGTGCAGGAAGATCACAACACCCCTGGTGCCAGGGTTAGGGCACTGTGTGCAGGAAGATCACAACACTCCTGTTATTAATAGGGATAGGGCACTGTGTGCGGGAAGATCACAACACTCCTGGTATTAATAGGGATAGGGCACTGTGTGCAGGAAGATCACAACACTTCTGGTATTAATAGGGATAGGGCACTGTGTGCAGGAAGATCACAACACCCCTGGTGCCAGGGTTAGGGCACTGTGTGCAGGAAGATCACAACACTCCTGTATTAATAGGGATAGGGCACTGTGTGCAGGAAGATCACAATACCCCTGGTATCAGGGTTAGGGCACAAGTTCTAGTCACATTGACTGATCACATTACTTGTTTTGTCAAGCTACCAACTGTTTCCATTTCCCATCCCCCATATACTGTCAGTGGGAAGCTTGGTAACATGAATAAATAAGAGGGCAGCCAATAGGAATACATATTCATTCCTAAACTGACCTTAACTGACCTGAAAAGTGTCAAATTGTATCATTTTCAGTTAGTGCGCACTAACTCCCAGTTAGTGCGCACTAATCGGAAAAAATGATTTTTAACGATTTTTTAACTAAAAAATCGTGCCTAACACGATTTTCTTGCCCTGCCACACGATTTCTATCGTTAAGACAATATGGAAAACGATTCACATCTCTACTAAATACATGTACCCCAGAGGAGAGAAGAAGAGAGACAGGAGAGGGTATGGTAAGATGTTTAAATATCTGAAAGCTATTTATAAACTATGAGAAACAAACTTTTTTCCAATGGAGAAGACGCTGTAGAACTGGGAGTCGTGACGGAGCATTCCAAGGGGGTAGATTCAGGAGCGATGTCAGGAAATATGTTTTCCATGAAAAAGGGAGGTGGATGCCTGAAATGCCTTCCTGGAAGTGGTGGCGAAGGAAAAAATGGTAGCAGAATTAAAAAAAAAAAAAAAAGCACGGGATAAATACAAACAATCCTATTAGCAAGAGAATCACAGCAGTGAAATGTCTGTATTTTGCTTCCAACCTGTCTGGCGCAGAAGTCACAATCCTAAACAGAAAGCACGTGGTGGCATGTGCAGAGTGGCAGTTATTACTCTGAATGCCTTACTGGCAGATTGGATGGCCATTTTCATTGTGTCTGCTTCCATTTACTATACACCTGCCCTTGCTGCTATCAAGGATTTGTGTGAGTTATAGGATAGTTTCTGGCCATAGAATACATTTTACGAAATCAGAAACTTTCCCTATTGAACCTAGAGGTCATAGCCCTTCTTCTCTTTCTAGATTTCATGTTGCACAAAAGATCTGAGTTTTTTTTAAATTAAACTTGTATTTCTGTCTGTTTCATCTAGGTATTATGGGTGTGCATATTTTTTTTTGTGTGTGTTGTTTTCATTTTTGAATTGGGTGTGGGCCATTTTGGATCCGCCCCCAGATCGTATTTTTTTGTTAAAACTTTCGTAAAAAAGCCAAAACCAAAAAGCCAAAAACCTGCCCCAACCCTTCCCATTTATTTTAATATAAAGCCCCCCACACTCATGACCCCCCCAAGACACACCCGGATTCCATGGTGGTCCAGCAGGAGGCCTGAGAGCTATCATCCGCTCCTGGGCCGGTGGCTGCCATTAATCAAAATGGTGTCGGCAGTCCTTTGCCCTTACATGTAGCTACCATATGACTGGGCAGCCCCTGTCGCATGGTAGGACAACGGAAGGCCCGCACCACATTTCCATATGCTTTCTGTAAGGATAGTTACTGTATTCATGTTACCACCAGGAGGAAATCTTACACTTAAATTTAACAAAGGTTACCTCTTTTCTTCATTTCCATTTTCTAGTCATAATGAATCCATTACTGTTCTCTTGTAGAAGGACGTTCCATGTATTCACCACACTTTCCGTCATTGTATGATGTGTGTTCTTTTGTTGGCTCTAAAACGTTATCCTTTTAGAAATTTGTCAAATGCACATTGGTAAATAATGTCCCTGTAAAGGGGTATGTATCAGGAACCCCTTAATAAACAAAGACCAGGTATTTAGCTTGGTCCACCTTAAGGCACAGCGCAGAAGGGAATCCTGGTCACTGGGCATTTCCCTAAGCAGGGGAATGAGAGGGAACAGCAGGTAGGAGAGAAAATGCCAAGACTGCCTATGCCTGAACTGCGACCCTGTCAGGTTTAAGCACTGCTGAGGTAAGCAAGTGTTTTTCTGCTTTTGTGTTGTAAATAATAAAGGATTTCTGTGAATGAAGGCTGGAGCCCAGATTGTTCTGTGTTCAGGCACTCTACCAGGGCCGGTAACTTTCAAACAAGCGTGCTGGCACACGTGCGCGCATTCGTCGACCCGCACCCAGGGTCGCGGCCACTTTATAACATACGTGTGTATATGTGTACATGTTATACAATAGCCTGAATGTGCACACGTGTGCATGCAATTTTAAATGGACGTGCGCCTACGCCGCTTCTACCGAGTAAGTGTTTTTTTTTAAAAGACACGCGTGCCGACCCCATTACCAGTTTTACCAGCTTGTTCCCAGTTTGCCCAGATAAGGAATAGGACTTCCAGCCCCACCTAGTTCAATAGCCTACCTACTCCCCTGTTAGCTCTGACCCTTAAAGCCCTGCTCGTGTGCTTCGTTTCTTTTTGTTTTACGACTTACATGCCATCCATAGCAGAAGTAAACTCACGTGGCAGGGGACCTTGGAGAATGCCCTTGCACATATTTTCGTGCAAATGTTAAGGTGAAATCCAGGAATTCCCATGCCACACCCACGCCACGCCCCTTTTCAGAATTTTTCCTTTGTGCACGTAGCTTTTAAAATCCACTCAGCACGTGCCGGACCAACTTGCAAGAGTATCTCCCAGTTTTGGCAGGCGCCACGCTTTTAAATCTCACCTTTAAGCACAGGCCACTCCCCATGGTTTCACAGCCACTTATTTACAATTTTCTTTCTTTGGCAAGGGTTAATTTCTGGGGTTGCATTGATATGTTAATTGTTTCTAGGGGTTTGCTGCTGTTTATATGAGGGGAGCAGCAGACATTAAGGGTGTTCAAGAGAGGAGCTGTGGGTGTAAGCTTCTGGGACTACAGAAACCAAAATAAAAGCAAGTCATTAAAAGCTCTAAGATTCCACTTAGTGGATACAAGCTACATAGAGGCAGATGTTAAAAGCCCTACGCGCCGGGCCTATTTTCAAAAGGCCCGGCAACGCGTGTAAAGCCCCGGGACGCGCGTATGTCCCAGGGCTTTTCTGAATGGGCGGACACGGGGCAGGATGGGGTGGGACAGGGGTGGGGCAGAAGGTCCGGGGGCATGGTGTGGCAGTCCAGGTGCATGGCTGGGCGGTCCGGGGCGGTCTGGCACAGGAGGATTGCATGCCAGCACTCGGCCGGTGTGCGCAAGTTATGCCTGCCAAAACAAAGGTACGGGGGGGGGGGGGTGTTCTATTGGGCTGGGGGCAGCTCAGGGAGGGGAAGGTATGGGCGGGATGGGGAAAGCTAGCGGGGCTCCCCGAGGGCTCTGCGCGTGCAATTTCCACTAGTGTGCACCCCCTTGTGCGCGCCGACCCCAAATTTATAACATGCACACAGCTGCGCGCACATATAAAATCAGGTGTACATTTATGCTCGCCGGGATGTGTGCACAAATGTATGCCAGCACGTATGTTTTAAAATCTGCCCCATAGTGTTGTTTCTGTAGTTAATTAATTAAAAAAAAAAATCTATCAATCAATGTTGTTTATGCTGCAAATTCTGTCAGGAAACAAGAAAAAGTTAAGAGGTCATAAGAATATAAGACGTTGCTATACTGGGACAGATTAAGGGTCCATCAAGCACAGCATCCTGTTTCCAACAATGGCCAATCCAGGCTACAAGTACCTGGCATGTACCCAAACATTAATAGATCCCATGCAACTAATGCCAGTTATAACAGTGGCTATTCCCAAAGTTAAATTTATTAATAACACTTTATGGACTTCTCCTCCAGGAACTTCTCCAAACCTTTTTTGAACCAAGCTACACTGACTGCCCTAACTACATCTTCCACCAATGAATTCCAGAGCTTAATTGTGCATTGAGTGAAAAGAATTTTATCTAATTTGTTTTAAATGTACTACTTGCTAACTTCATGGAGTGCCCCCTAGTCCTTCTATTGTCTGAAAGAGTAAATAATTGATTCACATTTACCCATTCTAATCCTCTGATATTTTATAGACCTCTATAATATTCCCCCTCAGCCATCTCTTTTCCAAGCTGAACAGCCCTAATCGCATTAGCCTTTTCTCATAGTGGAGATGTTTTATCCCCTTTATCATTTTGGTCACCCTAATCTATACCTTCTCCAGTGCAACTACATCTTTTTTGAGATGTGGTGACCTGAATTGCACGCATTACTCAAGATGTGGTCTCACCAAGGAGCAACACGGAGGCATTTTGACATTCTCCGTTTTATTCAGCATTCCCTTCCTAATAATTCCTAACATTCTTTTTGCTTTTTTGACTGTCACAGCACACTGAGCTGACAATTTCAATATATTTTTCATTATGATGCCTAAATCTTGTTTCTCGGTGGTAACTCCTAATATGAAACCTAACATTGTGTAACTACAGCATTGGTTATTTTTCCCTATATGCATCACTTTTCACTTGTCCACATTATATTTCATTGGCCATGTGGCTGTCCAATCTTCCAGTCTTGCAAGATCCTCATGCAATTTATTACAATATGCATGTGATTTAACTACTCTGCATAATTTTGTGTCATCTGCAAATTTGATCACCTTACTTGTTGTATCCCTTTTCAGATCACTTATAAATATAATGAAAAGCACATCCAAGTATAGATCCCTGAGCCACTCCAGTGTTTACCTTTTTCTACAGAGAAAATTGACCATTTATTGCTACTCTGTTTCCTGTCTTTTAACCAGTTTGTAATCCATGAAAGGATATTACAGCCTATCCCATGACTTTTCAGTATTCTTAGAAGCCTCTCATGAGGGACTTTGCCAAATGCCTTCTAATCCAAATGCACCACATCTACTCCTTCACCTTTATCCACATATGTATTAACCTCTTCAAAAAAACTGAGGCAGATTTGTGACGCAAAACTTCCATTGTTTTTCTATATGTTCTGTGAGTTTGTTCTTTAGAATAATTTCCACTATTTTTCATGGCACTGAAGTTAGGCTCACTGTTCTATAGTTTCCTGGATCACCTTTTGATCCCTTTATAAATATTGGGGTTACATTCCCCAGCCTCCAGTCTTCAGATACAATAGACAATTTTAATGTTAGTGTTATGTTCGTGGACCCTTGGGCCAGTTGGGACAGAGGATGGAGTGCTGTGAGGGCCCACAGCAAGCGTCCCAACCAGGAGGCGGTTCAGAGACCCGGAGCAAGCTGAGATACTGGACTACGGTGGAGTCCTATGCGACCAAGGACTCGGTACCCACTGGGAGGATGGCTGACGTTGGACCCTGGTGATAGAAGAATCTTTGCCCTGGAGACCGGCACTCCCCCGGGAGGAGCCCTTAGGAGTCCAGCCGCTGGGACTTTTGGAGATTCACCCTGGAAGCCGAAGTCCCCCCAGGAGGAGCCCGTAGGGACAGGGCCGCTGGGACTTAGGCGGCTCCCTGAAGGTGGAAGATGGTCCGGATGCAGGCGCCTCCTGCAGGTCGTGGGGTCCGGACGGCTGGCGCCTCCAGCAGGTCATAGGCAATCCAAAAGTCAGTTCAGGAGTCTGAGACCAAAGGGCGGTCTGCAGCCAGTCCAGGGGTCGGTGTCCAGAGAGCTGTCCAAAGCCAGTCCAGGGGTCGGTATCCAGAGAGCGGTCCAAAGCCAATCCAGAGGTCGAAGTCCAGAGAGCGGTCCAAAGCCAATCCAGAGGACGAAGTCCAGAGAGCGGTCCAAAGCCAGTCCAGGGGTCGGATTCCAGTAGAATCAATCCAGCAAGGAGGGCAGAGCAGAAGCAGGATGAAGAGCAAACCAGGAACACAGCAACAGCAGGCCAAAGACCAGGAACCTTGTTGCAAGGCACTGGAGTGATCTAGCTGCAGGGTACTTATCCCCTGAGGGCGCCTGACGTCATCCACAGCCAGAGTGAGGTTTTCCCGCGCTGGCCCCTTTAAATGGGGCTCCTCCCCGTGTGCGCGCGTCAGGGGGCGGGGCCAGCCGAGGAGGGAGAGACACGCTGGAGGGCCTGCAGGCCCGAAGAAGGCTGGAAAAGGCCCGGGGAAGGGTGGAAACGGCCTGGGCCGCCCCCGAGGTAGGTGGAGGGACAGGGGCACGGCCCGGGACCGCAACAGTTAGGTTACAAATTTTTACTAATAGATATGAAATTTCATTTTTTAGTTCTTTCAGAACCCTGGAGTTTATATCATCCAGTCCAGGTGATTTTAGTTTGTCAATCTGACCTATTACATCTTCCAAGTTCATTGTGATTTGGTTCAGTTTATCCGAATCATTGCCATTGAAAATTGTCTCAGGAACCAGTATCTCCCCAACATCCTCCTTAGTATAACGGAACCGAAGAATTAATTTAATCTTTCCACAATGGCCTTATCTTTCCTAGGAGCTCATTTAAACCCATGATCATCTAACGGTCCAACCAACTCCCTTGCAGGTCAATCAAGAGAGGATCAAAAAATAAGCTACATATCCACTATTACCCTGACCATGCAGGATATTTTCTTTCTGCTCCAAGTTGTGCAAGTTTTGTCATTATTCTCATCATTATATTTTTCTTCCGTATGAACAAATATAGAAACATAGAAACATAGAAATGACGGCAGACCAATAGGCCCATCCAGTCTGCCCAGCAAGCTTTCACATTTTTTTTCTCATACTTATCTGTTACTCCGACTTCTGAGTTCAGGGCCCTTATTGGTAGCTTTTTGATTCTAATTTCCTTCCACCCCCGCCATTGATGCAGAGAGCAGTATTGGAGCTGTATCAAAGTGAAGTATAAGGCTTAATGTTTGAGGGTAATAACCATCATATCGAGTAAGTTACCCCAATGTTTGTATACTCATACTATTCAGACCAATGCCTTGTTATATGTTGGCTGGATGTAAATCCTATTTCTTCATTTCCCCTGCCATTGAAGCAGTGAGCTGTGCTTGATATGCTTTCCAAGTGAAGTAATAGGCTTAAATTGGTTCAGGGTAGTAACCACCACAACAAGCAAGCTACTCCCACTCTTATTTGTTTACCCATACTGTGAAATTCAGTCCATGTTGGTTGTTGTCCAAATGTAAATTTTCTTTTCTTCATCCCCCCTGCCGTTGAAGCAGAGATTTATGCTGGATATGCATTGAAAGTGATGTATCAGGCTTAATTGTTTGGGGTAATAACAGCCACAACAAGCAAGCTACTCCCATGCTTATTTGTTTACCCAGACTGTTCTACTTGTTGGTTGTTGCCTGAATGAAATCCTCTTTTCCACATTTCCTCTTGCCGTTGAAGCATAGAGCAATGTTGGTTGTTGAAGCATAGAGCAATGTTGGAGTCTCGTTAACCGTGTGAACGTTTATTGAATAATGGTATTAATCACCAAGTAGTAGCAGTCATTCCCGTTAGCCACCCCCATACCTCTTCTATTCATTCCCATCCACCAGCTTTATGGATCCACAGGGCCAGAATTTTGAACCTACGTGCGGGCGTAGATTTGTGCGTGCAACCCGGCGTGCACAAATCTACACCCAATTTTATAACATGCGTGTGTAGGGAACAGGGAAAGCCATCGAGGCTCCCCTAGGGCTCGGTGCATGCAAGGTGCACAAGTGTGCACCCCTTGTGCGCACTGACCCCAAATTTTATAACATGCACGTGGCTATGCTCTCGTTCTCCCACTAGTTCTTCCTCCAGGTACTTCCCCATTTCATCAAAGTCCGTGTTTTTGAACTGCAAAACTCGGGGCTTCATGCTACTTCTCTGAATCCTATTAGTGATATGAAACCATACTGTATGATGATCAATGGTGCTGAGGTGGGCACCTACCTGGACATTAGAGACATTATCTCCATTAATGAGAACTAAATCGAGTATAGCTCCCTCCCTCGTGGGTTCCATTACCATTTGTTTGAACAGAGCCCCTTGCAGGGCATCCACTATCTCTCTACTACTGTTAAATTCTGCAGAAGGGATTCTCCAGTCTACATCCAGCAGATTAAAATCTCCAAAAATCACCACTTCTCCCTTCTTTCCCATCTTTTGGATGTCTTCAACCAGATATTTGTCAAGCTCTTCCATTTGATTTGGAGGGCTGTAAACCACTCCAATAAAAATGGGAGCCCCATTATCTTTTTTTTAGGTCGACCCATAGTGCTTCTTCTTTGTCCCATCTTCCTTGCAGCTCAGATGCTTGGATATTGTTTCTACACTGCAAAAAGGACCCAATATTATATAACATGTAACCAAATCCAAATAATATAAGACCTGTTATATATGAAGAATGTCAATTGAAGTCCGAGTGTACCTTCATACGATGCTGATAGTTTATTCAGCTATCGTGTCTGTGAGCCAAAAATTAGGCTTCAAAATCATTAGGTACCTCAGTGATGTAGCTCTTTGTAACAGAATGTCCACTTCCAAATTATTTCATTGAAGACGGCCAAAATAAAGCTTTAACATCACTTATCTTGTGTTGTTCTGTAGTCGATCTTGCATAGCTGAATTATCTATCAGCATCGTATGAAGGTACACTCGGACTTCAATTGACATTCTTCATATATATAACAGGTCTTATATTATTTGGATATTGTTTCTGACATAAAGAGCCACTCCTCCCCCTTTCCTGTCCTCTCTGTCCTTCCTTAATAAGTTATAGCCTGGTATTGCCGTATCCCAGTCATGAGATTCCGTAAACCACGTTTCCATGACACCAACAATGTCCAAGTCTGCCTCTACAATTAGGGCTTGCAGATCTGGGATTTTATTGCCCAAACTATGAGCATTTGTGCTCATAGCTTTCCAGCTTTTCTCGTTCAGGTTACTGCTTTTCTTGGACTCCTTTTGTGACTTATTTAGTTGAGTTTTGTTATCCACTTCACCCTTTTCCATTGTGTTAGTATTTGTATTTGGGGGGTGACATTCTAATTTCTTTCTGCCATCCCCGGCTTTTAGTTTCAATGCCTTATGACATAGGATTTGAATTTATCTCTTAGGATCCTTTTTCCTGCCACAGAGAGATGTAAGCCATCTTTGTTGTTCCATACACGGACCCAGCCCCCAATAAATCCAAAACTTTGTTCCTTACACCAGGATTTGAGCCATACATTGAAATTATCAATATGGCTTGGTCTCTCCTTCCCCTTTCCCTGAACAGGTAACACTTCTGAAAAGGCAATGGTTGTGGCCATGTGACTAATCTGCTTCGCTAGAGACTGGAAATCTCTCTGAACTACTTGGATGCTGTTATTAGCAAGGTCGTTGGTTCCCAGATGGATGATAATATCAGCTTTAGAGTCTTTGCTTTCTTCTTGGATCGTTTTGACTATCTGAAAGGCATTTCTGCCGGCCAATGATCCTGGGAGGCATTTAACCGTAGTTTCCCTCTAGAAGAATTCCCAAATTAGTGCCTCTGATAACAGAGTCACCCAGCACAATGAGCTTTCTTCTTTGATTATTGATTGTATTTTGGAATTTCTGTATGCATCGGGTTTCTTCTTTCTTTTCAGATACCATGTCAATCTCTTTCATCAGAGCTTTATAATGTGATACAGATAAGGCGTTTTGTACTTGTGTCACTTGAGAGAGTGTGTGTTTCTGCATCACTGGTCTACCAGAGCCCACCATAATCACGTTGATTATTTGGTTCCTTGTCGCCCTGTGTAAGTGTGTGTGTGTGTGTGGGGGGGGGGGGGGGGGGGAGACATGTGGGCTGCACAATTGTTAGAGTAAGGTAAATATAACCTGCTGCACAGTTTACATCAGCTAGGAAGAAGCATGACCTGATGGATTCTTTTGTGGCCTCTGTGGTATTTTCAAAGGCAGCATCCTTTCCATTCCTAGCTTTGGGCAGTGGCATTTCATGACATACAAGAAATAAATTTACAGGCTATTTTCTCAGTAGTATTACAGGCAGAGGCTGTGGTCACTGCAAATGTGAGCAATATTAATGATCTAGAAGGGAACAGGATAAGAAGATGGAAGGACTGGAACAGAAAATGCAGATCCTAGAGAAGAAAATGCCATGGATGACACTGGCACCCTTGTTAATTCTTTGAATTTATTTATTTATTTATTTTTAATTTTTATATACCGAAGTTCTTGTAGGGACTACAAATCACTCCGGTTTACATACAACGAAGAACTGCTCAACAAAGAGCGGAGCTTTACATGGAACCGTATAACATATGGAACAGTATAACTGGTTGACAATTTAACATAGTGCTAAATAAAGTAATAATATTTTAACTGGTAATAAATAAAGAAATATAATATTTTATATAAGAAGTATAACTATTTAATGTAGCAATAAATATAAATATAAGCAGTGCCTAATATATATATGAAATAAAGTGAATTTTTGAGCTCAAAGATAATTGTCCAGTTGCAGATTCTTAAAAATAGTACTTGATACAGTGTCCATAGTTAAGGGATACCTGGTAATTAGGAAGTCTGTCAGTCACCGTAAGATTAAGCGTCTGGGAAAGCTTGTTGGAAGAGAAAAGTCTTCAGTCTTTTTTTGAATTCTTGATGACTGGGTTCTAGTCTAAGATCTGGGGGAAGCGTGTTCTACTGGTGTGGGCCTGCTGAAGATAGCGCTCGTTTGCTCAATGATGATTTTATTTGCGGAGCATGCAGTGTTCCTCTGTATGCGCTTCTGATTGGTCTGGAGGAAGTGTGCGGTTGGAGTTGAGAGCTTAATGTGATGGGGGCTAATTTGTTTGTCGCTTTGTGGATGATAGTGAGTACCTTATAGAGTATCCTTTGTTTAATGGGGAGCCAATGTATGTTCCGAAGGATTGGGGTGATATGATCTTTTTTGTTAGTGCTAGTTAGAATTCTAGCCGCTGAATTCTGAACCATCTGTAATGGTTTGATAGTGTTGGCGGGTATACCAAGTAGCAGGGAATTGCAATAGTCTAGCTTAGAAAGAATGATGGATTGTAGTACTAGCCTGAAGTCGGAGAAGTGAAGGAGGGGTTTAAGTTTTTTGAGGACTTGCAGTTTGTAAAAGCAGTCCTTTGTGGTATTGTTTACGAACTTTTTTAGGTTTAGATGATTATCTAGCCATGCTCCAAGGTCTCTGACTTCAGATGAGAACGAGTTGTTTGTGTTTGGTAGAGAAAGGCTGGAAGAGATTGTGCGTGGATCTTGGGAGACAATGAGCATTTCGGTTTTATTAGCATTCAATACTAAGTTGAGGCTTGAGAGTAGGTTTTTGATGGGCTGAAGGCATTCGTTCTAGTATGTGATGGTTTTTTGAATAAACATTAAACATCCTGAAACTATGAAAATACAAATTTAAAGTTTAGAAAATTAAATGAGACATAAAAACTTGAAGTGCATCAATTTTCCAGAAATCTTTTTCTCCTATTGAAATGTTCAAATTCTATTTATTAGAAGGGTTGTTAATTTTTAAGGAGGCTTTGCCCACACTGCAGGTGGCTTATTTTCTACAATCTGCGCTGGGGGCTGGGGATAAAAGTTCATATAGGAATAACTCAGATATGACTCCATGGATTGAGGAATTAGAAGATCAGATCTTTAAAAAGGCTACCTTGATTTTATCTTTTGTGTTATTACAGATCATGATTGGATTTTACTATTCTTCATGGAGAAAATAAATGTTATTTTTGAGTTTTAAGATATGTATCTTTCCAGATGTCATCTATATTACACAGATGTGGAGGATAAATGTTTGAATAAAATAGTAATATCATTGTGTGCACAATTTAAGGTTAACTTTAAAAGGAGTTTTCGTGCACACATATATATGTATATGTGTGCGTGAGCACATATGTGCTGGAAGTTTGTATTGTGCACATCTTTGCTTGCATACTATTTAAAATACATATTTATTTATTTATGAACTTTTAATATTTTGACATTCGTAGGACACATCATGCCGGTTTACAAAAAACTAAAGCAGGCAGAAATTACAATTAACGTGGAGGGGGTGAAAGTGGAGCAGGCAAGAAAAGGGGGAGGGGGAGGGGCAAGAACAACAGGAGAAAGGAGGGCAGTAAGGGCGAGAAGTAAAAAGGAACAAAACAATAAATAATAATGGATGGTAAGATAATGGATAATAAACATATCTGCATAACATTTCTTAAATGACAATAAATAGGCGTGGTAATTATTTACAGTATTTTGCTAGGTCAGCTCTACAACGGGAGGGAGTACATTAGAATTAGACAGAGGGAGGGGGAGAATTAGACAGAGGGAAGGGGATAATTAGACAGAGGGAGGGGGAGCGCAGAAGGAAGAGGTTGGGAGAACACCTCGACAGGCAGGGGAGTGTGAGGGCCAGGAGAGAGGAGGGAGAAGGGTGAGTTAGGTGTGGGTGGGGATGGGGTACAGTGAGAGAGGGATGAGCACTAAGTTTGGTTAAGATCTGGGTAGGCTTGCCTGAAGAGCCATGTTTTGATGCCTTTTTTGAAAGTGTGTAGGGAAGGTTCAAGTCATAAGTGAGTGGGAAGTGAATTCCAGAGGGAGGGGCCGGCAATGGTAAAGGCCCTTTCTCTGGTGGTGGAGAGGTCTGCGGTTTTGAGGGGTGGGGTTTGCATGGTGCCTGCGAGAGTAGTTCTGGTGGGGCGATTGGAGGTGCGGAAACGTGGCATGTCCTTGAGCCATGCGGGGTTGCTTTTATGCAGAGCATTGTGCAAGATGGTGAGAGTTTTATATTGGATACGGAAGGGGATCAGGAGCCAGTGCAGGTCCTTTAGTATAGGGGTAATGAGTTCAGTCTTACGGGTATTAGTAGTAATTCTTGCCATAGCATTCTGTAGGATTCGTAGGGGCTTGATAGTGGAAGAAGGGAGGCCTAACAGAAGGGAGTTGCAGTAATCCAGTTTGGAGAGGATGGTCGCTTGCAGGCCTAATCGGAAGTCTTGGGCATGGAGGAGAGGTTTCAGTTTTTTAAGTATGTGGAGTTTGTAGAAACCTCCTTTTAGAAGGGCTTGAATGTGTGGTTTAAAGTTGAGGTGTTGATCTAGTAGGACTCCTAGGTCTCTTACAGTGTGTTAAAGTAGGGACGGAGGCACTGGGAAAGTTTGAGTATTCAGGTTGATTGGAGATGATAAGGATTTTGGTTTTTGCTGCATTGAGTGCGAGGTGGAGGTTGGCTAATAGGGAGTTGATGGAGGAAAGGCAGGATTCCCAGGATTGCAGGGCAGCCTTAAGTGTTGTTTGGATGGGGATGAGGATTTGTACGTCGTCAGCGTACATGAAAAAGTTTAGATCTAGATCAGAGAGAAGATGGCAGAGGGGGAGGAGATAGATATTGAAAAGCGTGGAGGATAGGGATTAGCATATTCCTTAGTGCACGATGCATTGAACTTTTGCAAAGTCTGTGCAAGATGGGTTCCCAAACAGCTGACTGAAGACAATAAGAACAACTGGATGGGTGTCTGTTTGGAAAATCTCTGCTGTTATGCAAACGAAGGTGAATCAATGATGGCACGTATCGTTACTGGTGACGAGTCGTGGGTACACCACTATCAACCAGAAGCGAAACGCGATTCCATGCAGTGGAAGCATCCACTATCACCGACACCGAGAAAGTTCAAGCTTGTGCCTTCTGCAGGAAAGGTGATGTTGACTGTGTTTTGGGACCGAGATGGGATACTCTTAACCAGTTTTCAGAAGCGTGGTGAATCTGTTAATTCGGCTTCCTACTGTGCTACTCTATTAAAGCTTAAAGGAGCTATTCGTAGAAAATGCCCAGATCTGGAAAAAAGAGGAGTGCTGATTCTTCACGATAATGCCAGACCACACACTTCGAATGAGACTCGTCAGACAATTGCGAACCTGCACTGGGAAGTTCTTGATCATCCACCATACAGTCCAGATTTGGCACCCAGCGATTTTCACTTGTTTGGCAAACTAAAAAGCCATCTCGGTGGTAAACATTTCACCAGCGATGAAGAAGTGGAACAAGAGGTGAAGCGCTGGTTACGATGCCAGCCAAAAGACTTTTACGCAAAAGGTTTTGACGGACTTTTCAAACGCTGGGACAAATGTATAAATGTTCGCGGCAATTACGTTGAAAAGTAGTTGGTTTTTCCAGAAAAACTGTTTGTGACTATATTCTGTATATTTTAGGGATGTGAATCGTTTTAGGACGATTAAAATTATCGTCCGATAATTTTAATATCGTCTTAAACCGTTATGGAACACAGTACAATACAGATTCTAACGATTTATCGTTATAAATCGTTAGAATCGTGAGCCGGCACACTAAAACCCCCTAAAACCCACCCCCGACCCTTTAAATTAAATCCCCCACCCTCCCGAACCCCCCCCAAATAACTTAAATAACCTGCGGGTCCAGCGGCGGTCCGGAACGGCAGCGGTCCGGAACGGGCTCCTGCTCCTGCATCTTGTCGTCTTCGGCCGGCGCCATTTTCCAAAATGGCGCCGAAAAATGGCGGCGGCCATAGACGAAAAAGATTGGACGGCAGGAGGTCCTTCCGGACCCCCGCTGGACTTTTGGCAAGTCTCGTGGGGGTCAGGAGGCCCCCCACAAGCTGGCCAAAAGTTCCTGGAGGTCCAGCGGGGGTCAGGGAGCGATTTCCCGCCGCGAATCGTTTTCGTACGGAAAATGGCGCCGGCAGGAGATCGACTGCAGGAGGTCGTTCAGCGAGGCGCCGGAACCCTCGCTGAACGACCTCCTGCAGTCGATCTCCTGCCGGCGCCATTTTCCGTACGAAAACGATTCGCGGCGGGAAATCGCTCCCTGACCCCCGCTGGACCTCCAGGAACTTTTGGCCAGCTTGTGGGGGGCCTCCTGACCCCCACGAGACTTGCCAAAAGTCCAGCGGGGGTCCGGAAGGACCTCCTGCCGTCCAATCTTTTTCGTCTATGGCCGCCGCCATTTTTCGGCGCCATTTTGGAAAATGGCGCCGGCCGAAGACGACAAGATGCAGGAGCAGGAGCCCGTTCCGGACCGCTGCCGTTCCGGACCGCCGCTGGACCCGCAGGTTATTTAAGTTATTTGGGGGTGGGGGATTTAATTTAAAGGGTCGGGGGTGGGTTTTAGGGGGTTTTAATGTGCCGGTTTTTCGATTTTTCGATTTTTCGATTTTTTAACGATTTTCACGATTTTTCACGATATTTTACCCCCCCAAACGGCAACAATACGATTCCCTCCCCCTCCCAGCCGAAATCGATCGTTAAGACGATCGAGGACACGATTCACATCCCTAGTATATTTCACAGTAAATAATTCATCTTTTGCATTTAAATAAATGTCATGAATATTAATCCCATGTATGTTTGTGACTTACTTACTGACTTACCCTTGTATATGTTGGGTTTTTTTTTCAAATTGTAAACAGCTATCTAATTTTCTAAAAGGGCAAATACCAAATCTTTGGGTTACAAAGTTTGTCTAATAGTTCTCTTTAATGTTTATTTCTAGATAATTTTCATGCTACTTTGCTGCAGGGAGGCACTTTTGTTTGAAATGAGTCAGGATATTTCAAAGAAAATTTCCTGTTTGTTTCATTTCATTTTGAAAACAAAACAAAAGCACACACTATTTTGTTTTTCATTTGCTTTTTTACAAAATGAATTTTAAGTCAGTCCGTGATCCAGATCAAAACAAAAGGGCAACTAAATATTAAAATGTCCCTCCCCCCCATGCTTATGGCCGGCACCACTCCTCCCCCTCCCCCTGCCTCTTACTGTACCCTCCTGGTCTTTGTGGGGAAAAGAGATCCCTTCTAGTCATTCCTGTCCCACTGCTGCTGCTCCTCATAATGGTGCCGGTATCACAGCGACTGGCATCCATCTGAAAACTTTACCATGCAACAAAATGGTGCTGGCCTCTTGTTCACCATTTTATTGTATGGTAAAATCTAAAAATGCCATTGGCTGTCCTGAGGCCGGCACCATTATAAGAAACAGCACCAGCTGGGCAAGAGTGTCAGGAGTCGCTCCGACCCCATGAAGACCCAGTGGATGGTATAAGAGGTAAATTCAGCCTGGACATAAGCCTCGGATGCCTTTTTAAAATTTAGAATTTTTTATGGGTGGGAAGGGACCTGTATCTGAATTTTTTTCTTTTGTTTTCCATTTCTTTTTTCTTTTTTTTAATAAAATGAAAAAGAGAACAAATAAAACAAAAGCAAAAGAAACTCAGTGTACACCCCTCTGCTTTGCTGGATTTCCTGTTTTTGGATAAGTTTCCTTCTATGTTCTCATGCGCTTTGAATTATTTTCTAATCTGTCATCGCTTTGGGATTATTGGATTTCCTCTATATGGGGTTCTTTTTTCCCCCTTTGTTGTGTAATTCCAATGATAATTGTGGAAGCATATTATAAAATATCTCAAAATAAAGTTACAGAAAGAAGATGTCACTTTTAACTGAAAGGGAAGTGAATGCACAGGATGGGAGAGTTGCCACTGGGGTAAGCTGCGTAAGAGAAAGGTCTAAGATGATACAGACCCAGGGTAAGGCTGACGAAAATATTATTGATCGGACCATGCTAAATTCTTTTAAAAAGGAGCACAAAAAAAAATAAAATAATAATGTGAGGCAACCAAGTCACCAAAGTGTTCAACAACAGTTGATCTGAACGTATTCTTTTTAACATGGATATTTTAACATGACAGCATTCTCCATTTCATTAGTGGTTCTATCCTTTATAGAATACCTGTTAAATCACAGTTTAATGCAGGCATTAGAGAAATGGTGGGTAACGCATGTACTATCCCTGTTTCATACTTTTATAGCTAAGGCATTTACCAACTGATGTCTCAGTGGAGAAATCTGTTTTCCCATTGTTTCAGTCATTTGCTATAGAAGCCATTAAATTCTTTCATGCAGACAATGGCCTCACTCCAGAGGGACTGGAGTGGAAGATGTTGCCTTATACTGGTGATGCACTTCTGCATATTTCACAACTTGATGTTTTCATATCAGGGTTAATTGACATTTTACACAGTTATGGGAAAGCAGATAAACTAGAAGTCAGAGGTCTTATCTCTGATTCACGGAATAGACCTATCTATCCTTGCTAAACATGGGTTTTGAACAGCTGCCAAACAACGTTGCTGCATGGGAATCAATGTGCCTAACAGCTTGGCTGTGGAACGTAAGTTAAATATTCCACAAGTGATAAACAGAAGTAAGGCAGAACTGGAAGGGTGACAGAATCTACTCCTGACTTTATCAGGGAAGATTAATGCCTTAAAGATTTACAGCCTACCTAAAGTGCTTTATCTATTTATTATGATTCCCGCTTTTATTATGTCTTCCTGTCAGTATTGACTATACTAGGCACTATACAAATTAATTTGTAATATTAAGAAAAATATATTATACCCAATAAAAATCACTACAAGTGGATAAACAGGGTAGAGCTTGAAGGGCAAATGTACAATATCAGCACAATTATTTTCAAATCTTTTTTTATTAATTTTCAAATCTATATGCACAGAAAAGTAGGTATCTCAATGTGCATTGTGCATGAAAAAAGTTTTGGTTCAGATAATTCATTTGGTATATTTGGTTCAGTGATTCATTTTGTTCAATTTGTGGTCAAAATGTTTATTTGTTTGCTCATGTCATCTGTTCATTCATTTTCTATTAAAGTCAAAGCAATTCATACCATTTTGGCCTGTAATATTGGGATTTTCTATCCAATTTTGATGAAACTTGAAGGCAGGCAACAGCACTGCAAGATACTAACGGGTAGATTTTAAAAAGGTTACGCGCATAAGTTATGCGCGTAACCCTTTCAAAACCCCCCTGCGTGCGCCGAGCCTATTTTGCATAGGCTTGGCGGCACGTGCAAGCCCCGGGACGCGCGTAAGTCCCGGGGCTTTGCTAGGGGGCGTGTCGGGGCGGCACGACGTTCAGGGCGTTCCGGGGGGCGGGTCGGGGGCATGGTGCTGGCCCGGGGGCATTCCGGGGGCGTGGCCGAGGCCTCAGAAATCGCTCTCAGGCCGGGGAATTCTGCGGCAGCGGCTAATTAGCGCGCCCGAGTTACGCCTGCCTGGAACAGGCGTAACTTTCATGATAAAGGTAGAGGGGGTAGGTTAGGTAGGGGAAGAGAGGGGAAGGTGGGGGGAGGAGGAAGGAAAGTTCCCTCCGAGGCCGCTCCGATTTAGGAGCGGTCTCGGAGGGAACGGGCAGCGCATGCAGGGCTTAGCGCGCAAGGTGCACAAATGTGCACCCCCTTGCGTGCGCCGATCCCGGATTTTATAAGATACGCACGGCTACGCGCGTATCTTATAAAATCCAGCGTACTTTTGTTTGCGCATCCAAAACACACGTACAATTGTGTTTTAGGCCGTATGCTGGTCGCAGTGCATGGTATTGCATCGGCCTGATAGTGTGTGCATGGTAAATAGCATGATATCTCACCTCACATGCTATTTGCCCTTAGCTCATTAACAATAAAAAGTAACACCTTCCTTGGGCCAGCTTTTACATTTTTGGCAGGTTCAGTGCCAAGAAATCCCCCCATAGTATCTGGGCCAAACTGAAAGCTCCCGTTAGCATGGAAGATTATCTCTGCCCTATCTCAATGAATAAGGAACCTCCGAGGCTCGATGCCCCACCCCCAACACTCAGTTCCACAGCAAGAAACTACTACTAAATCCTGTTCCCCAGCCCCTACCCCAGATCTATCAAGATGGGTTCTCTTAGCCCCGACATATAACCCCTTGCTTGATTCCCTCCTCTCCCTCCACTTTCTACCCCATCGAATGCGATAAGATGAGGATCGTGGTAGACAAGAAATGGTCTTCCCTCTTCTCTCCTGCCAGCAATTTTAAAAGATTGCAATAGTTGACCTTTGGCGCAATTTTACCATGCAAACTTTTTAAAACTTTTTAATTCTCTCTAGATTTATGCCAACAAATCAGTAACCAGAGCAGGAGAAGAATCAGGCTAGAAGCATAATGATTATTTTCTCTCAGCTCTTGTACGAAAATGCACTGCACTGTGGAAGTGTTTTCCTGGCCATCAAAAAGCTTACAAATGGGAGCTCAAGCCTATGGGTCATACTGCTTTAAAAAAAACCCCAAAAAACCCAGAAGGGGGAGTAGATTTCTTTCTTTCTTCCTTTTTAAAACATTTTCTTCTCTTCTCCATAACACTTTAAAATGTTGGCTTATTTTTCCCTAACAAGAAGTTATAAAAAATAAGGAAAAATAATGTCAATTCAGTGTGTGTTAGAAAAGCAGCCACCCCAAACCAGGAAAAAACCCCTAAATTCCAGGGTACATACATAACAGAACAATTTAATAACGGACAAGCTTAGCCTATTGACAGTGGTCCACTCAGATTATGATGCCATCTGCTATCTGCTTTTATTACCTATTTTAAGGGGGGGGGGGGGAGGGCAACTCTTTATAAATTAATTCATTTATTTATTTATTTATTTTAGGCATTGAATTGGCATCTACTGCCAAGGCTCTAAGCGACATACAATAAAAACATTCACAAAATATCCATAATTTCTTTTTTAAGGACTACAGTTTTTGAGGAGGCAGTTTTACAACACTGGAGGGAGTCAAACCTATTTTGGATCAGGCATGTTAAGGCACCATGCACAGAGGATGTTTAAAATAGTCCCTACTCGCTCTGCATGATGGGCAATGCACTTTAATTGAAACGGTCATCATGGCACATAAGATAGCCTTATGTGCCATAAACCCGAGCGACTTGGCTTGATTAACAAAACTGCTGTTGCTGTAATCTTGGGTCAGGCTAATGATCCAAACCATTTGAGAAATGAAATTGCTGTAGTTGCCTCAGGCTGTGATTTCAAGTCTAGCACCACTGAGAAACTCCTCCTCCTCCCCCCCCCCCTCTACAGGATGATAAAAGCTCAAGCAGGCATAGAGAACGTGGAAAGACAGAACAGTAGCAAAACATGGTGCAAGTGGGGAGTGCGTAGATGAAACAACGTTCTGTAACAATAATCTATTCATTTCTCCACCAGTCTATCAGTAAATACACTGTAATACAAAGAAGTGAAGATCATCAACCGTATGATGCATCTGCACTAATGATGGTGCTTCTAAGCACATATTCTCAATCCTGCTGTGGTGCTCTACAATTTGGTTTTTCCCTTCTTTCATAGTTTTCCCAACATAAAATGAGCCACATGGGCACTGGATAAAGTAGACCATTGATTCAGTTTCACAAGTAGTATGTGACTTCAAAAACAACCCTCTGTCATGGGCAGATGCCTAAAAAACAGACGAGTAAGTAGTTAGATTGTAGGAGAGGATTTTCCCGCACTAGGCACCCAATTTGCATGGCCTGAATTAGGTGCTGAGATAGCTGATTTTATCTGTGCCCCGAGACAGAGATCTCCATCATCCACTACTGATCTGCAATGCCCTCTTTCTCAATGCCCAATATAATAAAGATCGTTGGGTTGCTGCTTCTCACCACCAGATTTCAGGTTGCTCCCCTACACACCTCCAGAGTCTCCTTGCGCAATTCCTGAGCATCTTATGCCTTCTCTGGCAGAAAGGTCATAACCCCCCTCCTACCAGCACCGCTGATGACCTAAGCGGAATGACATTGCTTAATGGATGGTGCATAGGTCAGTAGTGCTGGCAGTGGGGGAATTGCATTTCTCCTGCCTGCGAAGATGGAAGACCCTCAGGAATCAAAAGTGGAGGGATGAGGGAACCTGAGATCTTCTTGTTGGTAAGTGAAGCAAGGCTGCGTAAGGATCTTCATTATATCAGGCTATGAGAGGGATGGAATATAAGCTCGGTGGGGGGGGGGGGGGGGAATGGGACTATAGCTATGTTTTTTAAGTATTGTGGTTTGGGCTGGAGGGAGAAGGGAGGGCATCATGGTTTAGGGGCTTAGTTTCTAATTTCAATAAAGATTTAGCAACCTTAATTTAGATAGCCACATTTTGGCTACTTGGATTCAGGACCATTTTCAGCTGAGAATCTAAGCACCTAGTATTGACCAAAATTCCCTAAATCTAGGAGGCCGAAATGTAGCCAGCTATATGAGGTGCTCAGCTTTGGCTAACAATTCCATGATATGCTCTCCTCTATTATAGACTCTAGCCCTACTTTCCTCCTCCTTACATCTCTCTCCCCCCTCATCTATTCTCCTTCTCCACGCCTCATTTTCCCCCTGGGTGTGTCAGCCCACGTGGGCAACCAATGGATGCGACCCTGTTTTTTCGACTACACAGACCACTGAAGGCTCTGAACATGACCCTGGCTGGACAGTGTGATACTAGATGGTAAAGGGTCCCTCCTTTGCCTCTAGATGTCTGCAGCAGCTGTGAGTCCCTTAGGAGTCATTTGTCACAGCTACTTTTCTTCTGCCTTCTTATTTGCTGCATTCCCTTCCTTGCTGGTTGCTCTAACTCTCTTCCCCACCTTCGGCCACTGTTTCTCCTACACGGGCTCCCATAGTTGGTTGCAGATGTCCCTTCCACACAAGATGCTGGCCCCACAAGGGCTTCTCTTAGCATCCCGGCTGCCCAATCTATCCCTGATAATCAGAAATCATTGTAACAATTAAAATAACACTCAGGAATAATCTTTTCAAGTGTTGTACCTTTTCAACTGCCATGAACCCCAGATGAAGCACAAAAATTGCTATCATAAAACAAGCAGAAGGAACAAAACAATTACAAATGTACGTAAAATAAGAATAATTATCTGCCAATTATAGGCCAAGATAATTATCTTACTAAGATTTTGTGAGGGAAGATACTACATCTCATTTAATATAATGTAATTTTGCAAAGCAAGATAATAAATCTGGATAAAAGATTGCTATAATCTTGAAACAAGTTAATCAATCTTAATTTGAAAAAATATAGTAATAATATATGAAATTAAAAATATTTCAAAGTGGGTATCACTGATGGTATTGGAATGTTGTAATCTTGACTTTGACTCTTTTAACCAATACTTCAAATGTTTAGCACATATGATTACTCTCCGGTTATCATTTTCTTAATCTTTCATAAATTAATATGATTAAGACATTAAATCTCCAGAACGGCAAATCTTTTATTTATGGAGAGGCCAAGTTTCATTTGTTTTTTTTCTTTTAATTTTTTTTTTTTATACAAGTATATAGATTTACATCAATCATCATATAATGCCTGGGTGGGATAAAAATAACATTTCACATAGACGAGCACAATTAGAACATACATCATCTTAGAAGACCACTACATCAACTTTCAAATATAGGTAAAGGCATAAAAACCAAAGTAATTAGCAAATGATAACATCTGGAGGAGTAGTTCAGTGGATAGAGCAGAGGGCTGGAAACGAGGGAAAGCAATATTTAGATCCCACTGCTGCTCCTTGTGAACTTGGGCAAGTCACTTTACCCTCCATTGCCTCAGCTACAAGCTTTAAGGTGAATTTTAAAAGCCCTATGAGTGCCAAAACCAGAAGATGTATGACTATAGCACAAATTTTAAAAGGGCTGCGCGTGTAAAAAATGCTGGTTATGCACGCGGCCGGGCCCTGTATGCGCCACGCGTATTTTACAAAGGGCCTGGCCACGAGCGACACCTCCGTTACACGCTGAGATGCTGGGCCTGCTGAAAGGGGCGGCCCGGGGCTATGGTCTGGGTATGGAAGGGCGGGGCGGGGCGTGAGGTGGGCCGGGACAGCAGCATTATCCATTGTCCTGGGGAAAATACTTCTGCTCCGGAGAAGCAGTAATTAGTAAAATAAAAAATGACCCAGGTCCATAACACATTTTGATGAATGGCCCTGTTGGATTGTAAACCCTGTGGGGATAAGGAAATAATTGCAGTACCTGAATATAATCCACCTTGAAGTGCTGAAAAGCAGAATATACAATAAAATACATTTAAAAAATCCAATTAAATATCATAACTTGTCCATCCAAATAATGGGGCCTCATGGTCATTAAATATAATGTCTCACTTTACCATGTTCTTGTAAATTCAGTGTCATAGATTAGTCAGTTGGGATTTTATAATATCCATGACTTTTCCTCATCAGCCTATGAAAGAAAGTTTTGACCACCCTTCCTTTCCAAAGAACACAGAAGTTGCCTAAAATCTGGATGAAAGCTTCAGGTTCTCTGGCACTATTTTGAAAGAAAATAATTTTGAGGTCCATATTCTGCTGCTATCTGACTGAACAAGACTGGATAAACATATCTGGCTAACTTGTCCAGGATATTCAGTGGCTCAACTGCATCACTGAATACATCAGGATAATTAATCGCCAGTTAAGTTTATCTGGCTAACTTTTGACCTGCTCAACAGAAGGTTTAGCTTATCTGGCTAACTTATCCAGACAAGTCTGAATATCACCACTTATCTGGCTAAATTATTGGCTACTTATCTGGCTGGCTAAGTTGCCAGCCAGATAAGTAGCCACTTCCCAGAACACCACTGTTCTCCCACCACTTAGCTCGATACATATTTAACCAGATAAATACATTACGGAAGTCCGTGAAAGTTAATACTGGTTTCAATGGTTGTAGTATACTCAACTTGGCGTAACCTGTCTTAATTTACTGATGTGCATTTTCATTGTGAGGTTCTCATCTTGCTGTATACTTAAATCCTGTACTTGAATTGAGGGATTAATTTGAAAATTACCCAGGTCTAGGGCAGGTGGTTTAACTGTCGATGAGTTTCTCTTCAGCCAAATGATTTCAGTCTTTTTAGGGTTAAATGTTAATTTCAGTTGCCAAAGTTCTTGTATTGCTTTCATATAGGTAGAGAGTAACGAAGCTGTATTTTCAAATGATCTGGAGAGAGGGATGTAAAACTGTTATTAGCATACAAAGAAAGTTATTCCTGGGTTAGTCAGTAATTTACACAGTGGGAGTGTATGATGTAATTATCCAGCTAAGTGGTGGCCACTGAAGATAGCTGAATATTTAAACAGTGCCACTTAGATAAGCCAGATGTCTGAACTTCTCTGGCTAAAAATTACTGAATATCAGTCCCTTTGTTTTTGTGGTGAAGGTTGTTCTGGGGTTTTTGGAAATTTCCATTCATCCTTGTATTTCTCAATCTGAGGCACTCAATTGTCAACCCAGTAAAACTTTGGAGAAGGAGTGGACATTCAACTGATACCATACTTGGGTGGAGAGAGAAGACTAAGAGCCAGCGATCTGGTGCTCACTCAGGAGTTCATTACAGAGTTCAGATCAAGCCATGGGTCCCAGGTATTGAAGGGAGTCCCAGTGGGATAGGAGGACCATTTTCCTAATATACACAGAGGCAGCTTCAAATTTCAAAATTGGAGCAGAGCTCCCCAAGGCAGAGATCAAGCGGACACAGATTCACAGATTTACTATTTTCACTTTGCATTGCGGATGCCACTAAACAGAACAGTGCAAAGTGCCACATTTTTCATGTTATTTAGTTATTTATAATCATTTGATATTCCATCTTTTCCTATGTTAGGCCTGGATTTATCAAAATGTGGTAAGTACTGCATGTGATAGCAAAAGGGGTGTGTTTTATGCTAATGTAGCATTTATCACAATGTGCACTAATTATTTATTTTATTTATTTATTTATTCAACTTTATATACCGACTTTCAAATTAATTTCAAGGCAGTTTACATTAAATTGAGTTGCAGTAGCAACACTCAAATACATATACATATATAGGAAACATATCCTTGCACATCTTACATCACCAATAAATTAAATTAAAACTAAAACCATTTTAAGTACAATCATAAGTAAAACCCCACCATTTCTTCCCCATAAAATTTACCCTCCTTCCCATATCTCCTCAATCTATAGGGGTATGATAGGTGAAGTCAGTTAGTTAACATAAGCCTGTTCAAATAACCAGGTTTTTATTTGCTAATTACCTGTGTGAAGAGCTAAGTTAGTGCACATTGTGATACCATTTCAGATTCTGTGATAAGTGCCAGACCTGTTGTATTTAACCACTGGGGGACCAGTTTTTAATGATCCCAGATATGTGTATATGTGTATATGTGTGTGTGAGTGAGAGAGAGAGAGAGAGAGAGAGAGAGAGAGAGAGAGTGAGCACCTGGGCATAATAGCATGTCCCATAGGCTGGTATTTGTATCCCTATGATAGGCCCACCTAGTAACTCGAGGTGGGGATTAGGTAAGAGTGTAGGGGGTTAGGGGCCACTTTGACATTCTACGTGACACCTACGAACAGAACAGTGGTCTCTTGTGAAGATTTGCTGGCCTTCGGAGTGAGGAAACTCACTCCAAGATGAGATTTGGGCAAGGTTCTCTCAACCTAGCTTGATGGACTCGCTACCTGGGTAACATCAAGCTAGGTTGAGAGAACCTTGCCCAAATCTCATCTTGGAGTGAGTTTCCTCACTCCGAAGGCCAGCAAATCTTCACAAGAGACCACTGTTCTGTTCGTAGGTGTCACGTAGAATGTCAAAGTGGCCCCTAACCCCCTACACTCTTACCTAATCCCCACCTCGAGTTACTAGGTGGGCCTATCATAGGGATACAAATACCAGCCTATGGGACATGCTATTATGCCCAGGTGTGCTTTCTCTCTCTCTCACCTTCAAATCATCTGGTGATAAAACCTTACCATGCAAAAATGCCTTACTGCATTTTGAAAAATGACCCCCTTAGTTTGAAGGTGGATTTATAATCAATGCATGGCTGTAGTCCCCCATTTGCAGAAATGAAGTGGGGGGTGGTCTTAGCCTGAGACAAATGATGCCTTATTCCTTTACAGAGGATTATGTACCACAGCTCTTGCCTCTCTGAGGAAGAGAGAGGAGTCTTCTGTAGTTTCAAACAATGTTCCCTAATGCTGAAATACTGGATTGGAAATGCATCATGTCTTGGCTGCAGGTAAAATTAAGGAGCCACAGCCTTCGTGTTGATATGACTCGGGATCTAACATGTTGGCACCTTCAGTAAAGTTTGTCTGAATCCTGGTACAGCATCCAGAATATTTACTAACACTTGGAATGGAAGAATATCATTAATATGATGGGCCATGGATCTTTTATCCTTCCCCCTACCAGAAAACCTAGAAGGGGGTCAGGGACCCTTGGGAAAGTCACAAGATGGAGGTTACACCTGTAAGCAGAAAGGTCTCATGGCGGAATAAGATCGCCATCCATGCAGAATGTGCCTTTGTCTTTTATATTCCCTCTAACACCATGAATAGGAAACCGGCATACTGAGCTCTAATCTGTTTAGAAAGGAAAGGGATGTCAGAAAAGGAGGAGGAGAAGCTCTACAAAATGTTATCAATGGAGCTGAAATGCAGGGGATGTGAGGAGGGGAGGAGGAGGCAGCATGGACCACCATGGAAAGGGGAGATAACATTGGCACGCCCATCTTCACTGGCGTGCTCTGCTAGCCTTTGACTGTGATGGAGGATCTAGATAAAGATTTGTTCAAGGACTTCCAAAAGGAGGGAATGAAGGGGGAAGGTGCTGTTGGAGGGACATTTTAACCTGCTGGATATGTAATGGGGTATCCCAGCTGCAGATTTGTATAGGAGCAGAGAGATCTTGGATCAAGGGGGCTCTCCTCAGACAAATGTAATGGAATCCACACAGGAAGGGGTGATACTGGACCTGATAGTTCAAAATTAGAAATGCTCATTCATTTTATTCAAATAAAGAATCCAAACCGAAAAAGGCCATATTTGTTTTAGTAAATCCATAATGAATTTATTTATTTTCTACTTCATAGCAGATTGCATTTCCCTATCCCTATCCCTACAATCTAACTGGGAGATTCATCAGTCCATGCCAGTGCGCTATCACATAGGGATGTGCAGAGCAAAAGTTTATGTTCATAGGTCCATAAGTCGAAAGGGGGGGTCATTTGCGGTCAATATGGACATATGGAGAATTCCATAAGTTGAGTCTATGTCCATATGTGCAAATAAAAATTTAAACCCCTCACCCTCCTTAATCCCCCCCCCCAAGACTTACCACAACTCCCTGGTGGTCTAGCGGGGTCAGGACGCGATTTCTGACCTCCTTTGCAAGGAGCACGTGACGTCGGCGCCACGTCGGAGTGACGCGGCGTCACGTGATTCCCCGCGGGTTCGCTCCGGGACCCTCGTTCGACCCAAAAGGAACTTTTGGCCAGCTTGGGGGGGCCTCCTGCCAATTAGGGTTGCGCAGCCCAAAAAATATTTGATTTTTTTTTCCATTTTTTGTATTTATTCATTTCATTCATTTTTTTAATCATTTCATTTTGTCAAAGTGTAAATTCCATTTAGTGCATAATTGTTTTGATTTAATTAGCACTCAATTTTTTAGGGTGAACTGAAAAAAAAAAACGGTGGGTATGAGCCAAATCAAAACGAAACCAACAACAGCACATCCTCAATTTCCTGTGACATTTTTTGTCATTTCTAAAACCAAACATCACAAAAGCAAATGCCATTTCTTTGATTTTTTTTTTCTTGTTTCATTTTAAGGTGTGCAATTTTCAAATACTATGCGCTACAATGAAACAAATCGCCACCCTCTTCAAGTTAACCCTGCCCCATTTGGGGTATCCCACATTCCCCCACTGCTTTGGTCCTCCCCCTCTTGTTTACTCGATCCAAAGGAGGTAGCAGCAGCCTCAGTTGTTCCTGCCTCCCTGATCCTGCATCTGCCAGTGGCTCAGGAGTGGCTGGGGATTGCTCCTTCTGCCCATTGCTTAAATGGGGGGGGGAGGGGGAGCAGTGGGAGTGGGGAATGGGGCATCCCCTAGGGAGGAACATTTTACACAGTTGGTGGGACAGAGTTACACAGTGGTGGCAAAAACATGCCGGCCCCCTTAGTGCATGCTATGGACTAATAAAACATAGAGAACTGCACTTAAGACATGCTATTTGAAAACTGCACGCATTAAAATGAAATAGAAAAATACAAAAAAAAAAGAAAAGGCACAAACAAAATGAAAACAGCGTTTTCAGCAAGTATGTACCACCAAATTTGTTTCTGGGCACCCTGTCTTCTTTTTTTTTTTTTTCAAAATCAACAAACACCATTTTAAAATTCATCTTCTGTTTTTTTACTTCTCCAGGAAGATCTGCAATGCAAAAACTGTCTATAATCAACATTCATGACATAACATGAACTGTTTTCTGCTGATCTTTACCAAGTTCCTTATCTTTTTCTCATTGATCATCTCCCCCAGTTTCATCATATAGCTCATTATATCCACATAGTATCCAAAACATAAAAATATAATAAAAAGAGAGGAAGCCTAGGAATGTCACCAACTTAGGCCTGGATTTACTAACATGTGATAGCAAAAGGGACATGTTTTATGCTAATAGACAGTTTATTGCAATTATGTTTTCACACTGCGATAAGTGCCAGAGCTGTTGCATTTCCTGCATACAACCACTAGGGGACCATTTCTAATGGTGAGAGAGAGAGAGTGAACCTAGCTGAAATGCCCTGACCCTAGATAGGTATTTATATCCCTATGGGAGGCCCATCTAGTAACTTGTGATGATGTTTAAGTAGTAGTGTAGGGGTTAGGGGCCACTTTGACATTCAAAGTGAGATGTACATACAGAACAGTAAGATTTGATGACCTGCAGAATGAGGAAATTCACTCAAAGATGAGACATGTGCAATGTTCTCTCAACCTAGCTTGATGTAACCCAGGTATAGAGTCCATCAAGCTAGTTTGAGAGAACATTGCACAAATCTCATCTTTGAGTGAGTTTTCTCACTCCAAATGTCATCAAATCTTCACAAGAGACCACTGTTCTGTTCGTACATCTCACTTTGAATGGCAAAGTGGCCCCTAACCCCCTACACTAATACCTAAACCTTACCTCGAGTTACTAGGTGGGCCTCCCATAAGGATATAAATACCTATCTAGGAAGCAGACATCACAGCTAGGTTCTCTCTCTCTCTTTCTATCTCTCTCTCTCTCTCTCTCTTCCCCCCCCCCCCCCCCCCCCCCTCCAATGGCTAGGCTAGTGTTCCAGGAGCAAATACAGCTTAACACCACTGAAAACATTGTAGCTAAAATTGATATTAAAGCCATGCAATAGGACTTCACAAAATTGTAAAGCCAGCCTGCCCCTAACTCCTCCTACTTTTTCAGAATTGCTTCGTACCATACGATATAGTGCTATTGCATGCGTTAAGGGCTTATCACATGCGTTAACAGGGCTTTTCACAAGCGATAAGCCCTTAACGCATGCAAAAATGCCTTAGCGCATTTTCATAAATAAGGGGGTTAGGGCCTTATTTTCTAAGGCTATCACATGCTGGCACTACCAGTGCAAGCATGCAATAGCTAGAAATTGTAGCACATGCCTGAGAAGGGGACATTGGGGCGGAGTCAGCCCCAGAAGAGGAGGAGTCAGGGCATCACCGGGGCCGACTCCATGAAGACGGCACAGACAGCAAAAAGGTAAGGAGCCTTTTCGCTCCCTATTTCATGGCGAATAACTACACCTTTTATGGTTAGTTATTCAGCACGACACCAGCAGCAATCGCACCATGGAGGTGTGATCGCTGCCGGCTAGCACAGGACCGCCCCCCGCTTCGCCCCCCCTGCCCACCGTTATCGCCGGGATTCACTAAGCCTTGCGGCATTAGAACGGAAATAAAATATTCCACTTGGACTTGTGTTAGGTGCAGGTCAGGGGTGTGGGCTGAGTCTGCATCTCAAGGTAGCCCAGTAGACAATACTTTCTTCACAAGATGCAGACCTGAAACAAGCCCTAGGACTGCAGTTAGACTCAGGCTGGGAATGGGAGCAAAGCCTGAGATTGGAGCAAAGATATTGGCCTTAGATTAGTGCAATGGTGCAAGCCTGGAGCACTTGAAAGGCCTGAGACTGGTGTAAAGAACAGACTTGGAGTAGGAGCAGGGCCGGCGGAAGCACTAGGCGAACTAGGCGGTCGCCTAGGGCGCCAGCTTCCCGGGGGCGGCACTGCCCCGGTAAAATGAAAAGAGCTGCATTAAGCCGCCGCCCCCCCCGATAAAAATAAAAGAGCCGCTGCCGGCAGCCCGCCCCAAAAGACCCATCTGACCTCCCCAAGCGGTTCGCGTGCTCCCGGTCTCTCCCGCTGCTCTTTCTTCCCTGCTGCCATTGCCGCCGGGCTATCAGCACGTTCAAGCCCAGCGGGAACGGCAGCAGTGCAAAAAAAAAAAAAAAGCTGTGGCATCCATGGCTGCCCTTTTCTTCCTCCCGCCCCCCCCTGACCCGGAACAGGAAGTGATGCGCGGGAAGGAGAAAGAGTGGTGCCGCATGAAAAAAATAGCGGCGACAGCAGCATCGGCCCCCGAGCAATTGAAGCAGCCGGTAATCGGGAAAGGAGTCAGCAGCACGAGCCTCCTGCGGCCGATGGGATTCTTCCTTCTTGGCCTGCGGGGGCTGGAGGAGGAGGAGCAGCTACCGTTTGTGCTCGGGGGGGGGGGGGGGGGAGGAAGTGAGTGAGAGAAAGAGAGAGAAGCAGCCAGCCTGCCTGTGTGTGATTGAGAGAATGTGTGTGTGATTGAGAGCCTGTGTGTAAGTGAGAGAATGTATTTGATCGAGAGCATGTGTGTGTGATTGAGAGAAACTGGTCAGAGAGCTGATGTATGTGTATATGTGAGAGACAATGAAAGTGACTGCTCAAGGAGATGACTGATGTGTGAGACAGTCAGGGAT
The DNA here is from genome assembly GCF_901001135.1 of Rhinatrema bivittatum. Taxonomy (NCBI): domain Eukaryota; kingdom Metazoa; phylum Chordata; class Amphibia; order Gymnophiona; family Rhinatrematidae; genus Rhinatrema; species Rhinatrema bivittatum. Next base: position 786,621,280 of record NC_042616.1, on the reverse strand, counting down.
GTGACTGATGTGTGTGTGTGTGTGTGTGAAAGAGAGAAAAAGCATGGAAGTGAGAACTCTGGGTATGTGAGAAAGCATGGGAGTAAGAAGCCTGGTGTTGTGGGGGTGTATGTGAAAGAAAGCATTGGAGTGAGAAGCCTGATTATGTGAGAGAGAGCATGGGAGTGGGAAGCCTGTGTGTGTGTGCATGTATGAGAGAGAGACTGGTTGGTAAGGTGACGGTGTGACTGGTGTGTATGTGAATGTGAGAGAGAGAGAGAATGTGATTCAGGGAATGAGAAGCCTGTGCACCTGGAGAGCGAGCATGGAAATGAGAGAGAGCCTGTGTGTGTGTGTGTGTGTGTAACAGAGAGAAAGTGATTATGGGAATGAGAAGTCTGTGCATGTGAAGAGAGTGAGCATGGGAGTGAGAACCTGGGTGTGTGTGAGACACAGCATGGGAGGGAGAAGTCTGTATATGTAAGACAGAACAGGTGACTGGTGTGTGTTTGTGTGTATGTGAGAGAGAGAAAGAAAGTGATTATGGGAATGAGAAGCCTGTGTATGTGAAGAGTGAGCATGGGAGTGAGAAAGCTGGGAGTGTGTGAGATACAGCATGGGAGTGAGAAGCCTGTATATCTGAAAGAGAACATGGGAGTGGGAAGCCTGTGTGTGTGTATGCATGAGAGAGATCAGGTGACTGGTGTGTGTGTTTGTGTATGTGTGTGAGAGAAAGAAAGTGATTATGGAAATGAGAAGCCTGTGCATGTGGAGAGAACAAGCATGGGAGTGAGAGACTGGTGAGTGTGTGTGAGAAAGAGAAAGTGATTATGAGAGTGAGAAGCCCATATATGTAAGTGGAACACGGGCGTGGGAAGCCTGTGTGTATGTGTATGGCATGAGAGAAACTGTTCAGGAAGGTGACTGGTGTGTGTGTCAAAGACTGTTTGGGAGATGATTGGTGTGTGAGAGACAGAAACTGGTCATGGGGGCATGACTGATATGGTGTGTGTGTGAGAGACATGGGCCCTAAGGAAGAGGACCATGAGTATAGAGCTTAGCCACTACTGCTGCTTCTGGTGTGTTCTACAGCCTGCATGGAAGAGGAGTAGGAGAGCTGCTGGAGGGGGTAAGTAAAGATGGCTTTTTAAGTTTATTTTTCTTGATTGACTGCCATTTTAATTATTTAATATTATGTGATGTGTCTGCTTTTTTTGTTTGAGCAACAAGTATAGCTTTGGTTTATGTTTATGTTTATTTATTTTTATTTATTTATTTATAAAAGAGTTTCTATACCGTCGATAAGACAAATCATCTCAATGGTTTACATGGCATAAAAATGTCAAATAAGTGTTCTGTTATAAATACAGACTTCGTTATTTTCATTAATGCACAATGTAAGTTAATTGTGTGTGGAGGCGGCATAGCTGACGTTTCGCCTAGGGCGCCTAATACCCTTGCACCGGCCCTGAGTAGGAGCAAGGCCTGGAATTAATCCATGGTACAGAACTGAAGCAAGGGGAAAGCCTGGAACCTCAGCAACAGTGCAAGTGTGGAAGCAGAGCAAAACCTGGGAGTGGAGCAAAAATGTAGGCCTTGTACAAGTGCAATGCTTCTCAGCCCAGTCCTCAGGGCATACCTAACCTCAGGCTTTCAGGATATACGCAATGAATATGCATGAGACAGATTTGCATACAATATGTGGATTAGCATTCATGTGCAAAGCTGTCTGATGCATTTTCATTGTGGATACCCTGAAAACGTGACTGGCTAGGTATAGCCCTAGGACAGGGGTCGGGAACCCATGGCTCGCGAGCCAGATATGGCTCTTTTGAGGGCTGCATCTGGCTCGCAGACAAGTGTTGCCACACTTTCCAGTCCCCCGCTGACCCAACTGCTCCCCGGTCCCGGGCGGAACGCGGCAGGACAGCTAGAGTCAGCGGCACCGGCGTGCTCTCTTCTTCCCGCCCCCCCCCCCCGCTGCCCGAAAGAGGAAGTGGTGAGCATCGGGTGCGTGCGCGGCAAGAAGAGGTCACGCTAGTGTGGTCTCTTCTTCCCGCCCCCCCCCCCCGCGGCCCGGAAGAGGAAGTGGAGAGCATCGGGTGTGTGCGCGGCAAGAAGAGGCCACGCTAGTGTGTTCTGCGTCGGTCCGACGGAAAGAAGACTGCAGCGCGGCTTGGAAGAAAATGAAGAGCTTCAACCGCGGCCGATGGGACTCCTCCTCCGCGAGGGCTGAAAATGAAGGAGGTTAGCGTTGGGAGGAGGCTGCTGCTGCCGCGAGTTCCCGGGGTGGGGGTGGGGGAGAGAGAGTAAATGAGCGAGCAAGCATGTGTGTTTGAGATCCTGTGTGTGTGAGTGAGAGATTGCATGTATGTCAATGATTGAGAGCCTGCATATGTGAAAGAGAGTATGTCTGTGATTGAGAGCCTGTATATGTGAAAGAGAGTATGTCTGTGATTGAGAGCCTGCCTGTGAGAGAGAGAGCATGAATGTAAGTTTATCATTGGGAACCTGTATGTGTAAGTTTGTGATTGAAAACCTGTTTGTGTGAAAGAGTATGTGTGTATGATTGAGATCCTTTGTGTGTGAGAGAAATCATGTGTATGTATGATTAAGAGCCTGTGTGTATAAGTAAGAGAGAGATCATGTGTGTCTGTGTGTGATTGAGAGCTGGTTTAGGTGATGGAGCATGTGAGTATGTGATTGAGAGCCTGTGTGTAAATGAGAGAAAGAGAGGACATGTTTGTAAGCATGTGAATGAGAGTCTGTGTGTGAGAGAAAAAGACAGCATGTATTTATGTGATTGAAAGCCTGTGTGTGTGTGTAAGCGTGAAAAGATAGACAGCAAGTGTGTAAATGTGTAATTAAGAGCCTATATAAGTGAGAGAGAAAAAACATGTGTATATGTGAGTACTGATCGCATGTGTGTATAGGTGTGTCATTGAGAGCCAGTGTGAGAGAGAGCGCTGGTATGTGACTGAGAGAGGAGAAAGTTCCAAGCAAACCACCCCCCCTCCTGCTAATTCAGAACAATCTCAGGACACCTGGATATCAAACGTTCCCAGGTATGCAGAGCAAAAAATATGTTCTTTTTATTAATACAGTTTTACTGCTAATGATTTTATATTTCTTGATTTGTTTTATAAGGATGGGTGATGTTTCTTTTTTCCTTTGTTACACTGCATACAGAGACTCTGGCTTGTTGCAGTTTCCAATTCAGTTTTTTCTGCATGCTTCTAGTTATGCGTTTTGGTCTCTTTATTCTATGTTAGGTGAGGGTCAGCACGTGATTCAGGTGAGGTTTTCTGCTGGCGTGTAGTTTCTGTGTAGGACTATAGCAGCCTGACTTGGTCCGTTTTCCTAATAGGAGATGTATTGGTGTCTTAAGGCCTGGTGTAATATTTTCAGAGACTTATTGTACTTTAAAAGTGTGATCTTACATAAAATGCACACATTTACTTGTATTTAGTTTTAAACATATTGTATGGCTCTCATGGAATTACATTTTAAAATATGTGGCGTTCATGGCTCTCTCAGCCAAAAAGGTTCCTGACCCCTGCCCTAGGACCAGGTTGAGAGGCAGTGGACTGGAGCAACAGTGCAAGCCTGGAGCAATTAAGGCCTGGGACTAGAGCAAGGAATGGAATTGGATTATGGTGCAGGTGTAAAGCCAGGAGCAAGGCCTAGGAGCATAATAACAGTGCAGGCCTGGAGCAGGAGTAAATGTCTGGCCTAGAACCAAAGTATAACCTGAGCACAGGAACAAAGGAATCAGAAAGAAAGTACAGATGTGCAGAGGTAAAACGATTCGGTTTGGGCTTCGTTTTCGGCATGCCATGGTAAATTTCATTTTTTCTGCTGTTCGAGCCTTTTTTTCAGGGGACCTTGATTTTCAGGGAATTAGTGCACATTAACCCGAAAACCGAATTTTTCCGAAATTTCGGAAAAATTGCTTTCATTTTTCAGTTCTCCCGAACCAGGACGAATAAGACAATTTCAACGAAATTCATGAAAAACGAATGCACATCCCTAGAAGAAAGCTCCCAAGATTGTTCTTGTGCCAACATTGAGTTTGTATCTGGGCTAGGCTTAAGTGCTCTGATGTTCAAGAGCCACAAATAAGCCAGATTTCCAGGATACCCACAATGACTATGCATGAGATAAATTTGCATACAACAGAGGCACTGCATTCTACTCTACCTCAGGCATACTCATTGTGGATACCCTCAAAATCTGGCCTGTTTGTGGCTCTCGAGGACTGGAGTTGGCCACCCCTGAAATATTAGATTAGCTAACAGGTCGAAACTCTCTAGCCATGTCACCTGATTTCCATTAGATCATCACTTCAAGCCCCCATCAGACTAAAACATGACACCAATGGCAATTAACAATCTGCATATTTTGCACCTGATATAAAATGTTATTGCAAAAATAAATGAAATCACAAGCTGTCAAATGGTCCAGAAACAATGAAGTAAAAAAATAGCTGTAAGTTTCTTTTAGCCTTGTGGTGGAAAAGAAAGACTTAAAAAAATATGTTATATTCTTTAGATATGCAACACTGAAAATGTAACAGGCATAAAAATTCTGAATAACAATATATTACAGCAAATTGGATCATTCAAGTATTATCTTGTACACCTCATTTAACTGCAATTAAATTTTTCATGGTTTTGCATTAAGTAATATATTAATGAACAGCTTAATAGATGTTCTGTCATTACAATCTGTAATTAAAATTTCCCATACAATCCATGATAATGATAATGGGCTAAAACAAACTAGCACCTATAAAAGCAATTTGGATTTCAAATGCTTGGTAGTGTATGGCATGAAAGGGTATTTGCAATTTGTGCACACCACTTTTTCCTTCAACCTTGTGATGCAGTGACACTTCTCATAAATTGTTATTACTGATTATGCCGTAAAATCAGTCTTCCGAGCACTTGTTTGGTCTGGGAAACCGGCTTTTTGGAAATGGATTCCTAAAGGTCACAGTCACTGGGCGGTATCCTCATGTTACAGAGCTATGTTTACTGAAAAAGGGAAAAAAAAAGTGATATTTAAGCCAAGCCCCGTGCAAATTTCACCTATCTCAAAAGAGTTAACAAAAGCAAAGGCCAACAGGTGATCAGAAGGCACCCAGGAGTCAAGTCAGTAAATGGACGGAAAGCTTAACTGCTGTTTCTCAATGAGGTCGCTTTCTGCCTGCAAGATTGTGGCTCAGTCAGAGGGGGGATTTGCTGAATGTGGGAGGCTGATTTATTTTAAATGTTCTTTTTATGTTATGTGGACTGCTTCACGAGAGCCTGAAGAGGACGAAGATGTCTCTAAATGAACGAGGAGTCTTGTCCTTGTGACTCAAGGACTGGTAAATGCTGTAAGTTGCTTCCGAACCAGTCTTCTTTCAAAGAGATCAATTTGGTATCATTTATTTATTTTATACTCCACTTTTCAGCACTTCAAAGCAGATTACATTCCAGTACTGTAGTTATTTCTTTGTCCCCAGAGGGCTCACAATCTAAGTTTGTACCTAAGACACCAGAGGGTAAAGTAACTTCCCCAAGGTCACAAGGAGCAGCGGTGGGATTTGAACCCTGGTCCCACTGGTTCAAAACCTGCCACTAGGGTACTCCTCCACTTGAATGAATAAATAAGTTAACCTTTGTGTGGGCTTTAACTTGCATTTTAGCATGCATTTTTCATTGAAAACTTAAACCAAGTATTTAATAGTTTTTAGTGCTGAAAAGATTCTGCACCAAGATTAGCACAGATACATGCAAATCCCGTGTTAATGAAGGTACCAGCTATTAGCAATGCAGGGAGGTGCTTTAATGGTCAGACCACTTAGTGCACATTTCCTTAATGCTGGAAATTTAACTGCTGGATCTGAGGTGGAGTAAAAGTTTACTTACATTTTTGATGGCCATGTTATTCTATTGCCTTTCCCAGAGTGGTAGTGTCTAGATGCCTTCTATGTGGGCCAGCATGATTTATGTGCATCTTTTCAAGTTGCTTGCAGATAATCACAAGAAATAGAGCAGCAGAAGCCAAAAAAAACAAAGAAGATGGATGAGGGAGAAAGAGATATGTTATTGAAGAAGGTGACAGCAGAAGAAAGAAGATGGTGAGAGGATCGGGTTGCTTTGGCTAAAGCCATTCATAGAAATGCACGCAGAATGCATATTTTTCACCTGAGAATAATACTGCTGGCGTTACCAGAGATAGATGTGGACCAAAAGAAAGTACAGACTGAGCTCTAGGGCAATTTGATCTCTCTATGAAGCAAACAGAAAATATATTGATCCTCTAGCTGAGCGTAGACATGGAATCCCACACTTGGTCAAGCTACTCTGTACATTGCATTTCTTGCCACTAGCTTATTCTAAAAAACACTGGCTGTAGTAGATGGAATGAACCAGTCAATCGTTTCAAGGCATTTCTGTTAGTACTGTAGGCCCTGATGAAATGAGTCTGAGAAGTATCCCCACCAGTGATAATCCAATGCATCCATCCTGCTCTTCCACCCACCTCTCAGGTATATCATAGCAGGAAACATTTAAGTTAAATCAAAGTGTAAGCTCTCTGGGGGAAGAACCTACTGTCAGAGGTGTTCATTCTTTTCCTGAAACCCAGAACTATCAAGAAGACAAGCTTTGAGACCAGAACTGTGGCTAGTATTTGTTCACTATGGGCCGGATTTTAATATATACACGTGGGCGTCGATTTGTGCTCACGACTCGGCGCGCACAAATCTACGCTCAATTTTATAACAACCGTGCACAGCCGCGCGCATGTTATAAAACCTGGGGTCAGCGCGCACAAGGGGATGCACACTTGTGTACCTTGCGCGCACCGAGCCCTAGGGGAGCCCCGATGGCTTTCCCTGTTCCCTCCGAGGCCGCTCTGAAATCGGAGCGGCCTCGGAGGGAACTTTCCTTCAACCCCCCCCCCCCACCTTCCCCTCCCTTCCCCTACCTAACCTGCCCCCCAGCCCTACCTAAACCCCCCCAACCTTTATTTAGCAAGTTGTGCCTGCCTCTGGGCAGGCATAGGTTGCGCATGCCGGCTGAGTGCCAGCGCATGATCCTTCGGCCTAGTGGCCCTAGCGAAGCCTCTGGCCATGCCCCCTCCCCGGACTGCCCACATCCCGCCCCTTTTTTCAAGCCCCGGAGCTTGCGCGCATCGCCAGGCCTATGCAAAATAAGCTCAGCATGCGTAACCCCCCTGGGCGCATAAATCCAGCTGGATTTACACGCGTAGAGCTTTTAAAATGTTCACCTATGGCTTCAGCCATAGGCACTCTCCATTAAGGGGCACCACCACTCCCTTCCTCCCAATGTTACTGCAAAACGGCTGCCTCTTTATCATCCTGCCTTCAGAGCTGGAGTGTTGTAACCAACAAGAGTCCAGATAGTTGGGTAAAGGGACTAAACCAATGATGGGAGGTGGAGGAGAGGGGCCTAAGATGATCAGTAGGAGTTAGGTTGATGTAGGGATGGAATAAGAAGAACATGAAGAGGAGAAGTAGGGATAACATCTAGCTATGAGTACATAGTGGACAAAAAAAATAAGATGACAGGGAAAGAGCAATATCAGAGATGTAAGGGAGGAGAGAGGTGGGTGACTGAAGAATCCAGCAGGAGGGAAAACAAACAGAAAATGGACAGGAGACACTGGAAATGATGAGGACTAAAGTGATTAGAAAAATTAGGGATGAGCAGACACAAAATTTTTGGTACAGTTCTTTGCTTTCTTTCCTCAATTTTTTTTTCATTTGTATGTGGTTTGTTCAATGTTTTTTTTTTGCGGGGGCTCTGGTTTGTTTGCCAAATGGAAAAAATATTCAAAAACTCCCATCCCCCCAAAAATAAAAAAAAACTGAACTGCTAGAATAAAAAAGCACCTCCAGTGGCCCTGGCTTGCCTTCCCAAGCAAAAATCTTCTCCTAGGCCTTCGTCTGGAGCTAGGCCCAGCAACATGGGCTAGCCCACACACTGAGGCATAACCTTGGGTAGGACCTGGTAACAAGTCTGTATATTAAAATGGTGAGCAACACACTGGTGGAGATGCTGAAGTGACATCACTTTGGTACTATCCCCAGGTTGATAATGCAATTTTTAAAGTGCCAGGACCTAGACAGTAGCTACTGGGCACCAACCCTTCCCCATTTTAATCCTGGATTTATGAAGTGGGTAAAAGGATATTGGGATGGGAGATCCTTGGCCCCAGCAATTGTGAAGGATTCGGCCTTGGCTCACTCTGGATAGACCTATGGAGCTAGGCCAGGGTGCCAGGCCCAGTCCAGGACTCAGCCTCGATGATGAGATGGGCCCGAGTTGGACCATAGAACCAGGCCCAGCCTAGGGCTGAGCCATCCTGCCAGGCCTGGCCCGGGGATGGACTTTGGCACCAGGCTACTGAAGGCCTGTTTTTTAAATGTAATGAATACAGAAATACTCAGATTTTTTGGGTATTTTTGTGGGAGTCTATTTTCAGTAAGTTCTGTTTGGAGCAAACTGAAAATGGCCTCGTTTATTGCATTTTTTGCATTTGTTTAAAACAAATACACGTCCCTATGAAAAATCTCCATATAATTCCAAACTACAAATGTTGAAAAAAACCATTTTATTTTCAGTTTAGGGAACAGAATCTTTGAACTTTGGAAATGAGTGTCTCATGATTTTTATTTTTATTTTTATTTTTTTTTTGCATATTGCATTTCTGTTTCTATTTCTCTGGCATTGCACTGCATGCACAGGTTGGCTTCTTCGGGTTTTCATTAAAGTTTTGTGTCTATGGTTGTATTTCTAAATTGTGGTCCCTTCTTCTTTATGTATTAAGGGTCTGTCTGTGGCTAGCATCATCTTGGTTTAAAGGCACACACTCCTTTTTAAAACCCAAGGTAGAGATGACAAATCAATTGGGTGAGACTAAAGATCACACTTTTGGGACCAAGGTCACATTTGTGTTTTCTTATGTATTATAAATAATAATGGCGCTATGTTTTACATTTAAAACATTTAACAGTTTCCCAGTGTTTGGTGTCATATATTGTTTACAGGGTAAAGGAAAACTTTTTCCCCTGGTCATGTATGCCAAGTTTCCTGGCCATGGCTTTGTGTGAGACAGCAGTAAAAACTCTTGACTACACCAGCCTGCCTACTAAAATCTGTTGCTGTGTGGGCACTTTAAACAATGAGATATATTTCTTATGTTAAATGCTTAATCCTGTTACGAGAAGCATGATGCTGCTAGAGGTACCATCAGATGTTGGGCCCTGGGTATGAATGAAAGCGTAAGTTCTCTGAGGTGTGCACCTATAGCTGAACAGTATGGGGTAGATTTTAAGACCTGCGTGTGGGCGTACATGTGCGCGCACTACTCGGCGCACATACATGTACACCTGATTTTATAACTTTGCTGTGCAGGCGCACGCAAGTCATAAAATAGGGGGTCGGCGTGCGCAAGGCGGTGTACACTAGGGCACCTTGAATGCATGGACGCCCGCAGGCTTCCCTCGTTCCCTCCCCTTAACCTAACCTTCCCACCCCTTCCCCTAACCTTTCCCTCCCCAGTCCTACACTACCCCCCCCCCCAAATTTTTATGAAACCTTTTGCGCCTGCCTGGAGGCAGGCGTAGGTTGCGCACGCCTGCAGCCTGCCAGCACGCGATCCTGCAACACAGCGGCAAATGGCCGCTGTGTCGGAGGCCTCTGGCCCCACCCCCACTCCACCCCCGGACCACCCCACCTCGCCCCCACCCGCGGACCTCCCCTTTTTGCATGGGTTTTAAGCGCGTCGCTGGGCCTTTATAAAATAGTTCCGGTGCGTGTAAGGCACTCCATACGTGTATATCCTCTGGATTTACGTGCGTAGAACTTTTAAAATCCAGCCCTGTGTGTACCGTACATTCTGACTTGGGCTCAGTCTCCCTGCAAAGCCATTTTGGCAGGCATGCGGATTTTCACAAATACTCATATTATTAGTGCACTTTCTCAGTTTAGCGCGCTTTCTTTTACGTATATTCCATGCCATTCGCTTACTGCAACCCCGTTAAGGTGCATTTTTCAGCACATGAGTAAAAGAAAATCTGCACTAAAAATTAGCACAGGTTTTAACTCTGTTTTTTATGTTTAAACAATTTTTATTGAGTTTCCAATACAAAGTACAACACTGAGGAGAGTGAAATCTGATCTCTCCTCAGACCAAAAATACAATACTTCACAACTGTACAGAACAACCCCCCCCCCCCCCACCTCCTATCCACACAGAGTGACATATACCACCATCCCATTATTCAATTTCCTACCTACAAAGTTAATCATTCACTACAAGGCTTCGTGCTCTATGGGAGATTGATTGCAGATAGGCCTGCCACACTGACAGAAAGCGACGTCTGCCTCGTGCCGATGCATGAGAAGCCAAAGATTCCATAGTCATTAGGGATGTGCATCCGTTTTCCACGGATTTGTAATCCGCAACTTATTTTTTGCTATCTGTTAAATATGTGGGGAGGCGAAACGCATCGCGACTCCCCACGTATTAAACAGATTTATGTTTTATTCGGCCTCCTAAATAAAAATTTAAACCCCCCCACCCTTCTGACCCCCCCCAAGACTTACCAAAACTCCCTGGTGGTCCAGCGAGGAGTCCGGGAGCCATTCCTTGCACTCTCACACCCTCGGTGCTGGTTTCATCACGACGCCGATAGCCTGTGTCACAGGGGCTACCGGTGCCATTGGTCAGTCCCTGTCACATGGTTACCGGCGCCATCTTGTGCTCCTACCATGTGACAGGGGCTGACCAATGGCACCGGTAGCCCCTGTGACATAGTATGGGCAAAGGCTATCGGCGCCATTTTGAGTCCTGGCATCGGACACACATAGTGAGGGCAAAGGCGATCGGTGCCATTTTGAGACTCAAAATCGCCGTCCGATGCCAATACTCAAAATGGCGCCGATCACCGTCATAGTGAGGGCAAAGGCGATCGGCGCCATTTTGAGTATTGGCATCGGACGGCGATTTTGAGTCTCAAAATGGCACCGATCGCCTTTGCCCTCACTATGTGTGTCATAGTGAGGGCAAAGGCGATCGGCGCCATCTTGAGTATTGGCATCGGATGGCCGGCGTGCAAGGAGGTCGCTCCCGGACCCCCGCTGGACTTTTGGCAAGTCTTGTGGGGGTCAGGAGGCCTCCCCAAGCTGGCCAAAAGTCCCTGTGGGTCCAACGGGGGTCCCGGAGCAACCTGCCATCCGACGCCAGGACTCAAAATGGCGCTGATAGCCTTTGCCCCTTCTATATCACAGGGGCTACCAGTGCCATTGGTCAGCCCCTGTCACATGGTAGGAACACAAGATGGCGCTGGTGACCATGTGATAGGGACTGACCAATGGCACCGGTAGCCCCTGTGACACAGGCTATCGGCGCCGTGATAAAACCGGCAAACGAGTGCAGCGATGGCTTCCTGACTCCCTGCTGGACCACCAGGGAGTTTTGGTAAGTCTTGGGGGGGTCAGGAGGATGGGGGGTTGTAGTTAATTTTAATTTTAGCTGGGACAATAATTTAACTCGCCGTAGTAACGTATTTATAGATCGACAACTTATGGAATTCTCCATACTTCCACATGAAACGGAATTGACCCCCCCACGAATACGTATCACGTACGCAACAAAAGCTTTTTCCCTGCACATCCCTAATACTCATCATTGCATGGAATAAATTCCTCCAGGTCCAATATGACGGAGGTTCTGTCGACCGCCAGACTGAGAGTATCACCCTTTTCCCCACTAAGCAGGCTTTTTGTAATAGAAGGCGTGACCCCGGGTCCCGTATCCTAATGGGCGATATGCAACCAAATAACATCCAGTAAGGGGTAACTGGGAATGCTACATCTAATATCGTCGCCAGATAATCTGCCACTTTGCGCCAAAAGCGTTGTACCCCTGGGCAAGTCCAAAAAGCATGGGACAATGTCTCCAGCTTGTCATGGCATCTGGAGCAGTTCGCTGACGATGTTATAGTTAATTGGGAGGCCACTTGAGGGGAAATATATGCCCTACTTAGAAATTTAAATTGCAGCTCCCTGTAATACATTTTAGAGGAGATCTTGGAGATTCGCCCAAATCCCACGCTCAAAATATCCTGGGTGATAGTGAAGTCGCCATCCCTCGCCCAACGGGTGACCAATTTGGGGTATATATCCACATCCAGCCCTTTTTTCAGGCGTTGGTAATACTGAGATAAGGAAGGTGTCTTATTTTCCGCAAACCGGAAAAGCTCATCCAGCCTCCGATACACCAAGGGATCGCTATAAGAAGCTGGTAGCGCACGTAAATAGTGGACAATTTGCATATATGGGAAGGCTTGGTGATCCCGAACCCATAAAGGGCCTGGAAATCCTTGAATGAAAGTGTTTCTCCCGTGGTTGTCCACATGCGTGATACCTCTCTCTGTCCAGACCCTAAAAGATGAGGATTGAGACCCCAGGATAAAATCAGGGTTTCCCACCACCGGGAAAAAATAGGCACAGGATGTTGGCAGCTTTAAAAGTCGCATCAGCCGCCTCCATGTTAGCCTAAGTGGGCACACCAACTTTGTTGTCTTTATAAACGAGGGGATTGCCGGCGACACAGATTGTACCGCATAAGCCGGCGCAATGGGGTTCATTAAAGCAGCATCCGACTCTGTTTTTATTTCATCAACTTCAGTCCTGGGTTTCCTATTTCTTGGCTAAGTGAGAAGGCTAACTCAGCTAGATGCATATACACGGGAAGGGTTTTATCAAAGGGATTTTTCTGAGTGAAGACTATCACTCAAAGTTGCTAATAGTGAGTGTGGGCTTTCATAAAGTGCACTCGGATAGAAAAGAGATGCCTCGGGATGTGTGTATGTGTTTTGTGTTTAGGACAAAGCGAATAACAACTTGCGTACATTTGGATTTTGAAATGTACATGTGGTGTTTTGCCTGCTTCCATCATCCATGGCTAAAGCAGGTGCAAAGCAAGTTGCAATTGGTATCCACATTCCTTGCAGACTTGTTTCCTTTTGAAACTTTCAGAATACCACAGTAGCTGCACAATTTGTAACCAACTGGACTACTGGAAAAAAAATACCTGACACAGGACTTGATTTGCAACAACTTGGCGATTTGCAACAATTTCCAGCAGAAAGGGATTTGCTGCATTTGGAGACTATACAGTAAATACCTGCACGCTATGTTAAAAACAAGTCAATATAAATTATAGATATCACTTTTTTAAAATTGATATTTTGTTGACAAATTCAAATAAAAAAAATGCAAATAAAAACGTGTACATTTATGTTTTTATCATTGAAGTTTTCTTTTCATTAAAACCTAATCTATATTTCTAGAGGATTACTGTGACTGATTTCTCCATGGTAATATTTAAATCATGGGTTGGTATTCACTGGGGTCTCAGCCCATTTCATTAATCTAGATTATTAAGCATTTTAACAATTCCTGGAGCTTTATCTTATTCACACATTTTTATTTTATTTGTTTGGTGTTCTATTTAGCAGTGGGATCTCATAATTTCTAAAACAAGTCCTAGATAGGTCATATGTGCTGAAATAGCAACATCCTAAAGCTTACTGATAAATCTAATGCAGATGTGAAATGTCTTGCACACACCTTTTTATAACATAAGTAGGATTAATACATTTTATCCTGTGCTGTACCATGTCCAGGGCACTTGAGTCTCAGTAGGGCTGGACATTAGATCTTTGTCATATTTATAATTCTAAGGCATGCCACTATTGTGCTTGTATGGCATTCACAATAAAAAAAATATTGAAATTTGTAGCATGACTTTATTTAAGAGGACAGTTTGTAAACCCATCTACTAGGGTAGATAAGAATTGCTCAGCCTGGCTAAACAGCGCCCTCCTCAAAGGCAGATAAAGGTCCACCCAGGTTCCATAGCACCGATGCTGTCAGCCCTGGGATAAAGTATTCCTGATGGCATGTTTTGGTTGGGGAGAGGACAACAGCAGCGCTATTTTGCTTTCCGTCTGCCACCTGCACAGGTAACAGGTAGACGGGGCCTTTGCACTTCCACATTTTGAAAGAGTTTCTCTTTGAAAATGTGCATAGTGTGCACGCACCAAAATCACTTCCATGGCGTATTACTGGTGGTTTGAAAATAAAATTAGGTAGAGTGTGCTTGATCCCTTTTAGAAGGCCGACATGTTTAGAGATGGAAGTGGTCTGGAAAAGTTAGTTCAGGGCTTCCAAAGCCTGTCCTGGTGATTCCACAGCCAGTCGGATTTTACAAATATCTCTAACAACCATGCATGAGGTAAATATGCATATTTTTGGAGACCCAGTATATAAACATTTATCTCAAGCATAATCATAGGGAATATTCTGACAACTTGATTGGCTGTGGAATCGCCAGGGCAAAGTTGAGGAAGCCTTGAATGAGGTCCTTGCCTCAAGCAGGAAGGCATAACTAATCTTCATCGTCATAAAATAAGTTAATACGTTCATACTAAATTATTTTTTTAACATGCATGCACTTTGTCCCCCTAACACTCTCTCTTCCCCCAGCACTCTCTCCCTGTCTTTCTCTCCAACAATACATCCTTTTACTGCCCCAGCAGCTCTCCCTAATACGCTCGCCCACCTTTACCTCTAACACGTTACCTCTTTTCCCCCTCATTCCCCAGCTCACCGCCCCCACACATTCTCTCCCCTTTCTTCCCCAGCATGTCCCCTCCCTGCGCTTTCTCCCCTCTTCTACCATCCCCCCACTGTCTCTCCCCCACCATCATCCCTCTTCCAGCTGTCAGTCAGGCTCCTATAACTGCTGCCTTCTTCCTGCCACGCTGCTATCGGTTTCAGCTGCCTGGTGCCTTAACTCCCTTGCTGTTCTAGAACAAGAATACGGGCACAGTGAGATCCCTGTGGAGCACTGGCTCTTTCTCCTTCTGTGGGTGACCACGCCTTGTGCAGACACAGGTGCACTGGCTCTTCCTCCTCTCGCCAGCTCCTGGAACCACTCTTCACACTGCCGTGTGAGCCAGCTTTTGCTGAATTCTGCAGGGAAAACAGCAAATTCTGGATCATAGAGGAATTCTACACACATTCTGCATTACGCAATTATGCAGAATTCCCCCAGGATTATCGATTGCATAAGAGAATGATGCTCATGTTATGCTCCCCTATACATTCTTTACCTTGTTGCTTTTACTGTTATCTTTTGTAACATTTGGAGCCTATGTAACATTTGGGTGTAACATTTGGAGCCTATGTTTTGAAAACTCCCCTTTGCTTAACATCCATTGTATAAAATGGGTTTGGATGTTAAGCAAAGGGACCTGCGGCAGGCCAGGCCATTATACTGCACGCTCCATGCCACCTCCACCCTTACGGCTTTCCCTCCACCTCTACCCCATGATGGTCTGAGAGTTAGAGGTGCAGCCAGGATTAATATTCATGAGGGAGATGGGTATTAAGTGGTAGCAGATTTTCCTGGGTCAGAAAAATCCAGTGACTCAGCCACCGTGTTGTTTTCCCTTGCTGTTTCTCCCTCTTCCACTCTTCTCTCTCTTTCTTTCCCTTCCTGTTCCTCATCTCCTCCCCTTTTTCTCCTTCTCTGTCCTCTTCTGTTTTGCTTCTTTTTCCATGCTCACTGCAATAATTTTAAATAAAAGTTCAAATGTATTAAGAGCAGGAATGGTAGAATTCAATGTTTAATTTAATGAACATTTACCACCACAAGTAATCTGAGGAATGGAAATGAAAAATACTGTTACATCTAGCATTTTACAATCTTTGCATTGGCTACTATTCAGTAAATACCTAAAGGGCTAAATAATAGAGATGTGCATTCGTTTTTACCGAATTGGAAAATTGCAACAAAATTGTCCAATTCGGCATGTTTCAGGGAGCCTGAAAAAAATCAGGATTTTCCTGTTTTTTTGCAAAAATTAGTTTTTCCGATTAGTGCGCACTAACGGGAGTCAGTGCGCGCTAACTCCCCGTTAGTGCGCGCTAACTCCCCATTAGCGCGCACTAACAAAAACTAACAAAAAGTAACAAAAAATAACAAAATCTAACGGTTTTTGTTAGTGCGCGCTAACGGGGAGTTAGCGCGCGCTAACGGGGAGTTAGCGCACACTAACTAAAAATCGATTTTTCGCGAAAAAAAAGACCCGAACCGAAAAAAAACGACAATTTCCATGGCGGCCGAAAAACAAAGAATGACACGAACACAAAAAACGATGCACATCTCTACTAAATAATAACAGAGTTAAACTTAACACCCGCATTCATTGTGTTTTAATTGCATTTGAATTGTCATTGCTGAATAACATTATATATAGTACATTCAAATTAGTAGATTGCTAATTCTCTCATTACCGGCCTGATTTATTATGGCCTTTTTCCCTATTTGGTGCTACCCCCAGATGTGAACCCTCCAAATAATGATTGCACATTTGAGATACTACCACCACAATATCCCCCTGCTCAGGAAGACTCAGCCCAGTCAGAGGATCCCACTCCAGCTTTTGACCCCCTCCCCTGAAAGTTGTAGGCAGACAAGTAGAAGTGCTCCAAACTCTTGATGAGGATTGGATAAGTTCTTGGAGGAGAAGTCCATTACTTGCTCTCAATTAAGTTGACTTAGAAAATAGCCACTGCTATTACTAGCAACACTAGCATGGAATAGACTTAGTTTTTGGGTACTTGCCAGGTTCTTATGGCCTGGATTGGCCACTGTCGGAAACAGGATGCTGGGCTTGATGGACCCTTGGTCTGACCCAGCATGGCATATTCTTATCTTCTTATGTACTTATGACTGAACCTTTGTGGATCTCCTCTCTCACCCTGATGACATTCCAACATTTCAGACTAGTCGCAGCTCCCCTCCCATCATCCTATGACCCATCCTTCAAAAGTCATGATCAGCCCCCCAAACCCCACACACATACTCCAGAACGTCACAGCTTAATTGCAGCCCTCACCCTTTTCAATCCACCCCAAATCTGATTGCTGCATCCCCGCTTTTCCTACCGATGGCAACAGCAGCTAAATCAAATTGTACCGCCTAACCTGGGAACATATAAGAGAAGTGTGGGCTGTTGGAAGGGGTGGGTAGGACCAGGAAGCCCCTCCTATCTTTCTGTGGGTTAGGAGTCACAACTTTTGGAATGTAAAGAGGGCATTAAAAATGATGGGCAATTTGTGCTATCATGCCAGTTTTAACATGGTTAAAACAGAAATGCATGATAAGAGAGTCCGTTTGTCCAAAGCTGATGCACTATTTAGCCATTTGTTATCGTCAGTGTTCTGTTACTTATAAAATATTCCTCTTCTGGACCCTTTTGTAATCTTCCAGTAAAAAAGACTTGACTTATGAGCATGCATTATGAGATTAATGCATAATTTATCTGCAATATGAATTTTTCTTAATTGAATAAGTAATAAATAAAGCACATTGAATATGAATATTTAATATAAATGGTGTGGGCTTCCAATGATATGCTTCTGCTAGTAATAACATTTGTTTTCATAGCTGTACCAACATTTTCTCCATCATTAACTAATACAGAATGAAAGATTTAGGGAGCTATCTACTAAGCAACCACAGTAATGTGATATACCTGTTGTTTTCAATGTTAGGATTGAATCAAGCAGAAATGCCTCATATACAGTATATAACTATTGATGTACAGGACATGGGATATTGAAATGGCCATATCAAATTGCATTTTAATGCCACTGTGTTCTAGAGATGTGAATCGTGTCCTCGATCGTCTTAACGATCGATTTCGGCTGGGAGGGGGAGGGAATCGTATTGTTGCCGTTTGGGTGTGTAAACTATCGTGAAAATCGTTAAAATCGTGAGCCGACACACTAAAACCCCCTAAAACCCACCCCCGACCCTTTAAATTAAATCCCCCACCCTCCCGAACCCCCCCCCCCCCAAATGCTTTAAATAACCTGGGGATCCAGCAGTGGTCCAGAATGGCGGCAGTCCGGAACGGCCCCCTCAATTGAATCCTGTTGTCTTCAGCTGGCACCATTTTGCAAAATGGCCGCCGCAAAATGGCGGCGGCCATAGACAAAAACAATTCAACGCAGGAGGTCGTTCCGGACCCCCGCTGGACTTTTGGCAAGTCTTGTGGGGGTCAGGAGGCCCCCCCAAGCTGGCCAAAAGTTCCTGGGAGTCCAGCGGGGTTCAGGAAGCGATTTCTTGCCGCGAATCGTTTTCCGTACGGAAAATGGCGCCGGTAGGAGATCGACTGCAGGAGGTCGTTCAGCGGGGGTCCGGAACCCCCGCTGAACGACCTGAAGTTAGCATGGGGCACATTTAAAACTAATCGTAGAAAGTTCTTTTTTACTCAACGCATAATTAAACTCTGGAATTTGTTGCCAGAGGATGTGGTTAGTGCAGTTAGTATAGTGGTGTTTAAAAAAGGATTGGATAAGTTCTTGGAGGAGAAGTCCATTACCTGCTATTAATTTCACTTAGGGGCGGATTTTAAGAGCCCTGCTCGCGTAAATCCGCCCGGATTTACGCGAGCAGGGCCTTGCGCGCCGGCGCGCCTATTTTCCATAGGCCTGCCGGCGCGCGCAGAGCCCCAGGACTCGCGTAAGTCCCGGGGTTTTTCGAGGGGGGCGTGTTGGGGGCGTGTCGGGGCGGGGCCGATCAGCGCGGTGTTTTGGGGGCGGGACGCGGCATTTCGGGGGCGGGCCCGGGGGCTTGGTTTCGGCCCGGGGCGGTCCGTGGGCGTGGCTGCGCCCTCCAGAACTGCCCCCAGGTCGCATCTCAGCGCGCTAGCGGCCCACTGGTGAGCGGGGATTTACTTCTCCCTCTGGGAGGCGTAAATCCCCCGACAAAGGTGGGGGGGGGTTTAGATAGGGTCGGGGGGTGGGTTAGATAGAGGAAGGGAGGGGAAGGTGAGGGGAGGGCGAAAGCGAGTTCCCTCCGAGGCCGCTCCGATTTCGGAGCGGCCTCGGAGGGAACGGAGGCAGGCTGCGCGGCTCGTCGCGCACCGGCTGCACAAAATCGGCAGCCTTGCGCGTGCCGATCCTGGATTTTAGCAGATACGCGCGGCTACGTGCGTATCTACTAAAATCCAGCGTACTTTTGTTTGCGCCTGGTGCGCCAACAAAAGTACGCGAAGGCGCACTTTTTTAAAATCTACCCCTTAGAGAATAGCCACTGCCATCAGCAATGGTAACATGGAATAGACTTAGTTTTTGGGTACTTGCCAGGTTCTTATGGCTTGGATTGGCCACCGTTGGAAACAGGATGCTGGGCTTGATGGACCCTTGGTCTGACCCAGTATGGCATTTTCTTATGTTCTTATGTTCTTATAGTATGTGATGATCACTAAAGTTTAGATGACCATCTACCTGGACTTTACAAACACTTTTGCTATTCGTCTGAATCAGGTCCAGTATCATCTATCTTTTCAAGGGAATCCAGGATTTCTCTTTTCTAGTTGATTCTTAGAAGTGGGGGCAGAGAGAAGAGGAAGGCACTTGTTTATGGGAGGATGAAGTGGCTAAAGAAACAAGTTATATAATCTTAGGGACAGGGACATATAATATATAGGAGTGTTTTCCAACCAATGTACAATGGCATGCTGGTGTGTCCTCAGAACTGATCAAGTGTGCCACAAACAAGTCACCACTGACTAATGCTTAGATACAGAGAGATCAGCACCTGGGCTCTGCTTCACTACCTCACAGCACCAAGAGGCACCAGTAGACATGTAAGTGCTCCTTTCTGAGAACACGTTTCTTCATGCATGCCACATCTTCTTAGCTACAATATTGGCATTGGAGTGGGGTAAATTAATCAATGGACAGCATAAGTCCTGCTTTGTTCAGCACACACAGAGTATACAGCACCTCCCTGACTGCCCCCTCCTGAGCTTTTTCCTTTGAGTCCTTGCAGCTTCAGTCTTATCCCCAGCCTGTATAAGATAGAGGGAGTAAGCACTGAGCACTGGACATAACTCATTTTGTGTTCAGACAAACAGCATTAGAGTGCTGGTACCTCTGGTACCCACATATAGCAGAAAGGTAACTATCAAAGCAGGCTGCCCCACATCACACCATCTCCCTTCATCGGTACATCATCTCTTTTATGCATTGAGCTATGCCTGCCTCTGGGGTCCTGCACATGGAATGGGGAGCACTTCTGCTACTCTGGAGGTTCTGGATTTCAACTTTCTATCTAAAATCCTAATTTGGCTTCCAGAACTTCCCTCCTGACTTTTGTATGTCATTGGTACCCACATGTACCAAGAAAGCTGTAGTTAAGGCCATCATGGAAAGATTAAATGATTTCTTTGCTTTGGTGTTTACTCAAGAGGATGTTGGGGAGATACCCGTTCCAGAGAAGGTTTTCATGGGTAATGATTCCGATGAGATGAACCAAATCACAGTGAACCTTGAAGATGTGGTAGGCCTGATCAATAAACTGAAGAGTAGTAAATCACCTGGATCAGATGAAAAATGGCATTTAAGACCTATTTCAATTAATTTGTAACCCGACATTAAACTCATCAGTTGTCATTGAAGTTTGGAAGATGGCCATGAAAGCCTGATATTTAAAAAGGGATCCAGGGGTGATCCGGGAAACTATAGACTGGTGAGCCTTACTTCAGTGCTGGGAATAATCGTGGAAACTGTAATAAATTATAAAATCACAAGACATTTAGATAGACATGGTTTGATGCAACACAGCCAGCATGGATTTACTCAAGGGAAGTTTTGCTTCACAAATCTCCTACATGTTTTTGAAGGGGTGAGTAAACATGTGGCAAAGGTGAACCGGTAGATGTGGTGTATTTGGATTTTCAGAAGGCGTTCAACAAAACCCTGCATGAGAGGCTTCTAAGAAAACTAAAAGTCGTGGGATAGGAGGCGATGTCCTTTTGTGGATTGCAAGTTGGTTAAAAGACAGGAAACAGAGAGTAGGATTAAATGGTCAGTTTTCATAGTGGACAAAGATAAACAGTGGAATGCTTCAGGCATCTGTACTTGGACTGGTGCTTTTTAATATATTTATAAATGATCTGGAAAGGGGTATGAAGAGTGAGGTGATCAAATTTGTGGATGACACAAAAGTATGGACAATAGTTAAATGTCAAGCAGATTGTGATGAATTACAAGAGGTCCTTGCAAGACTGGGCTTCGAAATGGCACATGAAATTTAACGTGGACAAGTGCAAAGTGATGCGTATAGGGAAAAATAATCCTCGTTTTAGTTACACAATGTTAGGTTCTATCTTAGGAGTTACCACCCAAGAAAGAGATCTAGGCATTATAGTGGTTAATACATTGAAATTGTTGGCTCAGTGTGCTGTGACGATCAAAAAAGCAAGCAGAATGTTGGGAATTAATAGGAATGGAATGGCAAATAAAATGATGGATGTCATAATGTCTCTGTATCGCTTCATGGTCAAACAGCATCTTGTAGGGGTGTGCATCCGTTTTCCACGTATTTGTGATCCGCAACGTATTTTGTCCTATCTGTTAAATACGTGGGGAGGCGAAACTCATCGCGACTCCCCACGTATTTAATGGATTTCTGTTTTATTCGGCCACCTAAATAAAAATTTAAACAAACCCTCCTGAACCCCCCCCCAAGACTTACCAAACTCCCTGGTGGTCCAGCGGGGGGTCCGGGAACTATCCCCTGCACTCACACCCTCGGTGCTGGTTTCATCATGGTGCCGATAGCCTTTGTCACAGGGGCTACCGGTGCCATTGGTCAGCCCCTGTCACATGGCCATTGGCGCCATCTTGTGCTCCTTCCATGTGACAGGGGCTGACAAATGGCACCGGTAGCCCCTGTGACATAGTATGGGCAAAGGCTATTGGCGCCATTTTGAGTCCTGGCATCAGACGGCCGGCGTGCAGGAGGTCACTCCGGGACCCCCTTTGGACCCACAGGGACTTTTGGCCACCTTGGGGGGGGGGGCTTCCTGACCCCCACAAGACTTGCCAAAAGTCCAGCGGGGGTCCGGGAGTGACCGTTGGCCGACAGTTGGCCCCTGTGACATAGTGAGGGCAAAGGTAGCGCCGGCACCATTTTTTTTTTTTTTAATTTGAAATTTTTATTGCCGTTTCACACAGAATAAACACGTACAACCTTTGGTACATCAAAACAGTCATGAAGAACTATAAGCAACAGCTTATGAAAACAGCATAACATAGTAACCACAGCAGTTTTTATATAGAAGTGTCCCCCTCCCCCCACCCCCCATCATGCCATATAAAGTTTGAATAGTCGTGGATAGTCGGGTAATGGGATCCATCACTCCATTCAACAGCAGCACTTAAGCAGTGCACTAGGTAGGGAAAGTAATATATAATGGATAGACAAAAAATTTACAGTATGACTCATTAGACCACCGTGAAAGTTAAGGATCTCCATGTGATATAGGGGCCCCAGATTAGGTTGAATTTGGCAAGGCGGTGATGTTTCAGTGCCGTGAGACGATAGAGAAGGCATACATTATCCAGTCTCCGGAGCAGCTCATCAGACGTGGGCGGCTGAGGTCTCTTCCAGCGATAAGCAATCTCCATTTTAGTCGCTGTACAAATCTGTTGCACAAGAATTTGAGCATGCAGAGGCAAAGAGTCACACGGGACAAAGAGCAGTGCCTGTTCCATTGTGAGTGGGCAGGAGAGCTGGAGTAAGTCGGAGAGGAGCCGGGAGACATAGGACCAAAGAGAACTAATAAAAACACAGTCCCACCACATGTGTAGGAATGTCCCATCTTGGTGGCAGCTCCGCCAGCAATGTCGGTCCACCTGTGGGTAGCAATGATGCAGCCGGAGCGGCGTTAAATACCAGCGGTACAGAATCTTGTAGTTGGCTTCTACTATGCGGGTAGATACGTTTCCGCGTGACACCTTAGTGAAGATGGACGTCCATTCCTCCTCCGAGAGAGACCGTCGTAGATCAGCTTCCCAAGCCAGCATATGAGTAGTCCTGTTAAACGGGCGCGTCAATAGTTGTTGATAAATTTTTGAAATAAGACCTCCAATGGCTTTAGGCGAGATACAATAGCCCTCAAAGAGAGAGCGGGAAGGAGCCAGCAGCCCCTTGGATTGAACATAGAGCACAAAATGGCGAAGCTGCATATAAGGAAGAAATTCCTTGGCGGGAAGTTGGAACTGCTCCTGAAGACTAGCAAACGACATCAGACGGCCCTGCTGAAGGACATGATACAGGCAGCGTAGACCTCCATCTCTCCACAATGTGTAGGCTTTAGTAGGCAGTCCAGCCGGGAAGTGAGTATTGTGAAATAAGTAAGTAAGGGAGAAATAATCATAGCGGCCCACCAGCCGGAATCTCCAACGCTTCCACACGTTGTACGTGTGTCTTGTGCAGGGTGAGAGCTGAATAGAAGGCCGCCACGTAGAGATAGGCTGCCAAAGGAGCGAAGCCAGAGGTACTGGCGCAATCCAGGCCTGTTCCAGAGCAACCCACGGCTTAACTGTATAAGTACAATGCCAGTCAATGATAGGTCGGAGCTGAGCAGCTGCATAATACCATGTCAGATTTGGAAGGCCCAAGCCACCCGCCAGTTTAGGTAAATACAGGATAGACTGAGCCACCCTGGGAGGACGATGGTGCCACAGGAAACGCAACAGCTTCCGTTGCCATTGAAGGAGCGTGGCGCGGGTGAGAGAGATTGGTAGTGTCTGAAAAAGATATAAGAACCGCGGCAGCAGGTTCATCTTGATGGTAGCAAGTCGACCAAGCCATGTAAGCGGTAGTGTGCTCCATTTTTCCATGTCAGCCTCCATGTTCGTAAGAAGAGGAACATAGTTAAGCTGGTACAAATCACACAGGTTATTACTCAGATACACCCCAAGATATTTAAGTTTGGTGGGCGCCCACCGGAATGCATGAGCAACTTGCAGTTGGCTAACCATATCAGAAGGGCAGGTGATATTCAAAATCTCGGACTTTTCCCAATTAATCTTAAATCCCGAAAGGGCACTAAAACGGGCAAGCTCCATCTCAAGCTCGGGGAGGGAGTCCACAGGGTTGCTAACCGTAAAAATAATGTCGTCAGCAAAAAGTGACAACTTGGGCTCACAGACATGTAAGGGGAATCCCCGCACTTTTGCATTGCGGCGGATAGAGATGGCTAATGGTTCAAGGAATATGGCAAAAAGCAAGGGTGACAAGGGGCATCCCTGCCTAGTCCCCCGTTGTACCGGGAAAGAAGTGGTGTACCTACCATTGATTTTTATACACGCAAGGGGATTGTGGTATAGGGCTTGGATCCAATTATGAAAAAAGGAACCAAACCCCATCTCCTGTAAAGTTTGGAATAGGAAAGGCCAATGCACCATGTCAAAGGCCTTCTCCGCGTCTATGGACAGGAGAAGGTGATGTATATCCCGTCTCTGCTTGGCCCCCCATATAACGTTGATAAGTTTGCGAACATTGTCACTAGCCATACGGCCTGGGATAAAGCCAGCCTGATCTGGGTGGATAATGTGAGCAATAAATGTATTAATTCTATCGGCCAGAATCTTCGCTAAGATTTTTAGATCCAAATTAATCAACGAGATCGGGCGGTAGGAGGCGCACAGAGAGGGGTCCCTTCCTGGCTTAGCGATGACAGTGATACCCGCAGTGTTGGAGGCTGAGTGCAGCCTCCCCCCACTGCGAAGATAGTTAAAATGACCTTGTAAGTGAGGGGCCAGAACCTGCCTAAAGGATTTATAAAAGGAAGCAGTAAGTCCATCGGGCCCCGGGGCCTTGCCCACCTTTAGAGTTTTAATGACCTCGAGTATCTCAGGAGTAGTAATCTCCGCATTTAGTTTATCATGCATGTCCTGATGTAATCTAGGAAGGGAGAGGTCTCGTAGATACCGACCAATAGCTGTAGGCTGGATATGGGGTTCTGCAGAGTACAACTTCTGGTAAAAGTGTAAGAATTGTTGTGTAATGGCCGAGGCAGACGTATCAATCTGCCCCGAATCGTTCTTTATTTTAAGGATATGGTTCTGAAATGATTGTTTTTTCAGCTGATGTGCCAGAATCCTACCCGCCTTGTTGCCTCCCTCGAAATGGAGTTGTCTAGTGAGATTAAGTGCATGTGTGATATGATTTAGCTCGAGTCTGTGTAATTCCTCTCTAGTTTGGTTAAGCTGGGACCGCAAACGTTGAGAACCGGATTTGCTATGCTGGGCAGTCAAATCCGCGATTTTGGCCCTTAAGTGGGTGCATACCTCCTCCCTCTTCTTTTTCACATATGAGGAGCGGGAAATAAAGTGCCCCCTAATATAGGATTTAAAGGAGTCCCACACAACAACCGGAGATGGGACAGACCCTGCATTGATGAGAAAGAAGTCCCGTATCACCTGTGTAGTGGTCTGCGTGAACTGAGACTCTTGGAGTAAAGAGTCATTCAGTCGCCAGAACTTAACTCCAGAATCCCCTGCAGGCAATCTAAATTGGAGAGAGACTGGAGCGTGATCTGACCATGTCACTACCCCCCACTTCTGGGTTCCGAATCTGATGGAACAGGGATTTATCCACCATCAAGTAATCAATACGGGTGTAAGAGTCGTGGGGTTTAGAATAGAAAGAATAGGAGCGGGAGTGTGGGTATGTAGCCCTCCAGGAGTCCACCAGATTATGTTCTAATAAGAAATCCTTGAGGGCCTTGGAGTGAACTCCGGCAGTGTGAGTAGCCCCCCTGGAGGTATCCAGGGCCGGGGATAAAGGTACATTAAAATCACCTCCCACTATAAGTGAACCCTGCGCATGCTGAGTGAGGAGATGGTGAAGGTGCTTAAAGAACACGGCCTGCTCCCTGTTCGGGGCATACACAGAAAGAAGCGTAAACTCCCGATTAGACATCTTAATTCTCAACAGCAAATACCTCCCCTGAGGGTCTGCCACAGTCTGCACACATTCAAACACCACATGTGATGCGATAAAGATGCCCACTCCTGCATACCTAGCATTTTTGTTAGCCGCCGAAAAAAACTGAGCTGGAAATTTGGGAGATTTCATAAGAGCCTCATATCTACGTGTCAGGTGCGTCTCTTGCACAAAAATGATATCAGGACTGACGGTGGCCGCCTCTCTGTAAAAAAGGGCTCTCTTCTGTGGTGAATTCAGTCCCTTGACATTAAGGGATAAAATTGTAAGCCAGGACATGATAAAAATCTTAAGGCATACAAGCAGCAGGCCACAAAAAACCCGTGGCCCCCACGTCACCAATAATACCAGCTAAGGTAAAACGAAGTCTCGCATTGCGGATGAGAGGTGGCCCACCCATCTGGGATGAAAATGCCAAAAAACCATAGGCGATCCATGAGAAAGGAGACCCTACCACTAGCAAAAAATATGCAGCATGGAGGAGTAACGCATGAATGTCCACAATTACAACAACATGAATAGGCATGATCCCCATGTGATCCCCAATCAGACAGGGGTCCTCTAGTAGAACGCCTGCCATAACCTCCTAGCAGGCTGACACCCGTCCCAAGTTGGGGAAGTAAGCAATATCACAGAGACATGAAATGGCGCCCTCTCCCCTCCCCCCCCCCCTCCCCATCAGACTTATCACTTAACAAAGATCAACCATACATCCGTAGAACATACAGTACAGAAACTTAAGAACACTCTGTCCCGGTGCAAGTTAGCTTGCTGAAGCTGAGCAGGATAATGAACCCCTCAGGCTGGAGGAAAAAAGAAAAAAAGAGTCAGGTCGGGCCCTGATCTGTAATGGGGCCTCCCGGTTGTCTCCGAAGGCGGCTACTCCTCTTCCCCACTCGCTGCCATGTTGGGAGGGTCGCTCGAGTCGCCAGAGGGCCATCCTTTCTCTGAGGGGTCTGCAGTCCTACAAAACCCAGGGCAGTGAACCGCGGTAAGGCCTCCTCCGGGGTCACGAAATTCTGAGCAACACCCTCGTGGGAGAAGGAAAGGCCAAAGGGATGGAGCCACCTATATCGAATCGCCTTAGCACGGAGAAACGCTGTCATTTCTTTAAAGGCGTACCTGCTTTGTAGCGTGGCTTGTGCTAAGTCAGGGAAAATCGCAATGGATTGATCCCTCCATCCCCATACGTTTTTCTCCCGAGCCGCCGTCGCGACTCTCTCCTTGATTTGGAAGGAAGTAAAGCATGCAATTATATCGCGGGGACGATTGGGCTGAGGGGCACGTAGAGCCCTGTGTGCCCGTTCAAATTGTATGTCGGGAGGTACGAACTCTCCTTCAGGATTCGCCTCCCGGAGTAGAAAGATGCAAAAGTCTCTGACCAGTGCGTGACAGTCCTCAGGCCCCGATGCCTCGTGGAATCCGCGAAAGCGGAGATTGCTCCGACGCGTTCTATTCTCAAGGTCAGCGAGTTTCGCGGCAAGCTGGGCATTCTCAGCCCGCAGGGAGTCGCAGGTATTCTTGGTAGCAATAATTTGGACATCATGCCCTTCCACTCGCACATCTATATCTCCTACACGATGTCCCAGGGCGGTTAAGTCCTCCTTCACCTCCTCCACGCGGTGTAAAAGTTCTTGACGGTACGCTTTGATATCGGCTCGTATCCCGGCAAACCACTCCCGAAACTCAGCCCGGGACGGATGGTCAGATATAGAGTCCTCCGAGCCGGACGATTGAATGTTGGCGAGCTCAGGAAGTTCAACATTCTGAACGTCGCCATCTTGGATGCCTCCGTCGTCCATCGGGGGAGCCCTCGCCTCTTTGGTCCCCTCTTTTTGGTAAGAAAAACGTTGTAAATCTGCAGTTTTTTTTTTACTGGTCATTGCTTCCGTAAGTAGAGCCCGTTCAAGGTGAAAATGGGACAGAGTGGACAAATGGAACTCGGATGCAGGCCGATTTAGTAGGGAGGCAGCGGGAGCTAAGGATTCAGGCGACCATCTCGTAGCGTGACGTCACGCTCCCCCGCCGGCACCATTTTGAATACTGGCAATACGGCCCGAGTGCAGGAGCTCGCTCCTGGACCCCCGCTGGACTTTTGGCAAGTCTTGAGGGGGTCAGGAGGCCCCCCAAGCTGGCCAAAGTCCCTGGGGATCCAGCGGGGGTCTGGGAGCGATCTCCTGCACTCAGGCCGTATTTATAATATATTCAAAATGGCGCCGGCGCTACCTTTGCCCTGTCACATGGTAAGGGCAAAGGGCCATCAGCGCCAATTTTTTTTAGCGCAGCTGATGGCCTGGGAACGGGAGATCGCTCCCGTGGCCCTCCTGGACCACCAGGTATGTGTAAAAAGATTTGGGGGGGGGGGTCGGGGGAGTGGGGGAGGCTAAGGGGGTAATTTTAAAGGGTCGCGTGGGTTTTTTTTTATCGGGCCATCAACACCATTTATATTATTGGCAGCCAAAATGGTGCCGATGGCCCGAGAGCGGGAGATCGCGCCGGGACCCCCCCACTGGACCACCAGGTAATTTAAAACATTTGTGGGGGGGTTCGGGAGGGTGGGGGATTTGTTTTAAAGTGTCGGGGTGGGTTTAGGGGTTGTTTTGGTGTGCCGGTTTCCCCCCTCCCCCGATTTACGATTTTTCACGATAAATCGGGGGAATTTCTATTGTATCGTGACTCTAACGATTTTTGACGATTTAAAAAAATATCTGACGATTTTTTTAAATCGTCAAAAAACGATTCACATCCCTACTCTCAGTTGCTTCAGGTATGGAATTAAATTCCCTATTCCTCTGGGGACAGGGAAATACCTTCAGTACCTGAATGTAATCTGCTTTCAGGTGCCAAAAACAAGAATATAAAAATCTAAAGAAAAATTGCCACTTTCTGATTCCTGTGGTAGTTTTCCCATTAACAGCAAACACCACAGCTTAGTATCAAGGCAATGGTGGGTGACTTTACTGACCCAAAGTCACAAGGAGTAGCAGGATTTGAATGCTGGTTTTCCTAATTCATTTGCTGCTGCTCTAACCATTAGACTACTCCTCCAATGACCCACTTAGATTATAAGCTCTTTTTAGCAGTGATTTATTGGCATGAATACTTATCAGAATTGTATAGTGCTATGCATATCTAGTAGTGCTAAATAATGCGATTATTATTAGAAGAAGGTGCGCAAACTTGAAATAGAAGATTTCGTTCTCAACTGTTAGACTAAAGCATAGTTTAGGTTATCAAAATAATTATTACTACAGCCTCTTATTTACCACTGACGAATGGCTATATTGACTTGTCCTAAAAATGTAATCCAGGCGATGCAGCACAATAACCGACCTATGCAAAAGAATGTCCAGAATTTTATAACAAGAAAAACAAAGAAGCAACAAATCTGAACAGAAAAATTATCCGTCAACAGGAAAGGAGATGAAAACTAGACGTGAGATATTTTAAGATATGAATCGAAGGTGTATTTCTGCTATCTGAAGGAAATCAATAACAGATGTGCTAAAGCTTTTTTTCTCCTTACAGATTACACATGGGAAAAACCTTTTAGTACACCAAGTCCTAAGGCTATAAATAGTGATGAGTGGATGAGGAAAGGTGTAAGAGACTGAACGCAGAGCAGCTCTGTTTTGTCAAAGTTCACAGATGAAATACTGACTGACACATCCAGGGTGATATAACGGATAGATAAAGACAAATGTTATCCAAGGAATTCTGAGTGAGTCAGGGGAAAGAACCATGCATTTTAGCATAGCAGATATTTTGCAGGTTACCACGGCAACCGCTCAGCATATACAGGGCACTGCCACAGACTGCTGCTGGCGGCTTTAAACTACTGGCATTATATTATCTACAAACAGAATAGTCAAAGCCAATAAACAAAGTGAGTGCTCCTAGGGGAAGAGTGCATAGATGGAAGACAAGAGGATGTAAGACAGAGCCCCAGGGTATATCAAATTAAAGTGACTGTGAACAAACAGAAAATGTTTTTTTCCGGGAAAGGTAGAATGACCAGTTGCAAAGATAAAAGTGAATTCACATTAGAATTATAGCAGATTTATCAACACTTGAAAGTGACCAGGGCAGAGTATTGGGCACTTACTATGTTAAATGTTTCTTACAAGTTAGGAAGCAGTAGGAGATAAGAGAGATCTATGTGTTTAATTCAATTAAGAGGATTAGACAATGTCAAAATTGCTGATTTTGTAGAGTAGCCCATTCCCAAACCAGATTGAAATGAATCCAGATGATGATCATTAGGATGATAGTCAATGGATTTCTCATAGCAAATCAGCTCAGGAGCTTGAATAAGAAAAAAATAGAAAGTAATTAGATGATATTGCTTTTTGTTTTAGGAATCCTTAGTATAGCTGTGTTTAAAAAAGGATTGGATAAGTTCTCGGAGGAGAAGTCCATTACCTGCTATTAAGTTCACTTAGAGAATAGCCACTGCCATTAGCAATGGTAACATGGAATAGACTTAGTTTTTGGGTACTTGCCAGGTTCTTATAGCTTGGATTGGCCACTGTTGGAAACAGGATGCTGGGCTTGATGGACCCTTGGTCTGACCCAGTATGGCATTTTCTTATGTTCTTACCTTGGTAAATGGAGTATATATGGTTTCCAGATCTATAGAATGTTTCTACGTACATGTGACAATGCAGCTGGAGCCATCAAGCATTCTGATTTCCTATGTAATTTGTTGCATCTGCACATGTGACAGCATTGCTGCTGTACTTATGATTCATGCATGGGTCTGATTGAGTAGTGCACAGTCACACAACACGTTCATTGATTTGATGTATATGATGAATGACTGTTGTGCTAAGTTGTGGAAGTTTGCTATTTGAATGTAAGTGTTGGGGGGAAGGAGGGAGCTGGTTCTTTGAGCCAGTCAATGCTATATACACATGCATGTTCACTTATTTTCTTTTCCCTTATTGCTAGATTGATTGGATGTGATCCGTATCGGTCTAAATATCTCTTTGGATATCTGAACTGCCTTGTGTTTTTCTGTTTTTTGCTATCTTTTCTGTTTTATGCCCACCATTTCTCTGCGTTTCCTTTTGTACGGGGGTGGGCAACTCCAGTCCTCGAAAGCCACAGGTTTTCAGGAAACCCACAATGAATATGGAAGAGATAGATTTGCATACAATGGAGGCAGTGCATGCAAATCTATCTCATGCATATTCAATGTGGATAACCTGAAAACCTGACCTGTTTGTGGCTCTCAAGGATCGGAGTTGGTAGTGCAGTAATACAGGGAGATTTCAAGTACCACAGTTTTACTATTGACTGGGTAAATGTAACATCAGGAAATGCTAGAGATAACGTTCCTGGATGGAATAAATAAGTTTTATGGAGCAATTGGTTCAGGAACTGATAAGAGAGGGAACAATTTTAGATCTAATTCTCAGTGGAGCACAGGATTTGGTGAGAGAGGTAACAGTGGTGGGTCCACGTGGCATAATGATCATAATTTGATCAGATTTGAATTAATGACTGGCAGGGGGACAGTAAGTGAATCCATGGCTCTAGCAATAAACTTTCAAAAGGGAAACTTTGATAAAATGAGAAAAGTAGTTAAAAAAAAAAAGGTGCAGGTAAAAAGGTTGAGTGTGCAACAAGCATGGATATTGTAAAAAAAAAAAAAATCTTAGAAATGCAGTCCAGATGTATCCAATGCATTAAGAAAGGTGGAAGGAAGGCCAAACAATTGCCAGCATGGTTAAAACGTGAGATGAAAGAGCCTATTTTAGCCCAAAGATCTTCATTCAAAAATTGGAAGAAGAATCCATTGATATGGTTAAGTGGTGTTTGGGTGGATTCTCGGGAACTGTGGCAGATGACCACACCCAAGGGGAGGAGCCCTGTGGGGAGCCACAGTACTGGGCTAGACTCAGGACGCACAAACACAGAATTAGATCTTTTATTGTACAGCTTGATATATACCACTAGAGATGGCAGTAGTGAGGTAGTCTGGATGTAGCAGGACCCTCGGCAGAGGGGACCCTTCTCACCCCATTGGTATAGGGGAATTCCGGTGTAGGTTTCCCAGCAAGGCAAAGCTGTAGATGAGACAGACTGACAGTTAGATTACTCACTAGATGGTAGCTGTAGGTATGCGATTCCACCAGGTTGAAGTAGATGGTACTGGCACTGAGGCAGGGAGAGCAGGGAGAGCAGGCCCTCAAGGAGGGAGTACCTGATCCCTGTAAGGCACCTGAAATAAAGCAGAGGGCCCCTGAGGAGCGGGAACCCAGGTTAGTCAATACCCCAAAGGGCAAAGAAAGAGCTTCCAGCAGCAGCACGGAAGTGGCAGAGTAGCTTAGACTGGCCGAGATCAATCCTTGCTAATTCGATTAGCTAGCACATAAGGGCAGGCTAAATACCCAGATGGCGTGACGTCACATGAGGGGGATACCCCCGAGGTTTGTGCCATAGCTGGAATAAAGATGAGGGTCACGTGCGCGCACCCTAGTAGGCCCTTGGGAGGAGCATGGTGGGAGGCAGCACCATAGCCATTCCGGGGATGCTGGAGAGCGCGGCTTATAGATGCGGTGGTAGCCATTTTCCCAAGGTAAGCGGGAGGAGCCGTGAACAAGGTGAGGCAAACGGGGCAAAGCCATCTAGAACCGATGGACGCAACATCCATCAGAAGAAAAGAAGATAAATCATGAGCATTGGCAAGTTAAATATAACACATTGATAAGATAAACTAAGAGAGAATTTGAAAAGAATGTGGCCATAGAGGCAAAAATTCATAATAAAAACTTAAAAAAATATATCCAAAGCAGAAAGCTGTTGCTGCTTGTGACCTTGGGCAAGTCACTTTACCCTCCATTGCCTCAGGTAGAAACTTAGATGGTAAGCCCTCTGGGGATGGGGAAATACCTATAGTACCTGAATGTAATCCATTTTGAAGTGCTGAAAAAAGTGTGAAAAATGGAATATAAATCTTAAAAAAAAAAAAAAAAAGCCTGCATTGGAGTTGATTGGACCATTAGATGATGGAGGGGCTAAAGGGGAACTTAAGGAAGATAAAGCTATTGCGGAAAGAGTAAACAAAGTTTTTGCCTCTGTGTTTACTGAAGAGGATGCAGGGTAGATACCTGTACCAGAGACTTTCAAGGGTGACAATTCAGATGAACTGAACGAAATCACAGTGAGCCTGAAAGATGTAATAGGCCAGATTGACAAACTGAACAGTAGTAAATCACCTGGACCAGATGGTATCAACTCCAGGGATCAGAAAGAACTAAAAAATGAAATTTCAGACCAATTTCATTTAATTTGTAACCTGTCATTAAAAGCATTCATTGTACCTTAAGGCTGTAAGGTGGCCAATGTAACCCCGATATTTAAAAAAGGTTCCAGGGGCGATCCGTGAAACTATAGACCGCTGAGCCTGACTTCAGTGCTGGGAAAAATCGTGGAAACTGTTAAAAAGAGTAAAATCACAGAACATTTAGATAGATATGGTTTAATGGGACATAATCAGCATGGATTTCTCCAAGGGAACTCTTGCTTTACAAATCTCCTACATTTATTTGAAGGAGTAAATAAATGTGGACAAAGTGAACCGATAGATGAGGTGTATTTGGATTTTCAGAAAGCATTCAACAAAGTCCCTCATGAGATGCTTCTAAGAAAACTAAAAAGCCATGGGATAGGTGGCGATGTCCTTTTGTGGATTACAAACTGGTTAAAAGACAGGAAACAGAGAGTAGAATTAAATGGTCTGTTTTCACAGTGGATAAATGCAAACAGTAGAGTGCCTCAGGGATCTGTACTTGGATTGGTGCTTTTTAAAATATATTTATAAATTGTTGCATTGGGAGTGGACCCTTGGCCTGGTGCAGGATTGGTACGGCCCTCCGGTCGGACCCGGAGAGCACCTGCCACCAGGAGGTGGAGCACAGGAGGAGACAGAGGCTATCTGGAGCATCACCAATAGCAACCCGGGGATCCCTCAGGTTAAGCCCTTGGTTACCTGGGCCGCCTGGTCTTAGGTGGGCCTCACAGGGTCTCCTAGAGAGAAAGTTCAAGGGAATGCCCACCACAAACAAGGGTGCGTGGTTGGTGTTCAGATAAGGAAGTCCAGAGGTCGCAGGAGGCCAGAATAGAGTGTCCAATTGTATGGCGAGAATCAAGGTCAGAGTGTTCATGCAGAATGGTCAGCCAGGCAGGGTCGGTAGCAGAGATCAGTCCGGGCGTAGTCAGGTCAAGCAGGAGGTCTAGTTGCAGGTGACAGATGAGAGTAGTCGGTGTTCCAGGCAGAGGTCAGGGCAGGCAGCAATCAAGGAGTAGACAAGAACAGTCAAAGGTCAGTAACGTGAGTTAAGTCCGAAAGTTAGGGATGTGCAGACCAAAAGTTTATGTTCATAAGTCCATAAGTCGAAAGGGGGGGTCAATTTAGGTCAATATGGACATATGTTGAGTCTATGTCCATATGTGCAAATAAAAATTTAAACCCCTCACCCTCCTTAATCCCCCCCCCAAGACTTACCAAAACTCCCTGGTGGTCCAGCGGGGAGTCAGGACGCCATTTCTGAACTCCTTTGCGAGGAGCACGTGACGTCGGCGTCACGTCGGAGTGACACGGCATCACGTGATTCCCCGCGCGTTCGCTCCGGGACCCTCGTTGCACCCAAAAGGAACTTTTGGCCAGCTTGGGGGGGTCCCCTCCAAGCGTCCTGACTCCCTGCTGGACCACCAGGGAGTTTTGGTAAGTCTTGGGGGTGGGGATTAAGGAGGGTGAGGGGTTTAAATTTTTATTTAGGATCAACAATCGCGATTTCCAACGTATTCAACATAGCTATGTTGAATAAGTTAGAAATCCTATTGTTTTCGCCTCATCACTTTTTTAAGTTAAAAAAAAAAAAAGTTGTGTTTTACATTTAAGTTCAAAACGAATGCACACCCCTACCGAAAGGTACTACCAGGGATGGAGAGACAAAGGAGCAGGAGACGCTGGAACTGGAGACACAGGAGAAGCTGGAATGGGAGACACAGGAGACGCTGGAACTGGGGACTCAGGAGACACTGGAACAGAGAGATTGGAACAGGAGACACAGGAGCATGACACAGGAACAAAGGAAGTCAAACTTGCTATCACTAGGTGATGAACCCGATTGCCACCAAGGAAGTGATGTGAGGCGCTTCCTTTTGTACAGGGATCAATCTGGGTATGCCGCAGAGCTGGGACCCACCCTTGGCCCTTTAAGAGGGTGGTCGGTCCGCGCGCACGTGCCTAGGGGCAGGGACGACGCCTCAGACAACGCCGAGCCCCGCCGTGAGGCCTGGCTGGAGCAGAGAGGTAAAGAATCAGGGAATGCCGCCGTGGAATTCCGTGGCTGAGTGGAGCTGGCAGCAGACATGAGGGAGGCCGACCCGGGACTGGCTGGCGTGAAGGAAGGGTAAGAGGGCCCGGGAGTGGGTTGGGCGTGAGCAGGACACACAACAGTACTCCCCTCCTAGACCTCCCCCTTACTGGCTTTGGTCTATCAGGGTGGTCTCGATGGAAGTCCTGGAGGAGTTGCTTGTCATAGATGTGGTGGAAGGACTCCCAGGAGTTCTCCTCCAGCCCGAAGCCCTTCCATGATAGGAGATACTCCCAATGGACGTGTCTTCTCTGGACGTCAAGAACCTCTCTTACTTGTAGGGTCTCTTCAGTTTCTACGGAGACTTGAGGAGGAGGAGCCCTATGAGATGACCAGGATAGTACGAGTGGCTTCAGCAAGGATACATTTTATTTATTTATTTATTTAATAGCTTTTCTATACCGGTATTAGTGTGAACATCATATCGGTTTACATCAAAACTGAAGATGGAAATTACATAGAACAAGGGTAGGATAACTGGGGCTGGGAGATAAAAAGCTAAATGTCTAGTTATGAAAAGGCAGAAGGAGGAACATGAAAGGTATTGTGGATTGTACATGAAAGGTATTGTGGATACCCATCAACCTCGGTAACTGGAGATACATTTCCGCTCCGACACGGTGGAGGACTGGGAATGGCCCGATAAACTTTGGCGCTAGTTGTTGAGAGGGCAGACTCAACCTAATGTGTCTTGTGATTAACCAGACCTTTTGGCCTGGTCAGAATAAGGGTGCTGAGCAACAATGAGCTTCGCTAGAGTCCTTAGCTCGCTCAGCAGCCTGGCCCAGCCTCTCCTTGACTTGGTTCCATAACTGATTGTCTGAGCTGTCGACTGTGCCACAGGTGAAGGTACTGAGAGTGGGACTGGTAGAGGCAGATGTGGTTGGCGGCCAAATACCACAGAGAAGGGTGATACATCAGTAGTGGAGGTGACATGAGTATTGTGGGATAACTTAGCCCAGGGTAACAGATCAGCCCAGTCGTCCTGAGGGTCATTAACGTAAGAACATTTGAAGGTTTTTAGGGACCTGTTTGTCCTTTCTGCTTGGCTGTTCACCTGGGGATGATAAGCGCAAGTCAGACACAGAGCAATCTTGAATTTCTTGCACAAGGATTTCCAATATTTGGCAACAAACTGCGGACCTCTGTCCGAGACGATCTCTTTAGGTAGCCTGTGTAGGCGGAAGATGTGGTTGATGAAGAGCTTAGCCAGTTCAACAGATGAGGGAAGCTTCTGGAGTGGGATGAAGTGACCCATTTTCGAGAATTGATCAATAATGACCCAGATGACTGTGTGGCCTTTGGATAGAGGTAGGTCTGTGATGAATTCGGTGGAGATGCTCGACCAGGGTTCTGTTGGTGCCGGGAGAGGTTGGAGGAGTCCCCAAGGATGGCCAGTCGGAGGCTTCTGTTGCACACATATGGGACAGGAGTCCACATAGTTGCAGGAGTCCTTGACCATGTTAGGCCACCAATAGTACCTCCTTAGCATTTCAAGGGTCTGAGCCCGACAGGGATGGCCGGCCAAATTCGAGTCATGGGCCCATCGAAGGATGCGGTCGCATAGGCAGCATGGAATCACTGTCTTCCCCGCTGGCACATTATTGGTAACTGCCAGGGTTATGCAAGCTGGGTCGATGATATGCCTGGGGGTGTCAGGCATATCCTCTGGTTCCAGAGTGGGAGACGGCATCCGCTTGCGTGTTCTTAGCTGCAGGATGGTAACGGTTTGAAATGAAAATGTTCGAAGAACAACACCCAGCGGGCTTGTCTGGGGTTTAATTGGGCTTCCTTCAGGTGCTCAAGATTTTTATGATCTGTAAAGATTGTAAATTTGTGCTGTGCTCCTTCTAATGTAGGACATCATTCTTGGAGTGCTAACTTTACAGGTAGGAGCTCACGATCCCCGATCGTATAATTTTGCTCTGCAGGAGAAAACTTGTGCGACTAGAAGGAGCAGGGTACTAGGACTCCTTTGGAAGAATACTGGCTAAGAATTGCCCCTGCCCCAATGGAGGAGGCAATTCTTGGTTAGGATCCAGGTGACGTAGACAAGGTCAAGTGCAGAAGGCCTCTTTCAAGGCATGGAAGGCGGATTGAGCCTTGAGACTCCATTCCTTGTGGTTACTGCCTTTCCTAGTCATGGCAGTAAGTGGAGCAGCCAATGTTGAGTAATTGGCGATGAAGTTCCTGTAATAGTTTGTGAATCCAAGGAACCTTTGTAGGGCTTGGAGACCTACAGGTTGAGGCCAATCTCAGATTCCTTAGAGCTTTTCAGGGACTATGGTAAAACCATGACTGGAAATAATATATCCCAGAAATGGAAGGCTAATCTGTTTAAAGATATACTTCTCTAGTTTTACATAGAGATGGTTGTCCCGGAGACGTTGAAGGACTGTCTGAACATGAGAATGATGGGATTTTAGATCCTTGGAAAAGATCAGTATATCATCGAGATATACAACGACAAACGAGTATAGTAGGTTCTGGAAGATCTCATTCATCAAATGTTGAAAGACCGTAGGGGCATTACAAAGTCCAAAAGGACATCGCTACGTACTCGTAGTGGCCATCCCTGGTATTGAAAGCGGTCTTCCAAATATTCTCTGGTTGGATCCTGACTAGATTGTATGCCCTCAGAGATCTAAATTTGTAAAGATCTGGGCTCCTTGGAGGCAATCAAAAAGTTCGCTGATTAGTATTAGAGGATAACGATCCTTGTGGGTTACAGCGTTTAGCCCACGGTAGTCGATGCAAGGGTGGAGACTGCCATCTTTCTTCTTCAAGAAGAAGAAACCGGCTCCTGCCGGAGAGTCGAAGGGTCTTATGAATCCCTTGTCTAGATTCTCTTTAATGTACTCAGACATTGCCTTAGTCTCGGGTAATGAGAGAGGGTAGGTCCTGCCTTTGGGAGGTGTTGTACCTGGTAGTGGTGGTAGGATGTCAGCATTCTGTTTAGAGAATACATCTTGGAAGTCTGTATACGGAGCAGGCAACCCAGTTAGGGTTGTAGAGTTCAACATGGTGACTACAGGAGATACTTGACAGAGGCAGCAGTGTTGGTACTGGGGTCCCCACTGGATTAGCTGTAGGGATTGCCAGTCAAATTGTGGACCATGCACCTGGAGCCATGGAAGTCCAAGGATTACTGGGTGCATGGAATGCTTCAGGATGTATAGTGAAATCTCTTCCTCATGGAGGGTTCCCATGGAGAGACAGAATGCTACGGTGCAATGAGTGATGCATCCAGGAAGGTGCTTTCCATGGATGGACACAGTCCTGAGGGGAATGTCCAAAGGCTGGAGCGGAATTTGGAGGCGTGTGACAATTTCGTCCAAGATGAAATTGTCACTTGCCCCGGTGTCCACAAGGGCAGTGGTGGCAAAGCTCATGACTCTCAGAGAGAGACACAGGTAGTAGTAATTGGGGGCCAGCAACAGTAGCGCCCAAGCTCAAGACCCCTGCCGGGCTCAGGCTCTGCAGTTTCCCGGATGAACTGGACAGGCTTGTAAGAGATGTCTGGGGCCACCGCAGTACAGGCAAAGGCCTTCCCTCTTTTGTCGAAGGCACTCTTCATGGGACAAGCCCCGGCGGTTGATCTGCATCAGCTCCTC
This sequence comes from Rhinatrema bivittatum, assembly GCF_901001135.1. Classification (NCBI taxonomy): domain Eukaryota; kingdom Metazoa; phylum Chordata; class Amphibia; order Gymnophiona; family Rhinatrematidae; genus Rhinatrema; species Rhinatrema bivittatum. The sequence goes on along the minus strand of NC_042616.1, from coordinate 786,582,393 downwards.
TGTCAATGGAGGAGGCACTGGTAAAGCCTTCAGCTGAGGACTGGTAGCATGAACTGGGCATACGGCAGAAGGTCGAGAGGCTTTTACCTCCTGATGTCGCTGACATAGTGGTGATCGACCTTGCCTACTAAGGAGATGATATCATCTAGAGATGTGGGAATCTCGCAAGCAGCCAGCTCATCCTTGAGGGCAGAAGATAAGCCATCCAGATAGATTGCCCGTAGGCAATCCTCTTGCCATCCCAGTTCTGTGGCTAATGTTCTGAATTCTATCGTGAACTCAGTAAGCGAATGTGAGCCTTGACGAAGATGAAGGAGCCTATCGGCCGGAGTCCTTAAAGGTTCGCTTGAACACAGAGATGAAGTGGGAGAGGTGATGGAGGATGTCATCCGAATGTTCCCAGAGTGGGGAAGCCCATTCCAGGGCCTTCCCTTCAAGGTGTGAGAGGATGAAAGTGATCTTGGTATTTTCACTTGGAAACAGTTCAGACTGTAACATGAATTGCATAAAACACTGGTTGAGGAAACCTCGACAGAGGTACGGATCTCCATTGAAGCAGGGTGGAGCAGGAAGGGCCAGAGATACCCGTGAGGGCGCTGGTTGGACCCAGCCCTTCGAGTTGGCCTTAAGATTGTAACTTTGATTTATTATTTTGATTGTAACTTTGACTTATTCCTACTTATTGTTATCTTTCGTTTACGTGAATCTGTTACTCTAGTTTTTCCCTTGTTAAATTGTAAACCGATCTGATATGGTAAATTTACTATGAAGGTCGGTATAAAAAACTGTTAAATAAATAAATTAATTAATTAAGAGACTCCTCAAGTTGAGGTTAATGCCTCAATGGTTCGCTGTTGTTCTCGGACATGAGATGGTAGGCCAGGGATGGGCTGCAAGGCGGGAGACTCCGCCTTGCAGGCCAATACCAACCTATTGCCTTGGCAACCTATTGCACTGGCAGTGGACCCTTGGCCTGGTGCAGGTTGGTATTGCCCTCCAGTCGGACCCAGAAAGCGCCTGCCACCAGGATGTGAAGCACAGGAGGAGACAGAGTTTAGCTGGAGCTTCAAAAATAGCAACCTGGGATCCCTCAGGTTGAGCCCTTGGTTATCCGGGTCACCTGTTCTTAGGTGGGCCTCGAAGGGTCTGCTAGAGAGAAAGTTCAAGGGAGTGCCCACCACGAACAAGGGTGCATGGTTGGTATTCAGATAAGGAAGTCCAGAGGTCGCAGGAGGCCAGAATAGAGTGTCCGAGTGTAGGGCGAGAATCAAGGACAGAGTCTTGATGCAAAATGGTCAACCAGGCAGGGTCGGTAGCAGTGGTCAGACTGGGCATAGTCAGGTCAATCAGGAGGTCAAGTTCCAAGTGGCAGACGAGAGTAGTCAGTGTTCCAGCAGAGGTCAGGGCAGGCAGCAATCAGAGAGTAGTCGGTGTTCCAGGCAGAGGTCAGGGAGGCAGCAATCAAGGAGTAGTCAAGAACAGGCAAAGGTCAGTACTGTGAGATCAGTCCAAAGGGCACTACTAGGGATGGAGAGATGAAGGAGCATGAGACGCTAGAACTGGAGACACAGGAGAAGCTGGAATGGGAGACACAGGAGACACTGGAACTGGAGACACAGGAGACACTGGAACTGGAGACACAGGATATGCTAGAACAGAGAGACTGGAACCGTAGACACAGGAATACGACACAGGAACGCAGGAAGGCAAACTTGCTATCATTAGGTGATCGACCCGATTGCCAAGGCAAGGAAGTGATGTGAGGCACTTCCTTTTGTACAGGAATCAATCTGGGTGCACTGCAGAGCTGGGACCTACACTTTGCCCTTTAAGAGGGCGGTTAGTCCACGCGCGCGTGCGCCTAGGGGTGGGGCTGATGCCACGGAGGACTCTGAGCCCCACCGTGAGGCCTGGCTGGAGCCGGGAGGTAAAGCATCGGGGAATGCCGCCGCGGAACGTCATAGCCGAGTGGAGCTGGCGGCAGACGCAAGGGAGTCCGACCTGGGACTACCTGGCGTGGAGGAAGGGTGAGCGGGCCTGGGAGCGGGTTGGTCGCGAGCGGGACGCGCAACAATCAATACTTGCTGATCATTTATAATGTGTGAATTTCATCTGTGAAACCAGAGATTTTTGGATCTGTTCCTGAACAGAGAATTGTGCTATCAGTTTGCATGCATCTGATAACAATAAATTAGAGGAAGTCTTTGACTGCTTTTGTTGAGAACCGTTACTACAAATATTTCTTTTAAATGGAGCTTGACAGAAATATACAAAGCCATTTAAAGGGGCCTCCAGGAACTCCTAGGAGGTTTGTTTTTTTTTTAGGGAGTTTCCACAAAACAAGCTGCGCTTTGTTAAATGGCAGGAATGCCATGAAAAATGTAACAGTTGGATAAAGAGACAGAGATTCAAGTCATTTGAAAAAGGCCTTGTATCATCAAAATAAAAATAAAAGAACGAAGGTGGATTTTATGTACTAGTGCCTCTGCAAGGATCTTTTCACATAATACCAGTTCCAATGTCACAAAAACAAAAAATAACTGTACTGCTGGCTGTACAGAGATGGTGGGAAGCAGGGCTGGTGGAGTTACAGTACCTGGCTGCTCACATGAGATAATAGTGAAAAAGATCAGAAGTACATTATCACCTTGGGAAGAGGAAAACTGGTGCATCACTTTGTGGTACAAAGAGGGCATTATGCAACCGTTCAAAATGTATTGGAACCATAAACCCATACTGCCACAAAGCATTTGCGACCCAATACCCAAAGAGTCAAATTAAAATCAGAGGACAAATCGGTGATTTACACAGAGGGTGATTTAATGATCATTTGGGGGCTAGATGCTAAAATGAATATGCACTCGCAGCGTTTGCTTTTTCCAACAGATATTATGGGCGGGTTTAACACCCTGTATCTGAACACCGATATTATGGAACGCCAGCTGGTGGGAGACCATTTTGTGACACTACAATGCTGTTTTCCTTTTAAAGGGGTTAAGGACGACAAACTGCATTTTCTCCCTGTGAATAAGCAGCACATCAACATCATCATGTTTGAACTAAAGACAGATCAGACCCAACTCATCTTGTTTTATCATGGGAAGGTGGTCCTTAAGCTTCACCTGTGGCCCAGGAAGGCTGATTTTTAAATTGGTGGTGGTTAAAGGACTATGGTGACCCCCATCACATACAGAAATTATTATGCCACACAGACCAGGCAGGGGCTTTTGGGCTATTACGGGGCTCCAGTCGTGTATTGTACGGGGATAGATGGTGTGGTTCATAGTCTCTTTAGAAAAGCAATACAACTTTTGAGAAGAGATTTTGAGATTGTTAATCTGCAGGCGAAAAGTGCAGCAAAAAAACATCGCCAAAGATGTTAGGGGCAGTGTCGCAACGGCCGTTCTGAATAACAGCACAGAGCAGAGCAAGTCAGTGCTTAAAAGAGCTGTTAAAAGAAAGAGAACCAATCAGCAGGGGCCTCCTGAACCTTTTAAAAGGAAGAAGCCCAGATGCGTAAATCTCAGAAGCCTAACTCCGTCTTAAGAAGAGAAACCTCTCCAGCAGGAAGCAAGGCACAGTCGTGCTCCTAGGTTTACATACCCCTGGCAGAATTTGTAAGATGTGAAGCATTTTAGAATCAAAATCAAACAACAAGCCCAAAAATACCTCGGGAATTCTGAGGACAAATAAATGCTATATAAATCACACCAACGCCCTCAGTAGTAACTTTCTAAGTTTTTTTGACAGGCGATTTGTAGGACCTTTATGACCGCAACTTGTCAGTCCTAACAAGCTGCATAGACCTTGTGGTCCAACTTTATTTTAATTTAAATGTAGTGCTCACTCGGAGTCAAAATTTTTTTTTTCTTTTTTTCTAACATTTCCTTTAAGAAGTCATATTAAGTCCTGGAGAACAAATTGGTTGTGTGCATCCTCTTACCCAGTTGGATCCCGTTGGACTTAATATGACTTTTTAAAGGAAATGTTAGAAAAAAAGAAAAAAAAAATTTTGACTCCGAGTGAGCACTACATTTAAATTAAAATAAAGTTGGACCACAAGGTCTATGCAGCTTGTTAGGACTGACAAGTTGCAGTCATAAAGGTCCTACAAATCGCCTGTCAAAAAAACTTAGAAAGTTACTACTGAGGGCGTTGGTGTGATTTATATGGCATTTTTAGAAACCATGCGTGATAAGACAAAACGCGTCTGTTATTTTTAATGTTTCAAATTAAACTATTATGCATCACAGAATAGCACAATCAGTAAAGAAACATAGCAATAAGGGAAATAATAAAATGGTCCCTGTTCAAAAGTGATAGTGTTGAATGAGGCCCTTTATTTTCTCACGGGGTAAAGCTGCCTCATCTGAGGATCCTCCCCGGACCAGGTAAATGGGGGCCAGGAAGGAATCTGGCTCTGACATTTTTCCAGGTGGGCAGAATGAGTGGTGGTCTCAGGTAGCCTTGGGGGGGAGGGGGGAGACCATTTCTTTTTTTTTTTTTCCATTTATGGCTTTTCTTAAATTTCATTTTTTAAAACTAAATAAGCAAAATAAACAGAAACAAAATTCGTGGAGAACAATGAACCCAAAAATGAAACAACATTTTACTCCTGCATACCCCTAGTGCACAGGACCTGGATGTGGTGGAACATCATCATGGCTGCCGGATGGCCCTGCAAGTGGTGATGCTGCAGGTTGCCTGGGTGGCGGCGCGGGTGGCAGCATCAATGGAGGTGGTAGCATGATGGGCGGGTGGTGGAGCCATAGATTGTGTGATCAATGCTGCAGGTAGACCTTCAGCTTGTGGAGGTACCATCCAGGCACCTGGTGCAGGCAAGGGTGATGGGGGCTCTATTCATGGCCCCATGAAATAGCATCATTGTGCAGGTGGCTGAGGCCGACAGGAAGGCATCCTCAGCAGCATCTCCCTGCATACTGCAGTCTGGGCATCAAAGGAATAAGGAAGGCCACGTAGTTCATGCTGCACACCCTGCATTTCCTCCATCATAGCCTCATAGAGGCCCTGCACTTCCTCTCTCACCACATCCTGGAGGCAATGTATCTCCATTTGGTAAAAACCTGTTTCCTCCAAGACACTGGCATTGATATGAATTATTAGCCTCTCTGCTCCTCTTTAGGATGGAGCAGCTTCTCCTCTGACAGGCTGCTCTTCTGCGGCCCAGCAGCAATCTCCCGGTGCCACTGACGGAGAACATAAGAACATGCCATGCTGGGTCAGACCAAGGGTCCATCAAGCCCAGCATCCTGTTTCCAACAGAGGCCAAACCAGGCCACAAGAACCTGGCAGTTACCCAAACACTAAGAAGATCCCAAGGATCAGCCAGCTTCTCTTTGCTCTCCTCCTCTTCCTCTTTATGATGTCCTGTCCCTGCGGGTCCCATTGACTCTGAGCTATCCCGCAGCAGCTGGATGTGCTTTTGTGCTTTTCATTGGCCACTTGATACAGACGGATCTGTGGCTTCACTCTGCTTTCCCCTGCATACACTACAAAATGTCTGCACAGCATTCCCTTGCTTCTGATATATTTCCTGGAATAACATGTTAAGCTCCAGCAAGCTACGCTACACTGAGGAGATATTAAATTATGTGACTCTTGAAAAGGGTTGGTTACAAGTTCTAGGTGTGGAGAACAGGAAGATGCAATTCTGGATTTTAAACATAGGGTTGAGGTACTACCTGTCCCAAAGACCTGACAATTGTGATGGGTCAAGAGGTGACAGGAAAATGGGCTTTAACATGTACTATGTGCATACAGATATTGATACACAGGCTACAAGATTACAGAAAATGTGCCTGACTAGATATTCATTTGAAATTCAGCTATCTATAAAGCGTCATCTATATCACAGGTGTGCAGATAGATTCCTGTGAAATGTAACTTACAGTGGACCCTTGACTTATGAACTCAATTCGTTCCAGAGGGCAGGTTGTAACTTAAGTTGGTTGTAAGTCAAGACTATTTTTTCCATAAGAAATGATGGAAATACCCATAGGGCCAGGTTTTAATACCTACATGCAGGCGTACATTTGTGCGCACAAACCTGCATGCACAAATGTCCACTTGATTTTATAGCATGCGCATGCAGCCGCGCGCATGCTATAAAATATGGGGTCGGCACACGCAAGGGGGTGCACAATAGTGCACCTACTGCGCGCTGAGCTCTTGGGGAGCCCTGCTGGCTTTCCCCATTCCCTCTGCCCCCCCACCTTCCCCTCCCTTCCCCTACCTAACCCGCCCCCCAGCCCTATCTAAAACCCCCCATACCTTTATTTTATAAGTTGCGCCTGCCTCTGCTCAGTCGTAGGTTGCGCGCGCCGGCCTATGGCCGGCCCGCAATCCCGAGCACAGCAGCAAATGGCCGCTGTGCCTAGAGGCTCTGGCCTGCCCCACCCTCGGCGTGCCCCGCCCACACCCCGCCCCTGCATCCCGGGGCTTTACATGCGCCACCGGGCCTTTTAAAAATAGGCCCGGCACACGTAACCCCTCCTACGCGTGTAAATCCACCTGGATTTACGCGCATAGGCTTTTAAAATCTCCCCCATAATGCATTCCGAACCTCCCAAAGCACCCCTTACCTATCATTTTCATATTAAAAGAAGGGTTGCATAATGTGCGTAATTACCAGAAACTCCTATAATTTTCCTAGTGTACTCACCAAAAAGTAATAAAATGCGCCTAGCCTACCAGAAACAACAATTTCATACTGTACTCACCATTCAAGTTGACATCTTTGGCTTGCAGAAAGTGAGGAGGGGGAGAATTCCCCCCTCCCCACCCCCTCAGAGCACATCTCTGGCCCCCAAACACTCATTTCCCCATCTCAGCATACTCATTCCTCCCCTCCTGATACCTTGCTGTAGCCAGCTGAGTGCTACATTCCCTGTCTGCTGCTGCACAGAAGCTTCCTTGGTCACCAGTGATGCTGTTGCTTGCTGCAATGCCGTACTGGGTCTGCCTATGTGCTCCTGTGAACATTTGCAGCTCTGGGTGCGCCTGAGATGGACAGGCCTCATCGGTGGCAGCAGCAGCCAATCACTGCAACAGCAGAGCAGAAATCCCACCCACCAAGCCCAAAAATACGTGATTGACAGGAAAAAACGCCCAATTAGAAGCAGCCTCAAGCACGAGTGGATACACATGGCCTTGGCCGGCATTCAGGTTTTAACTCAAGACTTTGGTTGTAACACAAAACTAAAATTCTGGTTGTAACCCAAGTTGTTTGTAAGTCAAGCCGGTTGTAACTCGAGGGTCCACTGTATAAGCAGAAAAAGTATCCAGGCTTATAAGTACATAATGGTTAATAAATATTCTACTCTTCCATTCACGTCTAGTGAGCCTAGGGTGCTCACTAGGCTTCCTTGTGTGCTAAATTGCACACAGTCTTCACTTAACAATGACACTACATATTAGAAATTATTCCATACACACACACTTTGTCACTTTTTCCTATATTAAATGCTCACCTTCCGGGTGTTCAGGTTGGGAGGTGTCCAATCAGCCAACTCCTTCCACTGCAGCTTCTGAAATGGTGCTGGGCACCAACTTCTCTGCAGTGAGGAAGGTGACCTAAATGTCAGGTTCCTCAGCTAGCATCCTGGCCTGCTTCCTCTTTACTAGCCATTACAGGTCCCGCCACTTGTGGCTCAGCTCATTCACACTGCAGTTGTTGTGGTATACAGCATTCACCATGCTTCCTCTTTACCAGCCATTACAGATCCCGCCACTTATTTATTTATTTAGAACTTTTTTATACCGACATTCATGTGGCAAGATACATATCACATCGGTTTACAGTGGAACACAATTTTGCAGCAAGCATTACATAGAACCAGGGTTACAAGGAACTGGGAAGACAAGGATAAAAACAGGGGGAAGTGTTAGCAGCAGTTAACAATAGAGACATTTAGCAAACGAAGGGACGATTAAGCAAAAAACTGTAAATCAACACTAGAGAATTCTAAAATAAATATAAATAAATATATGTGCAATAATAGGCCTGTGAAATATGGTCATGGAAATGTTCGAAGTGGTATGTTATTGGTATGTGACTCAGCTCATTCACACTGCAGTTGTTGTGGTAAACAGCATTCACCACCATGCAGCGGATCTTCTCCCAGATCTGCTCCTTCCTGTAGGACCCCACTCTTCTGGACTGGGGGCCATAAAGGACCCTCGTCACCAGTTGGACCAGAAGGTCTGCCTCCCTGGGTAGGAAGTTGGATTTGTACATGAGTGTTCCTCTCTTCTGGCACATGGTGCTAATCCCGCCTTTACATGCCCTTAACACACCCCTTTATTGCTCAAATGTGTGCATATCTGGCTCCTTTTCGAAAAGGCATTATACGTGATCGGGCACCTCTCATGTATTTGGCCTTTTCCATGTGAGTAAGAGTATGAAAATGCACCTTTACTTTTAAAATAGCAACTTTATGCACGTAAATGTTTGTCCTGCCCAATATTGCCCCCTATAGCCATATATGTGCTCTGAAAGCAAAAGATATATGTTTCAGGTTATAAAATAGCCCATAAATCAAATAAATGTTATTTACATGCATATATGTTAATTTTTACCCATGTAAATCTTTGAATATTCATCTGCTATTGGGTAAATGCATCCAAAACTAAAAATCCAACTGTGTATTCACACTAGGGAATACAATGAAGTAGGAAGGGTTGGTTAGTTATCCAATTAGTTATATCTTACTACACCTGACTAATTAAGTAAAATCAATTAGTCAAGAGGAAAACCAAATCAATGGTTTCTATTATAAAAAAAGAAGCTTGGGAGTATAAAAGCATTCTGTCTGAATTAATTACTATAGCACTTTGTATGCTACAAGAAAAAAACTCTAGCATTTTAGGAGTCAAGTGCAATTACACATAAATATAGAGCAGCATATAAACATTTTCAGCTATTACAACACTGTAAAGTGTATTTGAAGAGGAAAAAGAGGGAGCAAACAATAAATGCATATCTCTAATCAGGTGAGTAATGGCATTTGACATCAATGTAATTAGCCAAGTCATTGAATTTGGAATATTATTAGAAGATAATAAGCTGACTTTATGTAAAACAGTTTCTATAAAACAAATTGGAAGGTCATGGGTGTGGAGGCAGTGTCCTAATGTTGACTGATAGCTGGATAAAAGACAGGAAACAGAGAGTAGGACTACATGATCAATTTTCAAAATGGGGAGAGATTGTTGGTTGAGAACTTCAGGGGTGTAATGTGTCTCCAACCCCAGTGGCTTACACTGTGTCCAGCTCTTGGTACCACTCTGTTCTGGCTCCGGTGTGGTGTCTTGCACTCCCCTGTGGCCTTTCAGCATGGCTCCCAGCATCCTGGCTCTGCCCTGCATCCTGAAGCTGACTAGGGTCACGCCCAGGAATTATTGAGCTTTATAGGGCCTGAAGACAGGAAATCCTGTGGCACACCTTGATGACATAAGCACTGTTTGAAGGATTTAAGGAAGCCCAGTTCACTTCAACAATTGCTTGAGCAGTGCATCCTGTTATTCCTGTATTGGATTACTTGCTTCTTCACGTTCCTGCTTTGCTTTGATCTGGACTGTTCTGATTTTGCTCTGCTTGTCACCTTCCCTGATGGTGGCCTGGTATTTCTTCTCTATGAATGGAGTCCGCTTCCCTCTATCCTTGTCTGACTATTACTATACCTCCCTTGCTTCTGTACACCACCTTCTGGCATCAGCTACCACCTGTTGAAGCCAGATCTGCTCACAATTTGATGGTGATCCAGAGGATCAAATGACAGGCCAGAAAGGACTGGAGGAGTGGCAGAGGACTACTCCCTTACAAGGGGGTCTGTAGGGCTTTTGAATGTTGACCTCTCAAAGTTTATGGTGCACTGTAACTGCTCTATGACCTTCCTACTGTACATATCTATGTTTTCTACTGACGTTCTGGACTGAATTTCATGGCTTTTTGCACTCCCTTAATGCATCTTCTAATGTGCTGGCACCAGGCTCAAAAGTATTGCAGAACAGGGGCACTGATGGATGTGCATTAGCATCTACATAATTCTTTCCCTTCACCTCTGAATCCCTCAATCACAATTTTTCACTTCCTCCTTTCAATTGTCTGGTCCCTGTTTTATTGTATTTGCTATTAGCAAATAGCACATTTTACTTTTGGGTAGGGTGTGCTATTTCCTGAAACAAATAACCCAGCATTTGTTTTGTTTTTTTCATTTTTCAGAGACACCTTGCATTCGTTTTGGGTAAAATAAACCAAAACAGAAAGAGGTTTTGGTCAGATTACCCATTGTACAAATGCATATTCCTACTACTTATAGCCCCATGCTAAAGACAAACTCCACTACCCAATATGGACATGTTCAAGCTTTCCTAGAAGCCTATTCAAGTGTATTACAATATTCTTATGATACATTCTCAGACAAATACAGAGGTACATTTTAAGACCAATGCGTGGGCATACATGTGCGCGTGTTTTCCGGCTCGCGCATATGGACGCAGCGATTTTATAGCAATCGCGGATACATCTGCTTATACGTGCTTATGGTATAAAATCGGCTAAACAGGTATAAATGTGCACATGACTTTATATTGACATACGCATGTACACACAAATGCTGATTCGCGTGCATAAGTGGGGGGATTTTAGGAGATACGTGCGCTGATGCAATTACCTGTTTCCCCAGTTTGTTCCCAGTTCACCCCAGTAAAGGAGAAGATTCTCTAAACCCCCCAGCTAATTTGCCTCTCTTTTATCATATTAGCCCCGAGCCTTAAAACCCTGCTGACTAGCCTAGCTTTTCTTATTTTAGAAGAAATAAAGTAACGTGGTAGGGGACCCCAGCACCTGTTTGTGCACGTAAATTCTTACGCGCAGACTTCATGGTACAAACTCGGCCCACCCATGCCCTGTACAAGCCACACCCAGACCCCACCCATGCCCCGCCCCTTTTCGACGCTTTTATTTTGTGCGTGTACCAGGAGATACGTGCTTACTCGTGCGGTTTTTAAAATGCACACGGTGTGCGCTGGGCTGAGTTATGCGTGTATCACCCGGCTTTGGCACAAGTAACACTTTTATAATCTGCCAGACAATGAATAGTAACAACATTTCCTAGAATGATTTGGAACTCCCACAATGCAAGTAGGTTTTCTAAAAAGGATAATGATTTTACTTTCTTGCTGGAAAGGGAAGCCAAGTCTACCAGCAATACACGCTAGAAGATGTTCCACTTTATCCATTGTATCTAAGAGCGAGTCAAAGTTTTATTGCCTTTTCAAGATATTTAAGTTAGCCAGTTAATTTATCCAGCTAACTTTGGTCATGTTGCTGATCTGTCCTAAAGTTAGCCGGATAAACATATCCAGATAGCTTTAAGATAGCTGGGTAAATTCAGCAGAGCAACTGCACCACCGAATATACCTGCTAATTAGCCAGATAAGTTTATCCAGCTAACTTGCTGAGCTGCTCTGTTTCTGAATATTACCTCCTGTATCCCTATTTTTCTATGTAGATTGAGGTCCTGAAGAAGAAGGCCAGGGAGCTGCACCAAAAACAACGGAGGTACCAAGACCTGCTGTGTGCCAAATGGGATGGTGCCAGAGGTATGTTTTTGATAGGGCCATCATGAACATTTTCACAAGGTTTGTCTATGTTCTGTTTTCATCAACAGCAACACTACTGGCCTACCACTCGGCCACATCCTATCTCTCCCTTGAGCTTAAATAAATCCTTGTGCTGACATACTTTGATCTTGGAAATTCTTGGAATCATGGACAGCACTGTCATGAAGCATTACTTGGAAGATATCCTCAGGCCTAGCTGGAATCCTTTCAGGGTGGTGGAATCCACTCCTAAACTTATGACAACCGAAAGTATATGCCCCCTATAATACAAAAACGTCGCTGCCCGACGTCTCCACTCCGCCCACCTTACCTCTTTTGCGACTCCCTCTTCAGTTGATGGAAGTTTGGCTGCCGCGGCGTCATCTTGCCGACCTCCTCCGGCGTCCCCAGATCGGCTAGACGCTGCCTTCTGCCATGTTCTCCCGAAGCCTAAGGGCACACGCGTGGCTTGGCCCCGACTCAAGTACCAGCTGTGGCACGAACCTCAGGGGAGTCCCCCTGAGATGATGTCATCCTCAACGGATATTTAAGGTCTTTGTTTTTGCTTCCTATTCGAATAAGCAACGGTTTACCTAGCTTCCTCCATTAGGTATCACTGCAGATGGGATTCACTCTCTGCATACCTTGCTACCTGCCTCCTCAGACTTTACCAGGGGTACCCGTTCCTCGGGGGCCGCACTCTCTCTCTTGCTTTTCAGGTCATAGTCTGGAACCGGTACTCGCTCCTCAAGGGGCCACATTCCCGGACCCGCTACCGAATACTACTTCTGCCAGGAAGTCACCACTGCCTTCAACACCAGTGAGTTACCATCTCTCTCAGAGCTTTCCCTGGAACCAGGTACTCGCTCCTTGAGGGCCTACTCCATTCCAGCCTCTGGGCTGCTTCAAGAGACTATTGTGTGAGTATTACCATCAAGGTACCGTTGAAGACTATGAAACGGTACCTATGTACCGTTTCATAGTCTTATTTTTTCACTTGCTATTCTAATGTATCAATAGGCTGAAATGTAAATATTGTGCTGTTCAATTTCTCCCCTTCCATCCCAAGTTTATTTTCCTTGTTTTTTGTAACTTTCCCTCTCCCTTTTTCTGATTCACTGTATTTAAAGTTCAAGGTTCTTATTGAAAATATTGTTTTTTACGTTATGTTATGCTTTACACTCCTTGTTATTTGTAAACTGGGTTGATGTGATGCCTATCATGAAACTCGGTATAACAAAAACAATAAATAAATAAATAAATAAATAAATAAATAAATAAATAAATAAATAAGGTTCTGTTCCTGAACTCTGCATACTCTGCTCACGCAATATATTCAGTTTCTCTACAGCTCAGCCATCCTGGGATCGCTGTTCCAGTGCCTGAGGGACTACAGCCCAGCTGGGCTCTTCCAGCTCACTACTGCCACCTCTAGTGGTTCACTATACAGTTTAATAAAAGATCTAGTGTGTGTCTGTCTCCCAACTCTGAGCCTGACCGGTGGCCCCTCTCGGGATCTTCCCCTGGGGGCGTGGTCATCTGCCACCGGCCTAAGGATCCACCCCCAATTATCACAAATAATAACAAAAAACACATCAACTAGGTGCTGCATCACAGCTCTTGACAACTTGCTATGTAGACCACAACCCAGCGTTAACTCCCCTGACCCAGAATCTACCTCTGAGCCCATATCACAAGTGAGGCATCATCTAGTAATATACAGCTGAACTGAAATTTCTGTACCTCAGCCTACCTATAAGGCATGGATGTCCTGCAGCTAAAAGCATTTCCCTTGTCCTATGCCTGACCCAAAAAAGAATCATCCTCTAAATGCCTGAATGATCATGCAAATCATACCCTGGAGTATATGAGCACACAAAATGACACACATTTTCTGTTCTCTTCAAAGACAACACCTCCTTCCTCCTTTCCATCTCAGCAGAGGAAGTGAAGAATAAATGCTGATGAGGGCTTGGCCCCTCCTGATGCTCTGTCAGAAGATGCCACAAATGAGCTGCAACAACAAGACACACTAGCATCCCCTCCACCACCACTTGGAGAAGACCCTATGCTAACAGTCCAGGCCCCGCCCCCCAACAGAAGGCCCTGGGCTCAAGGCACAAGCCATACCTCTCCCCTTTTCAGTAGGTCTACCTCCCACTTCAGCCCCGAGATTTAGGGATATCAGGACTCAGACTGTCAGTACTTCTTGCTTGTCAATGGAGGTCCATATCCCCCTCGACCCCTCCCCAGTCTTCTGATGACCTATCCATAGATCCTCAGCCTAGCTCAGTGACTGGAGCACCAGCTCCAGGCCATCAGCCATTGCCTGAGGAAGCATTAGGACATGGAATGCATATGATGTGGTTGGTGCAGTTGGTATAGCTGGGTTCAAAAAAGGTTTGGATAAGTTCTTGGAGGAGAAGTCCATTAACTGCTATTAATCAAGTTTACTTAGGGAATAGCTACAGCTATTAATTGTAATCAGTAGCATGGGATCTTCTTAGTGTTTGGGTAATTGCCAAGTTCTTGTGGCCTGGTTTGGCCTCTGTTGGAAACAGGATGCTGGGCTTGATGGACCCTTGGTCTGACCCAGCATGGCAATGTCTTATGTTCTTATGTTCATATGTAATGGATTCCTTAGGCGACTCACACCCAGTTCAAGGAATGTTCATTCAAGTTCTTACTTCCATGAACCTTGTTTCTGAATAATAATCTTTTCCATGTATGAACAATTGTAGCGTTCTTTGCTATCATGTTTTGCAAGTAAATTAGAAAAATGGCACTCATTCTGGATGGTCATCGCTGTCCCAGGGGTTCTCCTTGATGACATCATCCATGGCGAAACAAGGGCCTTACTGGGGACTTTATATCAGACTCAAGAAACTCCATATCAGTTAAGGGAACTCTTACCAGACTCGGAAACCTCCATGCTTACTTTTTATCTTTTATATTTCAATGTTGTATTTGTGAGATATATGAGTGAAAAGAATGAATGGAAGCAAGTGTGGATACTTACATGTGTAGATTATTCTATTTATTATATCTATATAGAGGTAGATTGGCAGTAGATGTTGCACTTCAGTTTCACTTAGTATTTCAGCCATTTGTTTGTTACCAACTGACTCTATTGAGCAGAGATACATTTCTTGCCTGGCAATATGTTTAGTTGTTGCACTGAACAATGTCGCCGAAACAACCAAAGGTATCGCTTGAACAAATCCAAAAATGCTCTTCACCAACCAAAAATTATTGTATGAGCCGGAACCGCATCAGCAAGCCTTAGACGATGTGCTTAATAGTGAGCTAAGCCGTCCGGTCTTCTCTATCATTTGCAGTCCGACAAAACTTACAGTTGGCACCATCCGGTGATCACACTCAAGTCCTTTATCTATGCCCATTTGACACATATTTAATATTAGATATTTATAAATTTCCAGAAATGTGTTTGAGAATTGACCCGACAGCGGCCGTGTTTCGCAACTTTTAGATTGCTTCATCAGGAGCCAATGTAACATGAAGTCTATAGTGAAAGAGAAAAGACATATCGTTTCACTTTAAACAAAAAATAAAGTCTTAGCTTTTTGGTTGGTGTCGCAACCGTTTTTCAAAAAGGACACTGAGTCTCCATCATTTTCTGACAGTGTCGGGCTAGAGACCGCATCGAACTGGTAAAGGCAATTAAATAGCCCACTCTTTTGGGGCGTAATGATGTCACTAGATGTCGTGACTCCTTGGTAACTAAATGCCACTCACCGCGGAAAAACTCCTCAATAGAAGACTTATCAGAAACCAGACGGGGCTTCATAAAAAGACATTCAATTCGAGCATATTGTTCGAACCGGCTGGGTGGATGGTATCTAAGGAATGTATCCATCGCTGTTCAGCTTGTAACAGCAATCGGTTGAAATCACCACCTCGCCACGAAGGAAACAGCTGTTGCAAGACACAAGCCTTTAAATCATCAAAGGAATGGGCGTGCTGTAAGCAATGGGTCACCAGAGGTGCTGTAATCTGTCCTTTATTAATACAGGACCGGTGTTCAATTAAACATGATTTCAATGATCTTTTTGTCTTACCCATATACCATAAATTGTACAGACATTGAATGATATAGATGACTCCAGTAGAAAAACAGTTTGTTTTGATCTTTAATGTGACATTCTGTTTTAACCGTGAAAACTGCAACACGGAAGTGGAAATCATAACGTGACAAACAGTACATGAGCCACATTTGGTGTGAAAACCAATATTCTGAATTTGTGGAACAACAGACGAATCAGAGTGAACCAATTGGTCTTTGAGATTGGCTCCACGGGTATAAGTAAACCTTGGAGTCTTCTGTAATTCGTCATGTAATTGTACAATATGCCAGTTGTCTGCAATAATTTTCTTCATTTTTTGTGCCATAGAGGAGAATGGTAAAACATAAGGGGCGGATTTTAAGAGCCCTGCTCGCCTAAATCCGCCCAAAACCGGGCGGATTTAGGCGAGCAGGGCCCTGCGCGCCGGGAAGCCTATTTTACATAGGCCTACCAGCACGCGCAGAGCCCCGGGACTCGCGTAAGTCGCGGGGTTCTCCGAGGGGGGCGTGTCGGGGGCGGTCCCGGTCGTCGCGGCGTTTTCGGGGCGTGTCGGCAGCGTTTTGGGGCGGGTACGGGGGGCGTGGCTATGGCCCGGGGCGGTCCGGGGGCGTGGCCGCGCCCTCCGTACCCGCCCCCAGGTCGCGGCCCGGCGCGAAGGAGGCCCGCTGGCGCGCGGGGATTTACGCCTCCCTCCGGGAGGCGTAAATCCCCCAACAAAGGTAAGGGGGGGGTGTAGACAGGGCCGGGTGGGTTAGGTAGAGGAAGGGAGGGGAAGGTGAGGGGAGGGCGTTAGACGATTCCCTCCAAGGCTGCTCCGATTTCGGAGCAGCCTTGGAGGGAACGGGGGTAGGCTGCGCGGCTCGGCGCGCACCGGCTATACAAAATCCATAGCCTTGCGCGCGCCGATCCAGGTTTTTAGCAGATACGCGCGGCTCCGCGCGTATCTACTAAAATCCAGCGTACTTTTGTTTGCGCCTGGAGCGCAAACAAAAGTAGGCTATTCGCGCTCCTTTTAAAATCCGCCCCTAAGTGAGTACCTCTTCATTGTCCTCTGACCGTGGTAAAACAGCCAATCACGATGTGTATATTTGGCTCTGGTATATGCTTGTTTTATGCACCTTGGGGGGTACCCTCTCATCTGAAAACTTTCACTCAACTGCTTAGCTTGATGTTGGAATTCAGGTAGGGTAGTGCATAGCCGTCAAATCTGGAAGAATTGACTGGTAGGTAAATTTTCTTTCAATAAGCGAGGGTGAGCACTAGTAAAGTGAAGCAAAGTGTTGCTAGCTACTGCTTTGCGATATAGTGTGGTGACGAAACCATCATTGGTTTTGGTGATGCTAATGTCCAGAAATGCAATCTGTGTCTCCTGAATGTTGGCCGTAAATTTCAAATGAGTGTTGCAATTATTTAACTTTTGAAGAGTTTCATCAATTTGTCAGTTGGTTAAATAATTGCAACATATGCAGAGAAGGACCAAATGATCTAAACATCAGGATCAAGAAATGCTCCCTATAAAACATCAGGCCAATATCTATGGAATTTCATGCTGTGCTGTGAACATAAAGCAAGCTGATCTTCAAGAAAGTAATCAGTTTGGACATTGCTTTATTAATTTACAGCAGCCTCAGAACCCATTATGTGAGCCCCCTTCTTCCCCCGAGGAATGTTTGTCACTGAAAGAGTGATGAAATGTCTGCCGTGAGCAAAGGCGGGATACAAATGGTAGTGACCCTAGAATATTGTGCCCAGTTCCAGAGTTTTTTCTTTCAAATACATATGGATTGGGTGAAAAGGGTTCAAACAAAATCTACCAAAATGATGCAGGGCCTCCCAAAATCCAGTAAAATAAGACTTAAGGACCTACATATGTCTACCCTAGGGAACATAACAGATAGTTGGAGTATGATAAAGATACTAAAAATGCATGAGATATAAGCCATTGTGAGAGGAAAGAATGTTCTAGAACAAGTGGTCATAGTGCGAGGGTCTAAGGGGATAGAATCAGGATAAATATTTGGAAATATTTCTTAAAAAAAATATTTGCAGGGCTCTTCTTGCTACCATATTTCTTTGGATTTAGGGTGTCTATTATTACTGCCCATGATTCTGCTGTGATTTTTATTTCTGTTTCTACACCTCCTAAAGCAAATCCTTAATATAATGGTTCTCATTAAAAGGCAAAGCAAGCAGTATTTTGTGATCTGGGTCATAAGGACACTTGGACACGCATTTTTTACAGTGCAATTAAACAATATTCTTTTGATGCTATTTCTGTTTCTGCCACGGTTGATGACTGCTTGAAAGAGGAAAATCAATATTCCAGACAGCAATTTTGTAACCTATGGGAAAAGAATTCACCATCTGGCCAATTTTTTTAAGCTAACTATGTGCTTCTTAAGTTACCCATCAACCATTATCTACTCTGAGAGGATAGCTAGCACTGCTGGGAATATTTTAAGTGTTTGGCACAGGCATCTGCTACCCAAAAATTATGAAAAGTCTACAGTCATCAAAATCATCTATGCACCACCTACCCTGGATACTTCAATGTAGTTCTAAAAGATTATGAAAAATTCCAATGTGGACATCATCAACAGTGATGATAAAATACCAGAGTTATTAGCATTATTTATGGCACTTTTGCTGATCAGGAAATAGCATCTTCACTATTCTTAGTCTTTGCATCCTATGCCTTGACTAAATGTTCAAGCTGCCTGGAACCTGCTTATTTGATTTTACAGCCTGGTGTATCAAAACGGTTTTCTTTTAACAATGGATGCACAACAGAAAAAGCAATCCTTGATGAGGCATCAACTCCTGGAGCTGGGGATCATATATTCAAGCCCCACATGGGTTGAATGGCATTTGGAGCAAACTATTTCGGAATGATACACTCACCAAAGTTTATGTTTCTATCTGAGATCATAGGATAATGTTCAACGGGGATAGACAGTTATAATGTAGAGAAATCTTTCTTCACAGAAAGTGTGGATGATGCCTGGAACAGCTTTCCAGTGGAATTGGTGACATCAAAAACACCAATTAGCTGTCTAACACTGAAAATATTTGCTCAGTGCCTAAGTTTAAAAAATATTTTTCTAAGCCTGTAGTTTTTCTTTTCATTAGTTAGAGTAGGAGTAGGCAACTCCAGCCCTGGAGGGCCACAATTACATCTGGAGGCCAATATTCAGTTGTCTGTTTAGTGGACAAGTTATCTGGCTCAAGTTAGCTGGATAACTTGTCCTGTATATTCGGTGGGATGAATGTCCCACTGAGCATCCCTAATTAAAGTTATCTGACTAACCGTAGCCAGATAACTTTAAACATAACTGGATATTCTTTTGAATACTGCCAGTTATGTACAAAGTTATTTGGCTATTATGAAACAGATAACTTTGCACTTAGCAGACTATATTCAAAGGAGCATAGCCAGTTAAACTAGGTTCCTTTAAAAATAAATAAATAAACACATCGTGGATCTACAGGCCCAAACCTGAGCCCTCCCTCCTACACAAGTTCCAAAGGCCCTATGGGACCGAACTTCCCCCACTCACCAAAATGGTCCCTTTCACTGTTAAAAACACATTCTTTGGGCCAGGAGCTCCCCTTCCTCACCCCCTGCTTCTGCTTCTCCTTTTATTATAAGTGCATAAATTGCTATATCCAGGCCCCCCTAGCACCCACCCTATCCCTTTCCCTTCTATGCCCCCCTCCCCACCCACCCGCAAACCTTTATTTGTAGTAGCTGTCTCCCGGATTGCGATAGCCTGCCTCCTACTGTGATCCGGGACCAGAGCTTCCATCATAGTAGTAGTACGCTTTTGCCATTGCTAGACTACTATGATGGAAGTGTACTATGGTAACCTAGCAATAGCAGATGTGTACTACTAATATGATGGATGTGCTGGGGCTGGATCACAGTAGGATGCTACCGTAATCCAGAGACAGCTACTACAAATAAAGGTATTGGGGCAAGTGGGGAGGGGGACATAGAAGGGAAAGGATTGGAGTGAGCAGTGGAGACAGTAAAACATGCAAGGAAGCAGGAGCAAGGCGGGGGCTCCTGGCCAAAATAATTTTTTGGAGAGGAGAGGGTGGCTAGTTCAGCATAGTAGGGCCTTCTTTTTTACTCGACGCACAATTAAACTCTGGAATTTGTGGCCAGAGGATGTGATTAGTGCAGTTAGTATAGCTGTGTTTAAAAAAGGATTGGATAAGTTCTTGGAGGAGAAGTCCATTACCTGCTATTAATTAAGTTGACATAGAAAATTGCCACTGGTATTACTAGCATCAGTAGCATGGAAAAGACTTAGTTTTTGGGTACTTGCCAGATTCTTATGGCCTGGATTGGCCACTGTTGGAAACAGGATGCTGGGCTTGATGGACCCTTGGTCTGACCCAGTATGGCATGTTCTTATGTTCTTATGTTCTTATGTTCTTCAGAACTCATGGAAGAGAGGCAGATTTGGCCCTGTAAGTCCATGATGTGTGTGGTTTTTTTTTTTTTAATGGAACCTAATTCAACTGGCTATGTTCCTTTACAGGAAGGTTGGTATATAAAAAAACAAAATAAATAAATATAGCCGGGTAAGCATAAAGTTATCCAGCCACTTAAGGCTGTTCAATTTTAGACCTGCTCTGCAGTAGATCTAAAATTATCTGGCTAACTTAGCCAGATATATGCAATACCTCAGACAGATAACTATTGGGTTCTCAGCCCAGGGTCAGGCCTAAGCCCCAAGGCCAGAGCACTGGCTGTTAGGTCCTATTCTTGTCTTCTTTCTTCGCAAATGACGGTGTCCATGGAGGGAGCCATTTTGCTGTAAAGCAATGCCGTATAGTTCCATACAGCAAAAACTGCTCCCTGCCTCCACTGAGGAAGATGCACCAGGTGGAGCCATAATTAACACCACAATGGTTAATAAAAAGGGCACTTCTCCTTTCAACAGGGGACTCTGGTAACAACCTTGAAAACTTCTGACCAATATTTTGGCTACTTAAAATCTTCAAGCTGTTTACTGCAATTAATGTACATAAAATATATGATTATGTAGACTTTAATAATATCATGGCAATAAAACTGATTAAAAATAAGAGGGAAGCATAAGGAAGTAAATACTAATGCTGAATAAAGCCATTACAGTAGATGTAATAAAAAAAAACAAAACACCTCAGTATAGAAATATATGAAAGCATTAGAGATGTGAATCGGAACCGGAATCGGTTCGGTTCCGGTTCCGATTCAAATCGTGCATTTTTTTTTCGTCTGGCCCGATCGTTTTTTTTTTATTGGCTGCACCCGATCCGATAAACAAAAAACCCACCCGACCCTTTAAAACCGCTCCCTTAGCCTCCACCACCCTCCCGACCCCCCCAAAAAACATTTTAAAATTACCTGGTGGTCCAGTGGGCCCCAGGAGCGATCTCCCGCTCTCAGGCAGTCGGCTGCCACTAATAAAAATGGTGCCTATGGCCCTTTGCCCTTACCATGTGACATGGTAACCATGCCATTGGCCGGCCCCTGTCATATGGTAGGAGCACTGGACGGCCGGCGCCATCTTTAAAACTAGCGCGGGCCATCCAGTGGACGGCCGGTGCCATCTTTAAAAATGGTGCCGGCCGTCCAGTGCTCCTACCATGTGACAGGGGCCGGCCAATGGCACGGTTACCCTGTCACATGGTAAGGGCAAAGGGCCATTGGCGCCATTTTTATTAGTGGCAGCCGACGGCCTGAGAGCGGGAGATCGCTCCTGGGGCCCACTGGACCACCAGGTAATTTTAAAATGTTTTTTTTTTGGGGGGCGGGTTGGGAGGGTGATGCAGGCTAAGGGAACGGTTTTAAAGGGTCAGGGTGGGTTTTTTGTTTATCAACTGACAGCCCGAGCGCGAGAGAACGCTCCCGGGACCCCCGCTGGACCACTAGGTAATTTTAAAACATTTTTGGGGGGGTCAGGAGGGTGGTGGAGGACAAGGGAGTGGTTTTAAAGGGTCAGGGTGGGTTTTTAGGTTGTGTCCTAACTCCCGTTAGTGTGCACTAACCCGATTAATGATTTTTTTCAAGATAAATCAGTGGAATTTCTATTGTATCGCACTCTTTAACGATTAATGACGATTTAAAAAATATCGGACAATATTTTAAATCGTCAAAAAATGATTCACATCCCTAGAAAGCATCCCATACTCTTGGATAATAGGGATGTGAATCGTGTCCTCGATCGTCTTAACGATCGATTTCGGCTGGGAGGGGGAGGGAATCGTATTGTTGCCGTTTGGGGGGGTAAAATATCGTGAAAAATCGTGAAAAATCGTGAAAAATCTAAAAATCTAAAAATCGCAAAACCGGCACATTAAAACCCCCTAAAACCCACCCCCGACCCTTTAAATTAAATCCCCCACCCTCCCGAACCCCCCCCAAATGAGTTAAATAACCTGCGGGTCCAGCGGCGGTCCGGAACGGCAGCGGTCCGGAACGGGCTCCTGCTCCTGAATCTTGTTGTCTTCAGCCGGCGCCATTTTCCAAAATGGCGCCGAAAAATGGCGGCGGCCATAGACGAACACGATTGGACGGCAGGAGGTCCTTCCGGACCCCCGCTGGACTTTTGGCAAGTCTCGTGGGGGTCAGGAGGCCCCCCACAAGCTGGCCAAAAGTTCCTGGAGGTCCAGCGGGGGTCAGGGAGCGATTTCCCGCCGCGAATCGTTTTCGTACGGAAAATGGCGCCGGCAGGAGATCGACTGCAGGAGGTCGTTCAGCGAGGGTTCCGGCGCCTCGCTGAACGACCTCCTGCAGTCGATCTCCTGCCGGCGCCATTTTCCGTACGAAAATGATTCGCGGGGGGAAATCGCTCCCTGACCCCCGCTGGACCTCCAGGAACTTTTGGCCAGCTTGTGGGGGGCCTCCTGACCCCCACGAGACTTGCCAAAAGTCCAGCGGGGGTCCGGAAGGACCTCCTGCCGTCCAATCGTGTTCGTCTATGGCCGCCGCCATTTTTCGGCGCCATTTTGGAAAATGGCGCCGGCTGAAGACAACAAGATTCAGGAGCAGGAGCCCGTTCCGGACCGCTGCCGTTCTGGACCGCCGCTGGACCCGCAGGTTATTTAACTCATTTGGGGGGGGTTCGGGAGGGTGGGGGATTTAATTTAAAGGGTCGGGGGTGGGTTTTAGGGGGTTTTAGTGTGCCGGCTCACGATTCTAACGATTTATAACGATAAATCGTTAGAATCTCTATTGTATTGTGTTCCATAACGGTTTAAGACGATATTAAAATTATCAGACGATAATTTTAATCGTCCTAAAACGATTCACATCCCTATTGGATAATACATTGCCTTGAAAAGTAGAAAATGAATCCTTGATTGATTGAATACACCAACCTCACCATGAAAATGTGGCAAACTACAGTCCATCTGAATTATGAGAATGGACATAAGAACATAAGAACATGCCATACTTGGTCAGACCAAGGGTCCATCAAGCCCAGCATCCTGTT
The DNA here is from genome assembly GCF_901001135.1 of Rhinatrema bivittatum. Classification (NCBI taxonomy): domain Eukaryota; kingdom Metazoa; phylum Chordata; class Amphibia; order Gymnophiona; family Rhinatrematidae; genus Rhinatrema; species Rhinatrema bivittatum. The sequence goes on along the minus strand of NC_042616.1, from coordinate 786,559,193 downwards.
TCCAACAGTGGCCAATGACAATTTGGCCTTCCTAATATCAAGATCCAGTGAAAAATATTTCAGGAAGATTTCCTGTCACCACTTTTGTTTTCATTAATATTGAATCCACTGAATATTCTTAACTCTTTGGGCTGTGGATAGCCTTGATCCTAGAGACACTGATGATCATTAAATAATAACTCACCTATTATTTGTAGATGATTTAAAACTTTACAGTTCCTGGGATCATCCTTTCCTGAACGTGATCTATTTTGAAATGGCTGAAAGGTAGAATATCAATACAAATAAATAAATAAGTAAATAAATAAATGGATTTCATGAAACAACTTTGACTAATGAAGAGCTTCTCAGAAGACATCAGGATGACAATTGAACTGGATAAATGTGTTAACACAGCCTTCCTTTAGAGGAAAACTAAGCATAATGGAAAACATCTATCTTACTGAAGACTGAAATATAAAGGAACATAGGCAAAAATGGTTTATTTAAATGTCTCAGAGCAGATAAAGGTGCAACAATCCCGCACAAATCCCTGAGAGAAAAGATCAGCAAAGAGCACTACAGCAGACTGAAACTGATATTGAAAAGTGATTCAATAGCATGAAATAAGATACAAGCCATCAAAACATTTGCAAGCTCTGTATGTTCATAGGGATTTGGAATCATAGGCGGGACCCAGAAAGATGTCAACCTATAAGAACAAGAAAACACCTCCAAGTCTACTAGCTAATCTATTAGAACCTGGGTAGACCAAAACTGTACATCCTGGGGTAGATTTTCAAAGGGGTACGTGGGTACGATACGTGCGTACCCCCCGAAAACCTACCCCAACCCCCCCCCCCCTGCGCGCGCCGAGCCTATTTTGCATAGGCTCGGCGGCGCACGCAAGCCCCGGGACGCATGTAAGTCCTGGGGCTTGCATGGAGGGGCGTGTCGGGGGCGTGTCGGGGGGCGTGCCGCGAGTGATGCGGCGTTTCGGGGGCGGGCCCGGGGGCATGGTGCCAGCCCGGGGCATGGTCGAGGCCTCCGGACCAGCCCCCGGGTTGGGTGATGGTGCGCCAGCAGCCCACTGGCGCTCACAGATTTACACCTGCTTTCCACAGGTGTAAATCTGCCAACAAAGGTAGAGGGGGTTTAGATAGGGCTGGGGGGTGGGTTAGGTAGGGAAAGGTGAGGGGAGACGGAGGGAACAGGCAGCACGCGCTGGGCTCAGCGCGCGCAGGTTGCACAAATGTGCACCCCCTTGCACGCGCCGACCCCGGATTTTATAAGATACGCGCGGCTACGAGCGTATCTTATAAAATCTAGCGTAATTTTGTTCACGCCTGGTGCACGAACAAAAGTACGCCCGCGCGTACATTTATAAAATCTACCCCCCTATGAACTGAGGGCGTTATGGGTCCTCTAGAAATATATTATACATACAGAGCTACTGTGATATGTCTCTGGATATCCTTAAAGGTAGTAACAGAACCAAATAATCAAAAAGTGCTGAAGTACGAAAGTAATTGGCCACATGCAGTCCCTATCCTAAAACCTGGACAAATGTTCCAACAAACAGAATGGAATGCATGAGAATTCACAGAGTTTACAAAGCAAGAGAAAAATCTTGAAAGAACTGGCCTAGCGAACAAGGAAAGCATGTGGCAAACGCACAAATATAGCGGGAAATATGAGGAATTACTTCTGCAACCACAAATGGATCAAACCCTGTCACAGAAACAGCTGAGAGAGAAGAACTTAAACCTATAGATGAAAATTGCAGCACAGGAAACTGGACTTCAGCAAGATGATTCACAGCATAAAGAAAAAAAGAATAAAGCAGACATGTACGGATTCTGGGTCACAAGACTGGAAAGGGTTATGTGTCTCTTAGGTCCGAATGCAGTAAGGAACAAAGAAAGAAGTGGCATGGCTCATCCACTGGAAACTCTATAAACATGACAACATTGCTGTACCAGCAAAACACTGGGACAAACCTCACTGACAGATGTGTAGAGAATGAAGAAATTGTGATCGCCTGGGTCATTTCCATTTCAACTGCTAGAAAACTTAATGCTGGAAAACCAGACAGGGTGCTGAAGGAGAAGAAAGCATGAACGACACTGCTAATAGAAGTGTCAATACCTAGCAATTATTCTGTGTGATGTATGGAGGGACAAAAGATCAAGTGCCAGGAGATATAAACAGAAAACGTAACAGAAAGATGCAGAAATAGTTCCAGTTTCACTAGACACTGATTTCTCATACTGATTAAAAAGAATTTGCAAGTTCGCTTTGAAATGTTACCTGCATCTATTATACCATACGAACTCCAAAAGGAGACTCTCTTTGGCAAAATGTAAGTTTAAGATGAACTCTAGTAGTACATTTGAAAACCTTATTGTATCCAACAATCATTCATTCATTTATTTAAAAAATCCTTGCATTCCGCATCCTCTAAAATGCAATGTTCGGAGTGCATTCCAAAAGCACGTTGATAATAAAACATATAGGGGTGAATTTTCAAAACAATTACACATGCAAAAAAAGGCCTACATACACGCTTTCAACGCATTGCAGGTATTCACACATAACCAAACATGGCGCATGTATGTTGAGGGATAGCTATAAGCGTATTTTATAATCTGCATGTAGCTGACATGTGCAGGTTATAAAATACTAAAGTAGATAACCAAACAGCCATATATGCACTTATATGGGACCATGTACCTTGGATTCACCATTCTATCGCAGAATGGTGAATCCAGTGAAAATGGGCAGTGGGGGAGGAGGGGGGGGGGGTGAAGGAGGGGGCAGGCCTGCGAAAGCCAGCAGCCATCGCACCACTGTGGTGTTATCGCTACCGGCTTTCACACCCAATAGTGCCACCGTGAAAGGTGGTGCTATTGGGTGCGCTACTGGCGACGACAACGTGGCTTACCTTATCGCTGCCAGCGAAGACATTGCATAGTCCACCCCGACTCCTCCTCGACTCCGCCCCTAGCAAGCTATCGCACGCGAAAGGGGACTTTTCGCGTGTTATAGCGGCTTATCGCACGTGATAAGCTTTACAAAATGACCCCCTTAGGTGCCTACATTTAGGAGTTCAGGTTTTTTTTAATATCAGCCCCTTAGTAAATGATGACAGATATAGCTAATTGGCCTATCCAAGAAATCCCCTGCTTTTAAAATGTTCCTTGCTTTTTTTGCTTTTTTTTCCTTTACAGTTTAAGCCTGAGCATTGCACATTAGAGCTAAGAGAAATTCTTGATTGCATTCAGATCTCTCTGCTGAAGTGAACTCTGCCCCATCCTTCTGTAGACTTTTCAGCATAAAATACAGCCCCCCAAAAAACAATAAAATCTGAGACCAGGAAGGCTGCGTGCTGGAGAAATCTCAGAGGGAACTCTGACAACAGTAACTCATGGACAAATCTTTCAGACACTGCCTTCAGTGATGTTTCACAGCTATCAGTTGTCACAGTAGAAAGCTTTCTAATGGATCAAACAATGCAACCCGCAGAAGACCCATTACACTATTGATGTGAAAAGAAGCAAACATGTGCTCTGCTGTCCTGTACTTGTTCTATGTGCACCTGATTGCATTTATTCTGGAACAGTTCAGTGACACTGCCTGTATTACCATTGAACTATGAACAGGTTTGACACCTGAGGGTGTTGAGATTCTGACATTTGTAGAAGACAAAAAGAGTAATGGAATTCAAGAAGGCATTGGATGGATAAAAACACAGTTGTGAAGGAGTGAGCTGAAAGCTAATAATCAATGCTGATGATCTGTTGGACCTGGAATGAAGCTGGGGCAAAGTAAATGATTCCATCAAGCCCTGTAAGGTTGGCACTGCTCTGGGCTGCCATATTGTAATGTGCAACCGGAGAAAGAGGGAGGCGACTCTGGTGTTAGCTGCAGCAACCTCACAGAGGATGGAGATAACACAGCTTTGATTTTTTTCAGATCTTGCAGAAGTTATCACAGTTTCCCCTTAGAAAACTCTGGTTGTATTATTATTTAGGGAACTAATTTGATTTTCACATTTATCTCCCTTATCATAGTGCTTGAATTAGCTTTACTACATATGCAGATTATGTATGACACTTTCTGCACTATGAGCTGCTTGAAATTCTTTTCTTTTTAATAAAATCTGTGTTTATATTGTATTGCCAATTGATATATGTGGCATTTGCCAAAAAAAAAACAAAAAACCAAGAACAGTGAGACGTCTCCTTTTCACTGAATTCTATTGATTATATCAAGTTTCTGAATGTTTTTGTCCTTTTGTCTGCTGGTACTTATGTCTTTTCAAAGTTTTACAAGTTCACATTTCTGGGATTGTTTGCATTCTCCTGTGGATCTTTGACTTTCATTTATTGCATAAAACATATTGAGAAAGGCAATGCTACTCAACTTTTCTATGAGCTGATCAAGTTCATCATAAAATAACACATCAGTGCAGAACATACCCAAATTTTACCACAAAGAAACAGAAATCCATATTTATTTTTAATATATATTTTATTTACATAACTAATAATATTATATAAAAAAAAATCTGTATTAGAAAATAAAGCATAATGAGAAGCATTCAATAACTAAAAAAATATAGAAGGAAAAAAAATATGAGGCTATTTTCAGATCTAATAAACAGATGGCTTTTCACCCATGAGTACCCTGCATGGACCACAATTATCAAGGAAAGCTCTCAGTTGTTTTTGGTCACCAATAACATATCTTTTGTTACTACATCTAAGCACAATAATAAAAAATGTATTCCTTACAAGACATTTGTTTTAGAAATGTTTTTGAAAATGATGGCCTTCTTAATAAATATGGACCGTCATATATACGGAAGCACGGATATGTAAGCAATCCACCTGAACACAAAGGGGCCGATTTTAATTCCTACGCACGCGGGGTACATTTGTGTGTGCTACCCGGAGCGCACAAATGTACACCCAATTTTATAACATGTGCATGCTGCCGCGCGCATGTTATAAAATCCGGGGTCGGCGCACACAAGGGGGTGCACACATGTGCACATTGTGCATGCCGAGCCCAAGGGGAGTCCCGATGGCTTTCCCCGTTCCCTCCGAGGCCGCTCCAAAATTGGAGCGGCCTCGGAGGGAACTTTTTTTTGGATCCCCCCACCTTTCCCTCCCTTCCCCTATCTAACCCCCCCCCCCCCCCCCGGCCCTACCTAAATCCCCCCTAACTTGTTCGATGGAGTTACGCCTGCCTCTCACAGGCTTAACTTGCGCACGCCGACTGGCCAGGTCCCGACACAGGCCGGTGGCGGGGCACTCGGCCATTTCCCTGGACTGCCCCAGAACACAGACACGCCTCTGGACACGCCCCCGGGCCACCCATTTTAGCAAGCCCCGGGACATACGCGTTTCCCGGGACTTGCGTACGCCACTGAGCCTATTTTACATAAATAGGCTCAGCGTGCGCAGGGGCAGATTTCCTCAGGTTACGTGCATATGTTACACATGTAGCCTTTGAAAATCTGCACCAAAATGTTTAATCATTGGTCCTATTAGCTCAGTGGTTGAAAAAAATAACAATTTTTGGATATTTATTCAATTGTTTTTCAAAATTAATGTGAAAGTTCAATAAGACCAACAAAAGACTGTCCCTTCTCCCCCCCCCCCCCCAAAAAAAAAAAAGTGCAAATCCACTAGAAATCCAAATTCAGTGCTTAGCTAAAACAAGAGCAATTTAATGTCCAATCTGCCCAGAGCCATGTTTTGCTGAGAGCTACATCAAGGAATCTTTCAATTAAGTGGCTAATAGGGCATATCACTTACCCCTTCTTACATGGGTGTTTCTAAAAAAAGCCAAACACAATGTATATTTAAATGCACTGGCAGCCAGTATGTGAACTGGTCACAATCACATGACCTAAATGTAAGCATTACACACATCGTATTGTAAGGAGCGGCAGCTGCTATCCCTAACAGAAGGCACGGGGATTACTATCCTTAACCAATTAGCTTACATGATTTTGATGCAACGGCAACATTGCTCTCCATTGTGATGGTGGGAGGGAGAGGAATTAGATTCACTCGACAGCCAATTCTGGGCCCTGACTTTTCGGTCCAGGGTACTGAATCACATACATTAGGGGAAAAGTGCAGCACTGCTTCTGCGGCCAAGCCGAAAGCAAAGCATGTTCAAACAGTAGTATCCGAATTATCAAGAAAGCTGCTCACTTTGTAAAAATGTTGCTAGCAGTAATTTTATTATGGGTTTGACAGTTGCTTAGTTGCTTAACATAAGACTAGAGGGTAACCTACCCAGGCTTGGGGGTAACGTACACAGAAACATGGGGGAAACTTGCATGGAGTGGCAGTTACTACCCTTACCATAAGGCTCGGAGGTAACCTCCACAGTTACTCTCCTTATCAGAAACATGGAGGTAACCTCCACGAAACAGTAACTACCACCATAAGAAAGAAACTTGCTGGGCAGCCTGGATGGACCAGTTGGTCTTTTTCTGTCTTCATTACTATGTTATTATGTACTTAAAAAATGCATGTCACTAAAGATATTAAAGATATTAAAAATGTTACAAATAATACAGCAGAGAATACAATTCTAATTCATCATTCAGACCTGCATTTTGTACTACTCCAAGTTGAAAGATCCAGATTTGCTCACGAAAATTTAAATGAGCTAAAAGGTCCCCACCTCTAGATGCTGGAAGTACTTGTTCTAATAGATGGTAACTTTAAAAGCGATTGGCATGTGTGCATCATCACTCGCCCAGGGACGTATCCCTTTTATAACTTGCTCTCATATATGAGTAAAATGTTATCAAATAGCCTGTCTGTGCGCACATGTGTGCCAAAGTTTAAGTGGACATATGCATAGGCACACAAATCCCACTTCTATGGGGGATTTGTGTGCCTATGCACACCCATGCCATTGCCAGTTTCACCAGTTCTTCCACCAGTTCACCCACTTAAGAGCTAGGTCCTCCAATGCCTCCTGGTTTGATGGCTTACATGCCCCTCCCCCTCTCCTCCCCCACCCCAATTACCCCAGACCCTTTAAGCTCCTCAGAAATGGCTTGATAGTTTTATTTTATTTCTTACACATCCTCCATAACAAAAGTAAATGTATACATCAGGGGACTTCAGCCAAGTGCTGAAGTGCCCATGCTCCACCCAGATCATGCCCACACCCACGCCCCTTTTTGGAAACTTTCCAGATGTGCATACAGCTGGTTTTTCACACATATAGGGTTGGTGCACATAAGCATGACTCATTCACACCCCACCCCTATTGATGTGCATGCTGGACTTTTAAAATTCACTTCATATTGTCTACTTCATCTCCTTGAACATGTGTTGGCATGCCATACAATGAGACACCATAGGATCCTGTTCTTTGTGGGTAGTCAAACAACTACGGTGCTCAGTCAACCTAACATTCACTGGGTGTTTGGTCCATCTGACATAAAGCTTATCAGAAGGGCAAATAATCAAATATATCATGTTGGCTGACAAAAAAAACATTGCATGACTTCACTGTCAATACTGCTGGAAAGTTGTAGCATGAGTCCGTATTGGCCCTGTGAAAGTTTGATGACAAACCATACAGGAGCCATAGAGTTGATGACCAACACCAGACCCAAGTCCTACTGCCTCTGAAGCAAAACTGGATTTTACCACCATAACTCTAAGATTGTGACCATGTGTGTATGCTATCCGTGGAGGTGACTGAACACTGAAATGCCAAAACATGCTAGTGGTTTTTGTTTGGTTTTTTTTTTTTGTTTATCATTTTAAATTCTATTAAAAAGTTAATACAACTTGACAAGAAATGGTACATAAGAGATCCAATAAAATAAAGTAGGAAACTAACATAATAAGAAATATAAGATCCTTGTAGAACACTGTCAGACCACAAATAGGGGGAATTCCAATAGTAAATAAGAGAAAAAATAAAATTTCATGAAAAAGAAAGAAACGGCCAAGCTGCGCTTAGGGCAAGAATCTAAAAATATAAGAATGCCGACACAAAAGATTATGGGCTGGATGTAGAGGCTGCAGTATCTTGTTTAACTTTATCTTTAAGAAAAACATTTAGCTGGGAATGGTAAAAAAAACCAACATATTTAACTCCCTGGTATTTAACTACACATTTACAAGGAAAATAAAGCCAAAAAAAAAAAGGCTCCCAAACTCACAATAGCAGGGCGCATGAGCAAAAAATTGCTTCCTTTTAGGCTGAGTTGCTTTAGATACATCTGGGAACATACGAATCTTTAACCCTAGAAAGGAAATGTCTCTCTTACGAAAAACCATTTTCAAAATAAAGTCCTGATCAGAATCCAGGGCAAAAGTAACAAGTAAAGTAGAAGGCACAGGAGCTTCTTCTGTTGAATTTTCAAGAAAGGAGGAAAGATGAGAAGAATCAACGGGGCCAACATCTGCAGAAGTATCATTCGGATGAGAAACTTTCAAGATTGGGAGATAATAGCCTTTAGAAATAGGTGGAAGCAGATTTTATTTAATGGATAAAATTGACATAAAATATCTGCGTAGCATCTCAACTGGAGTAATAAGCCTTTTTTTTTTTTTTGGAAAGTTTATAATCCTAAAACTACGACATACAATGTTTTCCAAATTTTCTAGTTCTGCAAAAACAGATATACAGCCAAAAGAGTGTCAACAGAATTTTGCAAAACAACCCCCTTGGTCTCCAAAGTGTCCACTTGAGATTGGGACTGGGAAGTATAAAATGAATTAGAAAGTTCACGCTGATGTGAAACAAACTGATACCTGGTTAGATAAATTAGCAATGGCTTCCCAGATTATATCCAAAATGATGTTAGGGGGTTTAACCAAGAGAGCAATAATTACCTCAGTAGAAACAGTTCCACAAGTCTCAGCCATCATGTAGGCAGAAGAGGAAATAGCAGGTAAGGATTCAACTCCCCTGACAAACCGGTGACCAGCTCCATAACTTGTCTCCTCCATAGAGGCTCCTCCCGGCTGTGTGTAGTCATCGGGGTGATCACATCAGCACCAGCCATGGAGGTGCCTGGCTGAGGAGGAGCACGACGCTGCTACAGAGTTAGAGATGACTTGAGGTCCGGGATTCCCGGTGAAAGAACACATCTCGGTTGGCTGCCCAAGCCAGTGTTTAAAACTAGCTACTGCAATCTCGGACGAGAGAGATGTGGATCAGCAGTGGACCAATCTAAAAGGAGCAATCACCAAGGCAACTGCTCTATATGTTAGAAACATAAAGAAAAGCAAAAGAAAATTGAAACCTATCTGGTTCTCAAAGGAGGTGGCTGACAAAATTAAAGCTAAAAGAACAGCATTCAAGAAATATAAAGGATCCCAAAGGGAGGAGCACAAAGAAGAATATTTGTATCAACTGAGGGAGACGAAGAAAACAATCAAGTTGGCAAAAAATCAAGCAGAAGAGAGGATTGCCAAGGAGATAAAAAATGGTGACAAAACATTTTTCAGATACATCAGCGAAAAGAGAAAGGTCCAAAGTGGTAGAGTGAAATTGAAAGGTGGTAATGATCAATGTGTGGAGACAGACGAAGAAATGGCAGAAATATTAAACGAATACTTCAGCTCTGTGTTCACTAAAGAAGACCCTGGAGAAGGACCATCTCTACACAACAAGAAACTGGAGGGAAGTGGAATAGATGAAAATCCTTTTACAGTAGAAAATGTGTGGGAAGAGCTAAAGAACCTGAAAGTGGACAAAGCCATGGGGCCTGATGGGATTCATCCAAGGATATTGAGAGAGCTCAGAGATGTTCTGGCGGGTCCGCTGTGTGACCTGTTCAATAGATCCCTAGAAACGGGAGTGGTGCCGAGAGACTGGAGAAGAGCGGTGGTGGTCCCGCTTCACAAGAGTGGGAACAGGGAGGAGGCTGGTAACTACAGGCCGGTTAGCCTCACTTCGGTGGTGGGAAAAGTAATGGAGTCTCTGCTGAAAGAGAGAATAGTGAACTATCTACAGTCCGGAGAATTGATGGACCAGAGGCAACATGGATTCACCAGGGGAAGATCCTGTCAGACAAATCTGATTGACTTTTTTGACTGGGTAACCAAGGAATTGGACCAAGGAAGAGCGCTCGATGTCATATACTTGGATTTCAGCAAAGCTTTTGATACGGTTACGCACAGGAGACTGGTGAATAAAACGAGAAGCTTGGGAGTGAGTGACAAGGTGGTGACCTGGATTGCAAATTGGTTGACGGACAGAAGACAATGTGTGATGGTAAACGGAACCTTCTCTGAAGAGAGAGCGGTTTTAAGTGGTGTACCGCAAGGATCGGTGTTGGGACCGGTCCTGTTCAATATCTTTGTGAGCGACATTGCGGACGGGATAGAAGGTAAGGTTTGTCTTTTTGCGGATGACACTAAGATCTGCAACAGAGTGGACACGCCGGAAGGAGTGGAGAGAATGAGACGGGATCTAAGGAAACTGGAAGAGTGGTCGAAGATATGGCAGCTGAGATTCAATGCCAAGAAGTGCAAAGTCATGCATATGGGGAGCGGAAATCCGAATGAACTGTATTCGATGGGGGGGGAAAGGCTGACGTGTACGGAGCAGGAGAGGGACCTTGGGGTAATAGTGTCTAATGATATGAAGTCTGCGAAACAATGCGACAAGGCGTTAGCAAAAGCCAGAAGAATGCTGGGCTGCATAGAGAGAGGAATATCGAGTAAGAAAAGGGAAGTGATTATTCCCTTGTACAGGTCCTTGGTGAGGCCTCACCTGGAGTACTGTGTTCAGTTCTGGAGACCGTATCTACAAAAAGACAAAGACAAGATGGAAGCGGTACAGAGAAGGGCGACCAGGAAGGTGGAGGATCTTCATCGCATGACGTACGAGGAGAGATTGAAGAATCTAAATATGTACACCCTGGAGGAAAGGAGGAGCAGAGGTGATATGATACAGACTTTCAGATACTTGAAAGGTTTTAATGATCCAAAGGCAACAACAAACCTTTACCATAAGAAAAAAATCAGCAGAACCAGGGGTCACGATTTGAAGCTCCAGGGAGGAAGATTCAGAACCAATGTCAGGAAGTATTTCTTCACGGAGAGGGTGGTGGATGCCTGGAATGCCCTTCCGGAGGAAGTGGTGAAGACCAGAACTGTGAAGGACTTCAAAGGGGCGTGGGATAAACACTGTGGATCCATAAAATCAAGAGGCCGCCAATGAAGAGTGGGTGACTCGCCAGAATGATGGCTACTGCCTGGAGACAATAGACAATACCCTTATTCAATAAACATACACATGGTTACTGTGACTCCAACATCACTCTAAGCTTCAACAGCAAGAGGAAATGTGGAAAAAAGGATTTGCACTCACAAAGACGGGAGTAGCTGGCTTGTTACGGCGGTTACTACCCCAAACCAAATATCCAAATTACTACCTCCACCTTCCTCTATTCCTGATGCCTTTCAACTAGCTTGATCACTCCATTCTTATACTTCACTTCAATGCATATCCAGCATAGTTCTCTGCTTCAACAGCAGGGGAAAAGAAAAACTGTTACTTCACACATCCAGCAGAGCTCTCTGCTTAAACGGCAGGGGAGAAGAAAAAAGGGTTCGCACTCACAAAGCGGGGAGTAGCTGGCTTGTTACGGCGGTTACTACCCCAAACCAAATGTACCTGATACTTCACTCTCGACGCATATCCAGCATGGCTCTCTGCTTCAACGGCATGGGAGAAAGACTGATACATCACAAATTTCCAGCATAGCTCTCTGCTTCAACGGCAGGGGAAAAGAAAAACTGATACTTCACGCATATCCAGCATAACTTCAACGGCAGGGGAGAAGAAAAAAGGATTCACACTCACAAAGCGGGGAGTAGCTGGCTTGTTACGGCGGTTACTACCCCAAACCAAATGTGCCTGATACTTCACTTTCGATGCATATCCAGCATAGCTCTCTGCTTCAACGGCAGGGGAGAAGAAAAAAACTGATACCTCATGCATATCCAGCATAGCTCCCTGCTTCAACAGCAGGGGAGAAGATAAACAACCAATAAGGGCTGTATAACATAATCTGGGTAAAAACAAATAAGCATGGGTGTAGCTTGCTTATTGCGGCGGTTACTACCCCTACTACCTCTAACTAATCAAGCTAGATATTTCACTTGGATGCAGCTCCATCACCGCTCTCTACATTAATGGCGGGGGTGGAAGGGAATTAGAACCAAGAGCTAAGAGAAACAGATAAGTATGGGAGAAGAAATGAGGGAAGCTTGCTGGGCAGACTGGATGGGCCATTTGGTCTTCTTCTGCCGTCATTTCTATGTTTCTATGTTTCTATGTTCTATGATTTATTAGAATATTGCAACTCAGTAGTTAATAATGAATCTGAAGAAGCAGGCAGATGAGATAACAATAACTGATGATTTGAGCATAAGCCAATAAATAGGCTTTTAGTATTATCATGAAAGGGTAACCATGTGCCATATATCTGTGAACTATAACCTGTGCCTGATGTTTAAAATCTGAGGGGTAGATTTTATAACTCATGCGCGTGGCGTACATGTGCACGCGCTACCCGGCGCACGCACATGTTCACCCGATTTTATAACTTGCATGTTATAAAATACGTGGGCCGCGCGCACATACGCACCGGATTTTATAAACCATGCACGTATGTGCAGGCGGCGGGTGCAAGGGGGGGGGGGGGGGTAAATATATGCAAAGTTGCATAGCGACGAGATTGGGGCTCCCTCAGCTCCCTCCCAGTCCGCTCCAATTTAGGAGCGGACTGGGAGGGAACTTTCCTACTCCCTACTCAAACCTCCCTTCCCCTCTCCTCCCCACCCTCTAAATGGGTTTTTTTTTTTAGTTTTACCTTTTCTTCAACAAGTTACTTCAGGGCCCGACCTGAAGTAACTTGTACACACCGGCAGCTGGCTGGCGTTTGAGGCTCTGGGACAGTGATGAATGGCGCTGTCCTGGCTCAGCTCCTGGCCCGGCCTGCTGCATCTCCTGGACCGTCCCTCCCCACCCCCGGACTGCCCCTCCCCACCCCCGGGACCCCCCCCCCCCCCCTTCATAGAGGCCTGGATCTTGTGTACATTATTTATGTTTTAATTAAATTAATTAATTAATTGATTAATTTTATTTATTTAAATAGATTTGTTGACCACACCCTCCAAGGTTTACAAAAAAACGAGCATAATAAATTAGATTATAGTACAGTATTTACATATAAAATTGAATTAAAATAAATAAGATCAATAAATGAAAACATATACAGGGTAATAGGGAACTACAGACAACGTAAGGTAGAGGTCATTTCAGCGGATATAATCATAGAGACTAAAATCATAAAAAGTCTTTGAAAGCCTGTTTAAATTGGTGATACTTTAGGGCTTTCTTAAAATCTTGCTTATCATTTAAAATTCTGATGGAATTGGGTATGGAATTCCGTAAGATGGGGGCTGCCGAGATACGTGTGTATCTTCCGTAGAGCACACATCGCAAAGGTTTTCAAAACTGGGTGAGGCATGGGTGTTATCAGGGGCATGGTAAGGGCGTTTCAGAGCATGAACCTAAGATGTGCATGTAAATACCGCTGCCACCCAGAGCATGACAACATAAATTTAATTTATATTGTCATATAAATTAAAACCAGGCAGATCTGTGGGATGTCAAGGGTCATGCTAACTGGGAGAAGTGAAGGCAATCAAACCTGGGAGGGTTGGAGAACCTATCTCTTAACGGTGTGAACTGGGGGCCAAACTGGTATAACTTGGAATTGAGTTGGCGCGCGCCTCTTTTTAAATTCTCCGATTTACATAGTAGAAGTGGGATTTGTGCGCAAAAGCCATGTGCCCACTTAAAATTTGGTGCACATGTGCACTTGGCCAGGATATTTTATAACGCAGCTGCATATGTGCATGGATGTTGTAAAATGACACTTAGGCACAGGCTGATGTATGCATGCAAATTTGCACCCGCGTGCCGGTTTGAGAGTTACCATCCCTATGTGGGTAAATGGCTTTTGAAAATTGCTACAAAAGTTATTACATTTATATGCATAACTCCTTTGAAAATTACTTCCATAATTGTACATTTTCAAATGACTTATACATGTAAATGAAACTTGCTATCGCAGCAATTATTAAAAGCCATTTACTCACATTTTCTAAGATGGCGCCGGCCGTCCATTGCTCCTATCATGTGACAGGGGCTGACCAATAGCACCGGTAGCCCCTGTCACGTGGTAAGGGCAAAGGGCCACCGGTGCCATTTTGTTTACTGGCAGCCGACAGCCCGAGAGTGAGAGATCACTCCCGGGACCTCCGCTGGACCACCAGAGACTTTAGACAAGTTTTGGAGGGGTCAGGAGGGTGGGGGGTTGTAATTAACTACATTTTAAGGGTTGGGGTGGGTTTCTTTTTGTTTTTTTTTAAATAAAGGTGCCCCTCCCCCCCCACGCTAACCCGATCAACTAATTTTTCCTGAAGTTCGGGGAAAATCCGTCTCGGGATTCGGGTCCTCCAACCCATGCCGAATTGGACTATTTCTTTGAAATTTTACAATTTGGCTAAAACGATTGCACATTCCTAGCATTTACACATGAAAAATCCAGTTTCATGGGAATTGTTGCAAAAGGATTTAGCCTATTGGTGAGAGCAGCAGGCTTTAAATCAGGGAGAACAGGATTCAAATCCCACTGCTGCTCCTTGTGACCTTGGGCAAATCACTTTACCCCCTTTTGTCTCAGGTACAAACTTAGACCAAGATTCATTATTTTGCTATGAAAATAGTGCCCGTAATAAAAAGGGGGCATGTTTAGGATAATTAGCGGCCTGTCGCATCACATAGCTAAGTAACGCATGCGGTGTTGCGTCATCGCGTCTAGCGTAAATTAGTGTGTGCTGCATTCGTTTTTCTGTTTATCTATACCGGCTTCCTGCACCTGCCTCTTTGAGGGTGTGTCAGGCATTGGAGAGAGAGGAGAGGAGGTTTGTTGTGTAGCTGTAGAGGAGTTTTTACTGATTATCTGAGTGAGTTGTCTTGTTTGCTGTTGCCATCTGTTTCCCTTTCCCTAGGTCTTTTATCTTCTTTGTAGGAGTGAAAGGTTTTGTTAGTCCGGTTTGTCTTTTGCTGTGGAAGAGTGGAGGTGTGTGGAAGAGGAGTGGAGGAGGCGCGTGGAGCTGTGGGTGGAGGTGGTGAGTGGAGGAGTGGGTGTGGAGAGGATGGAACGTGAGAGGCATGGGGAGAGAAGTGAAGCAAAGTGTAAGTATAGGTGGGGGAGGAGGGAGGAGAGGATGCGGGAGGATCAGGACAGGAGGAGTAGGAGTAGGAACATAAACAGGCGTAGAATCAGGCAGCTTCAGAGAACATATAGTACAGAATTTGAAATAAGCTGAGTGAACCACTGAGTTAATGTGTGGGCACATAGATAAAGGGGAACACTTAAAAGAATGGGGACAGAAAATCCCTCAAACCAAAATTTTGCAGGGATATCAGATCGAGCCTCCCAGGAGAGAAACACAATTTCACTTTTTCTTAAATTAAGGGAAAGCCTATTATCGTAAATCCAGTCCTTTACCTAGCTCAGGCAGACTGTAAGTTTTTACAAGGCAAGATCAAATGAAGAGGCAATATGAAGGACAAATGGAATGTCATTTGCATATATCTTGAAAAAAAACCCAGACTGGAAAGATCAGAACAGAGAGGAGTAAAGTAGATTTTGAAGAGAATAGGAGAGAGTCAAGATCCCTGAGGGACACCTGTGGTTAGAGAGTGCATCTTGGAAGAGGAGTTGCCAATCATTACATAATAAGACTGGTTAGAAAGGTTATACAAACTTCTATTCCACTGATCAGCAAAATCTCAGCAGAAAAACATACAGAATAAAATCAGACAAACAATAACAGACAATAATTTAGTATTAAGCAGCACTAGGAATTGAATAAGGAGCAAAAGCAACCGAAACCTGAAAAGTAGGAGGCAAAAGGGATTGGGAATCACATTAGTCAGGGTAAACAAATAAGACTTTAGCAGTTTACTAAAATTAAGCATGTCCTGTTCCGATCTGATTTCTGGAGGGAGATTATTCCATAGGGCTGGGTCCACAACAGAAACAAATGTACTTGCGGGACTTTCATAGCCATGCTTATTTGAGAGAGAGGATTTCTAGTAAATGCTGGGAGATGGAGCAGAGACTACAGGCCAACTGGTATAACTGAATACAGAAAGTTAAGCAAAGTGGGCCTAAACCATGAAGGACCTTAAAGATCCAGGTGAGAGTTTTGAATTGTGTGTGCCACATGATGGGCAACCAGTGCAACTCGGTAGGACCCAAGAAATGTGATTACGTAGAGAGGCACCAGCAATTAGACAAACTGCAGAATTTTGGATTAGTTGAAGGGCATGAAGAAGAGAGCTGGGCAGACCCAAAAACAGACCTTTACAGTAATCCAGGGGTGACAAGATTAGGGATTGAACTAAGGTGCAAAAATCAGAATAATAGAGAAGCAGTTTCAGAGGGCTTAGCGAAGCTTGAAATAAGAAGATTGGTAGAAGGATCCAATATGAGGCCGTAGAAACAAGGAGGAATCAATGATAACCCCCAAGTTTCATGCCTTCAATAGAATAGTGATGCAGATCCTTCAAATAAGAAGTCTTGAGGGAACATGTAAAAAAAAGGGAGCATGATTTATGTTTTCCTGATGTTAAGGGCCAACATATTGTTTTTTTGTCATGCAGGTTGCTAGTTTATCCATTGCTGATATGACTGTTGGAAGAATGGAAATAAAAATCTGTGTCATCTGCATGCAAATGAAAAGACACAGCTAGTTTGGGTAGCACTGTGCAGAGGGGATCAAGGCACATATTGAAGGGAGTAGAGGAAAGGGAGGATCCCTGGGGAACACCAGGGCTCAAGTGACATGATTCAGAAAAAGAATCACTAATGACCACGTGGAAAAAATGATTAGAAAAGGAGGTAAACTAGGAGTGAATGGTGGAGTAAATGCCCAGTGACTTCAGATGGTCCAGCAAAAGAATATGATTGAGAGTATCAAAAGCTGATGATGTGTCTAATAAAATGAGGAAATAAATAATACCAGAGTCAAAGACCTGCTGAATATTATTGAAACTGGAAAGTAAAAGGTATTCTGTATTATATTGTGGGCAAAAGACAAACTGATTATTATGGAGAAAATTATTCTCCTCCAGATAGTCCTACAACTGAGTAAGGACACCTGTCTCTAATATTTTAGCAAGAAGTGGTAGGGAGGAGATTTGCCAATAATCTACAGAATCCAGGTTGACTTTTTCAATAAGAGGTGGACCATAGTTGTTTTTAATGAAGAAGGCACCATGCCTTTGAGAAGAGATACATTCACAAGCATGGTGTTAAAAGGGTCACCTCAGGATCAAGCACTTCTATCAAAGCTGAGGAGCACAGGTTGAATGCACAAAAATTATCCTTCAAATGCCCTAATATAGCAGACATCTCAGAACATGAGGTAGTTACAAAATCCTGCCAGCCAATATTTGAGAGAGGAAGAGAAAAATAAGCACCCAGAAGTAATTGCAGCAAAAGTTTTAACTATCTGAGCAGTTTTATTATGCAAAAAAGACGCAAATGTTTCACATGTAGGATATGAAGCTCCAGGCGGAGGACTAAGAAGCAGCTTTTAAGATCCTAACAGAATGCTCAGTCCAAGGAACACTGAAGCCAGAAGCATGACAAATGTCCAAAGAGGCTCATTCCTCATGATCAAATAGTAAATCCAGAGTATGACCCTGTATATAGGTGGGAAAATGAATCAGCTGAGACCACCCAAAGACTCCAAAATAGCCGAAACGTCCTTACAGACATTGGATTTGGGGGGGGGGGGGGGTAATCTACCTGAATATTGAAGTCTTCTAGAATTATTCCATTCCTAGTGTCAGCTTTGGTAGATAAGAGACAATGAATGAACCCTGTTAGACTGTCAGGCAGAACACCAGATGGAGCCTAGACTAAGCAGAGACCCCAGTTAAGAGGACAGGTTAAGTAAGGGAGTTCTAATGGATCAATGTCTTTTGTTCGGACTAGAGATAGTTGCAGAGAAAATTTGGCTACAATAAGGAGCTCACCAACCCTTTTCTTCTCACGTGGTTTGGAAAAACCACAGAATCACCAAAACATAATTGATTCAAAAGAACAGTCAGAAGAAGGTAACAGCCAGGACTCGGTAAAGCATAACACATCTGGGGAAATATCCCTTAACAGATCAATCAAACAGACTGCCTGTCCGTTTATAACAAAAAGTGTAAATAAACTTAGTCCTAAACATACTGAACATAGTTCAGGAGTAATGGTAATAATATTGGAAAGTCTGGGCTTTTTGGGCATAGCTGACTAGAGATGTGAATCGTGTGCCCTATCGTCTTAACGATTGAAATCGTCTAGCAGGAGAAGAAAATCGTGTTTGGCACGATTTTTTAGTTAAAAAATCGTTTTTTCCGATTAGTGCGCACTAATCGGAGTTAGTGCGCACTAACCGGGAGTTAGTGCGCACTAACTCCCGTTAGTGAACACTAACAGAAAATGATACAATTTGACACGTTACAGGTCAGTTAAGGTCAGTTTAGGAATGAATATGTATTCCTATTGGCTGCCCTCTTATTTATTCATGTTACCAAGGTTCCCACTGACAATATATGGGGGATGGGAAATGGAAACAGTTGGTAGCTTGACAAAAAAAGTAATGTGATCAGTCAATGTGACTAGAACTTGTGCCCTAACCCTGATACCAGGGGTGTTGTGATCTTCCTGCACACAGTGCCCTATCCCTATCAATACCAGGAGTGTTGTGATCTTCCTGCACACAGTGCCCTAACCCTGACACCAGGGATGTTGTGATCTTCCTGCACACAGTGCCCTATCCCTATTAATACCAGGAGTGTTGTGATCTTCCTGCACACAGTGCCCTATCCCTATTAATACCAGGAGTGTTGTGATCTTCCTGCACACAGTGTCCTAACCCTGATACCAGGGGTGTTGTGATCTTCCTGCACACAGTGCCCTATCCCTATTAATACCAGGAGTGTTGTGATCTTCCTGCATGCAGTGCCCTATCCCTAATGCCATGAGTGTTGTGATCTTCCTGCACACAGTGCCCTATCCCTATTAATACCAGGAGTGTTGTGATCTTCCTGCACACAGTGCCCTATCCTTATTAATACCAGGAGTATTGTAATCTTCCTGCACACAGTGCCCTAACCCTGATACCAGGGGTGTTGTGATCTTCCTGCACACAGTGCCCTATCCTTATTAATACCAGGAGTGTTGTGATCTTCCTGCACACAGTGTCCTAACCCTGATACCAGGGGTGTTGTGATCTTCCTGCACACAGTGCCCTATCCTTATTAACACCAGGAGTATTGTAATCTTCCTGCACACAGTGCCCTAACCCTGACTCCAGGGGTGTTGTGATCTTCCTGCACACAGTGCCCTATCCCTATTAATACCAGGAGTGTTGTGATCTTCCTGCACACAGTGCCCTAACCCTGACACCAGGGGTGTTGTGATCTTCCTGCATGCAGTGCCCTATCCCGCCTGCATTACTAGTGAGAGGCTGGCTTCACAGACAGGGGGAGCTTCCTGACCCTCACTCCTCCCCTCCCCCATGTCCCAGCCAGTGAATGGTGTGTGGGTGAGGGGGGGGGAGGATGGTGAGGCTGAAACAGCTCCTTCCCTGCATTACTAGTGAGAGTCTGGCTTCACAGACAGGGGGGAGCTGCCTGACCCTCACTCCTCCCCTCCCCCATGTCCCAGCCAGTGAATGGTGTGTGGGTGAGTTGGGGGGGGGGGAGGATGGTGAAGGCGAAGACAGCTCCCTCCCTGCCTTATTAGTGAGAGTCTGGCTTCACAGACAGGGGGGAGCTGGGACATGGGGGAAGTCAGGAGTGAGGGTCAGGCAGCTCCCCCCTATCTGTGAAGCCAGCCTCTCACTAGTAATGCAGGCGGGATAGGGCACTGCATGCAGGAAGATCACAACACCCCTGGTATCAGGGTTAGGGCACTGTGTGCAGGACGATCACAACACCCCTGGTATCAGGGTTAGGGCACTGTGTGCAGGAAGATCACAACACTCCTGGTATTAATAGGGATAGGGCACTGTGTGCAGGAAGATCACAACACCCCTGGTGTCAGGGTTTGGGCACTGTGTGCAGGAAGATCACAACACGCCTGGTATTAATAGGGATAGGGCACTGTGTGCAGGAAGATCACAACACCCCTGGTATCAGGAATAGGGCACAAGTTCTAGTCATATTGACTGATCACATTTTTTTGTCAACTACCAACAGTTTCCATTTCCCATCCCCCCAACCATCACCTCAGTTGGAACCTTGGTAACGTCAATAGATAAGAGGGCAGCCAGCCAATAGGAATACATATTCATTCCTAACTGACCTTTACTGACCTGGAAAGTGTCAATTTGTATCATTTTCTGTTAGTGCGCACTAACTCCCATTAGTGTGCACTAACACGATTTAACGATTTTTAACGATAAATCATTAGAATTTCTATTGTATTGTGTTCTATAACGATTTAAGACGATATTAAAATTATCAGACGATAATTTTAATCGTTGAAAAACGATTCACATCCCTATAGCTGACCATACCAGCCTGGACTGTTGATAACAGGGATGGAACATTCCGAAAAAATGTTGGACTTGTCTAGATCCATGCAACTAGGCCAGTCAGTGGATAAAATGGGAAAATTAAACATTGAAAAACACAAGTAAAAAATATAGCTGTAACTTGCCATAACTTTAGAACTTATCAACAACAAAACCTCCATTCCCTTGTACTGAAAATCAAATGCTGCCGCACATTACCACAGATCAGGGAGTTCCCTTGATGGTTGGTTGTCAATGACTTTAAAACAGACAAATCTTGAAAAATCCTGACCATAAGAGATTCTCATCTAACTGAAACTAAAGACGGAATAATATCAATTGCTGGCCCAAAGCTCTGGAACTCCATGCCAGAGAATCTTCATGCAACCACAGACATTAAGAAATTTAAGAAAGACCTTAAAATTGGCTATTCGATTGGGCCTACTGTTTGTCTTGTACATCTGCCATGACTTTGATGACCAAAATATGTCCTGAACTTTACCCCCTCCCTGGAAGGAGCACTGGATGGCCGGCGCCATCTTTAAAAATGGCACGGGCCATCCAGTGCTTCTACCATGTGACGGGCCGGCCAATGGCATGGATACCTTGTCACATGATAAGGGCAAAGGGCCATCGGCGCCATTTTGATTAGTGGCAGCCGACGGCCCGGGAGCGGGAGATTGCTCCCTGGACCCCCACTGGACCACCAGGTACCTATAAAAGATTTTGGGGGGGTCAGGAGGGTGGGGGAAGCTAAGGGATTAGTTTTAAAGGGTTGGGGTGGGTTTAGGGGTTATTTTTGTGTGCCATTTTTCCCACCTCCCCCAAAATGATAAGAGAACCCCCATGAACAATTTCGTGGGGTTTTCCTATTGTTTTGGGGGAGCCCCCGATTTCTGACGATTTTGAAAATATCGTACGATATTTTCAATTGTCCGAAGCCCGATTCACATCCCTAGTCTTTGTATTCTTTGAAAGAGTAAACAATTAACATTACTCGATCCTCTCTACTCATTATTTTATAGACCTCTGTCATATCTCCCCAGTCGTCTCTTCTCCATGCTGAAGAGTCCTAACCTCTTTAACCTTTCTTCAAAGGGAATATTTCCATTCCCCTTGCAGTTTTTGTTTTTTTTTTGCCATTCTCTGTACCTTTTCCAATTATGCTATATCTTTTTAGAGATTTGGTGACCATAACTACACACATTATTCAAGATGAGTCATACCATTGAGCGATACAGATGTATTATGATATTCTCTGTTTTATTCTTCTTTCCTTTCCTAACAATTCCTAGAATTCTTTTGGTTTCTTGGCTGCTGCTGAACACTGAGCAGAAGATTTCAATGTTTTATCGACTATGATGCCTAAATCCTTTTCCTGAATGGTTACTCCTAATCTGGAACCTTGCATTGTGTAGCTATAATTTGGGTTACTCTTCCCTAAGTGCATCACTTTGTACTTCTCCACAAGTGCAAAGTGATGCATTTAGGAACGTGCAACCATTTATAATGAAAAAAAAGTCAAAATCTCTTTCCCCCCCCCACCCCCACCTATTTTTGTGTTTATGTCTTTATGGGAAGGTCTTTTCAGCATTTCAAAGAGAAAAAAAACTAAACCGGGGCTTTGCGCCACTGCCTGGCAGGTTGGTTACTTGGTTGCTTGGAAACTAGTTCAAAGGCTGCTTGGTCTATGGGGGTTATTTTCTAAGGTTATCGCACATGAAAAGGGACTTTTTGCACATGAAAAGTCCCTTTTCGTGTGCGATAGCTTGCCGGGGGCAGAGTCGGGAGGAGTTGGGGCAGTGAGGAGGCAGACACGGTCCTATCTTTGCTGGTGGCGATAAGGTAAGACCCGTTATCGCCGCCAGTAGTGCACCCAGTAGCGCACGGTGGGGTGCGAAAGCCGGCAGCGATAACACCGCGGTGGTGCGATCGCTGTTGGCTTTTGCAGGCCCGCCTCCCCCCTTCGCCCCGCCACCCCACGTTACCGCCGGGATTCACCATTCTCTCGAGAATGGAAAATCCCGGCCTATGAGATACTTTTTAATATCAAACTTCTTTTACGGGTGTGTGGCAGAGAGATGGGGAGTGGCTTTATTATAAAGGATTATTGATAGAGGCCATTATGTTGAAGGCAGGAAAAAGAAAAATATTTTTTTCATGTTTGATGATCCTGAAACTACTAAGGCAATCAGTAAGTGGAGAAGATGTGATGTCTATTAAGTAGACAAAGCAGAAAAATGCAGTGAAAGTATTAAAAAATGATGAAGCAGAGTAGAGGAAAAGAATTCCTAGGCTGAAATATAAAGGGAATTGTCATTTAGTAATTCTATGTAAAAAAAAGAAGAAAAACAACAATTTAATCAGTATCCCTCCATAGACTGATTTCTGTCTCAGTGTGCAATATTAACACATCCTGAATTAAAAAAAAATAAACATCACAGATGCCTGTTGTGCTCAATTTTATTATATCTTCACTATAATTTTCCACATGAAATGATACTAAATAAATACTTCCATTTCTCATTGAAACTATTTGTCATTTCCCAGTGTCCCATAGCACATGATATGCTCCCTCAAATAAGATGCCATTTATTTGTTACACTGAATTTGATAAGATGGAAATGAACTTCCACATATTAACAGATGCAGTTGAAAACAGAAAAACTGTAATGCTGAGCCATACAAATGAACTAAAATCACTAGCAAAAAGCAGAACAAAACCTGTGACTGACACTACTACTACTACTACTTTTATATTGCTGTTTCAAAAATGACTTAGTCAGTACTATATGATTTGAGTATCATATCTTGAGTCACTGTAAAAATTGGAATTGACCTATCCAGCAAGGATGTGCTTTAATATGTAACAACATAGATAATGTCATTGATATGGTCTACATCATTTCATGTCATTTTTTTAAACACAAAGATCAATTTTTTTTCATCATTAGTACAGGCTCTATTCTTGAACCACTATCCAAGTTGATCTTTTTTTTTACATCCATTTGTTGCCCTTAGTCTGTCCTATGTACATGATACTACAGTGGATTCTTGACTTACAAACTCAATTCGTTCGCAAGGGCTGGTTGTAACTCAAGTTGGTTGTAAGTCAAGACTATTTTTCCCATAAGAAATAATGGAAATACCCATAATGTGTTCCGAAACTCCCAAAGCACCCCTTACCTAACCTTTTCATAATAAAAAAGGGTTTAACAATATGTCTAATTTACCAGAAAAACCAATAATTTTCCTAGTGTACTCACCAAAAAGTTATAAAATGTGCCTAGCCTACCAGAAGCAACAATTTCATACTGTACTCACCATTCAAGTTGACATCTTTGGCTTGCAGGAAGGGAGGAGGGGGAGGATTCCCCACCCCCTCAGAGCACATCTCTGGCCCCCAAACACTCATTTCCCCCTCCCAGCATACTTATTCCTCCCCTCCTGAAACCTTGCTGTAGCCAGCTGAATGCTACACTCCTTTTCTTCCGCTGCACAGAAGCTTCCTTGGTCACCATTGATGCTGTTGCTTGCTGCAATGTTGTGCCGGGTCTGACTACGTGCTCCTGTGAACATTTGCAGCTCTGGGTGCGCCTGAGATGGACAGGCCTCATCGGTGGCAGCAGCAGCCAATCACTGCAACAGCAGAGCAGAAGTCCCACCCAGAAAGCTAAAAAAAAAGCGATTGACAGGGAAAAATGCCCAATTAGAAGGAACTGCACGCACAAGCGGATTCACATGGCCTTGGCCAGCATTCTGGTTGTAACTCAAGACTTTGGTTGTAACTCAAAGCTAAAATTTTGGTTGTAACCCAAGTTGTTCGTATGTCAGGCTGGTTGTAACTCGAGGGTCCACTGTAGTCGTTTTATTACACCACTTGAGTATTTTACTTCCCCATTTGCTCCCTTCTGGCTAGTCACCCTTGACATTGCCTCTCTTTACTCAAACATTCTCCAAGAAGCAGCTATTACAGTCATGGAGAACACACTAAACCAACATGAAGGTTCTCCCTGGATTCCTACACCCTTTTTGGTTTCTCTAACACGCATCGCATTTACACAGAATTGTTAGGGAAACTTCCCATTCAGGGCATTCACCATTAGTCCTGGTGGAATTCTCTGCTACTGCGGGGCACAGAATTTGTGCAGATTTCCCCTCTTGTGCAGAATTTGGGGGGGGGGGGGGTTGCCAAATTTTAAGCTGCCCAGCAGGCTTCGAGCAGAGCCCATTCTTTTCACAGCCGAAGTGGAAGAAGGCCTGGTAAGCCACGAGTAGAGCTTGTCCTGTTCCCGGCCAAAGTTGAGGAAAGCCCCAGTGGGCCATGAATGGAGCTCATGCCGCTCATGTCCGAAGACAAGGGAGGTACCAGTGGATCATGAGTGGGTTAAGGCCTAAAAGCACATCCACTTGGTCTCTGAGTGTTAGGTTTTCAGGCACAGGAGGGTGTGTGTGAGATTTGGAGCCTTTGTGTGAGTGAGGGTGTATGTGAGTGAGGGATTTTGTGAGAGTGTGTGTGTGTGAGAGAGAGAGCCTATGTGCAGGGGCGTATGAGTATGCAAGAGAGAGAAGGAGCCTATGTGAGTGCGTGTTTGCCAGATAGAGATGGAGCCTATGTAAGGGGGGAGGGTGTGTGGAATAGAGAAAGGGAGTGTTTGTGAGAGGGTGTGTGCTTGCGTAAGAGAGAGGGAGCCTGTTTGAGAGTGTGTATGTGTATGTGCAAGAGAGAGGGAGCCCGTGTGAGGATATGTTTGAGTGAAGGACAGATGGAGCCTATGTATATGTAAGAGAGAACCTACATGAAGGAATGTGTATGTGTGTGTAAAAGAGGGAGGGTGCCTGTGTGAGGGTGTCTGTGTGAGATAGTGTGACAGAGGGAGTCTGTGGGAAAGGATGTAGGAAAGAGTGGTCAAAAGCTAGGAGTGAAGGGCTGGAGGGTGGAGATAGTGGAAGGGATTGAGCCTGAAGGGGCAGGGGAGAGATAGTGGAGAGTGAAGAAGTTAGAACCTGAGAGGACAGAGTAAAAGGGGTCTGGCCAGGGGAGAAGGGAGAGATGGTGGAAGGGGCAATCCTATAGGGTACTTCTAGGTGAATTCTGCTCAAAATATTTTAAACTCTGCATCTTTGAATAATAATTTTTCTGTATTACATTTTAAGTTAATTACTCAAAGACTGTGCTGTATTATTTTGACCATTATAAAGTTTGCAGAATTTTGCAGAATTTCACAATTTTGTGTGCATAATTTTAAAATTTTATTTTCAGAATTTTAAATTTAGTATGCAGAATTCCCCCAAGAATAACCATGTAATCATTGTTGTGTTTGCCCCCTGTCTTTGAAAGTCTCCACCTTTATATACTAGAGATGTGCATCGGGTGCTCGATCGTTTCCACTTTCGGTTTCGTGTAGCCGCGGGAAAAGTTTGTATTCCCGCGGATCGGCATTTTTTTTGTATAGAATCGTTTTCGGTTTAGCGTGCACTAATGGGAGTTAGCAAGCATGTTAGCGGCGCTAACACAAACCTGTTAGCGCGCACCCCGATCCTTCACATTTTATTATTTACAATCCCCCACCCTCCTGACCCTCCCAAAAACTTTCCTAAAGTCCCTGGTGGTCCAGCGGGGTCCCAGGAGCGATCTCCTGCTCTTGAGCCATCGGCTGTCAGTAAACAAAATGGCACCGGTGGCCCTTTGCCCTTACCATGTGACAGGGGCTATCGGTGCCATTGGCTGGACCCTGTCACATGGTAGGAGCAACGGATGTCTGGTACCATCTTAAAAAATGGTGCAGGCCATCCATTGCTCCTACCATGTGACAGGGGCCAGCCAATGGCACCGATAGCCCCTGTCACATGGTAAGGGCAAAGGGCCATTGGCACCATTTTGATTTGTGGCAAGTGATGGCCCGAGAGGGGGACATTGCTCCCGGGACACCCGCTGGACCACCAGGGACTTTAGGAACATTTTGGGGGGTCGGGAGGGTGGGGGATTGTAAATAATTAGATCTGAAGGGTTGGGTTTGGGATTTCATTTTTCCTGTGTGCCCTTTCCCCCAAAAAAAACGATAAGAAAACAACATGAAATTTTGTGGGGTTTTCCTATCATTTTCTGGGACCCCCGATACATGACGAATTATGAAATATCGAGCGATATCTCAATTCATCATAAAAACGATACACATCCCTATTATATATCCCTCTACTGGAAAGAATTACCCCCTTAAACACTTATCGCACTGTTCATTTACAGGTGTGGTTTACAATATCTTGCTCCCTCAGCTGTGTAGGAGAAACTACATGAGAAGTCAGAATTTGCATCATTGAACATCACTCATGTTTAGGGTGGGGTCATTTGGAAGCCCCCCTAGTTGCCCATTGGCAGGAATGTTCATATGTTATTCCTTTCCTTTGTTTTTTTGCCATACAACAATGCAATCCCTACACTAGGGGCAGTGATTTCTGCTGCTTGAGGCAAAGGATGAAATGGTGCCCCACCCCCCCTTTGGCCCGGAGCAGGTGAAATCACCGAGGGCCAGGGCAGGAGGAAGGTAATGCAGAACGAAGTGACTTGCCCCAGGTCACAAGGAATGGCAATAGGCTTTGAACCCTGGCTTCTCTTATTTGCAGCCCACTGCTTTAACCACTCAGTTTTTGGGCCTGTTATTTTATTTTATTTTTTTTTTTTTTCAGTCTTCAGTGTCCATACTAGGGGATGATGGAGAAATATTTAATGGGGCAGAGATGCCTTTGACCACCCTGCCTCCTGGGTCTAGAAATAGGACTCCTCCATTCCCGATTGCCTGCCTCCCACCCTTCTCCAGGATCTGCCCCCTGGGGGTGTGAATAGTTGGTGAATGGTGGGAGTCTGTGTGTGTGACACACTCTCAGGGCTGATACAAGGGTATTAGATGCTAGGGGTGTGCATTCGTTTGCAACGTATTGGCAATCCGCAACGTATAGGGCCATATTCATTGTATTCGTGGGGAAGCAAAACGTATTGCGATTTCCACGAATACAACAAATCTTCACTGAATTATTCGGCCACCTAAAGGAGCAAATTTAAACAAATCCCCACCCTCCTGACCCCCCCAAGACTTGCCAAAACTCCCTGGTGGTCCAGTGGGGGTCCGGGAGCCGTCTACTGCACTCAGGCCGTCGGCTGCCAGTATTCAAAATGGTGCCGATAGCCCCTGTGACATAGTAAGGGCAAAGGCTATCAGTGCCATTTTGATTACCGGCAGCCGACGGCCCAAGTGCAGGAGATCGTCCCGGACCCCTGCTGGACCACCAGGGACTTTTCGCAAGTCTTGGGGGACCTGACCCCCACATAGTAAGGGCAAAGGCTATTGGTGCCATTTTGAATACCGGCAGCTGACGGTCCGAGTGCAGGAGATGGCTCCAGGACCCCCGGTGGACCACCAGGGAGTTTTGCCAAGCCTTGGGGGGGGGGGGGTCAGGAGGGTGGGGGTTGTAGTTAATTAAATTTTAGCCGGGAAATGAATAAGAATGGAACGCATGAACGGATTGGGGCCCCCCTCCTTGCCGAATGCAACATATCTGCCCCTCCCCCCCACGAATACAAATACTGAATGTAATGAATGCGGTCCCTCTGCACATCCCTATTAGATGCCCCAGACAAACCTTACAGCCTTTCATTCCCCCTTCCCTCCCCTCCCCATATAATTAAAACTTATGCATTCTTTTCCATTTTAAAATGTATTAACTTCCCCAACCTAAAAAATTGCATATGGAAAATAGACATTCAAAGTACATTCTTCTGAAGTCAAAATATCACTTACAACAACATATATATTATATAGGCATTCACTGTAAAAAACACACTGTCAATAATAATAGTTTAATAGACATAATAAACTATCTTTCTCATAGCAATCAAGGCAGTTTACTGGATCCCATATCGTATTAGGCCTTTGGAAAAGTGCACTGGGAGTGGACTTGGCCCACAGAAAGCCAGGAATAAACTGAATCACAATTCCAATGAAGTAAGCCTTCCATATCATAATTCCCAGCATTCAACCTATGAAAAAGCCATACTACAAATATTATATCAGGCCCTAAACACCAATGTACATCCTATTAGGAAAACAGATTAAAGCCAGGTTGTTGTAAATCCCGACACAGAAACTACATGCTAGCAGAATACCTAAAGCCTCAGTCACACAAGCAAAACACAGATACCCTCTCACCAAATACAGAATAAAGAGATCATAAAATATAAACTGAAACATGCAGACAAAAACTGAACTGGAAATCACAAGATGCCAAACTCTTTAAGCAATGCAGACACAATCAAGAAATATAAAACATTAAACACAGCAATAAAAAGAATGTCAAATCTGCTGATAAATTCAGCCAATTAAAAACATGTATAAAAATGTTTAAAATATTACCAAACAATAATAAAATATTTCAAAACAGCAGATACATCACATCCAATAATTAAAACTAACAAGGATAAAAAAAATCTCCCACTCTCCATACTTGGGAACATTAGATTTCCAGTCCACCTGAAATTGTTATAGATTGGAGGAGAGTAGACAAACTTTAACTTCTCTCACATACATATATACAGTATTCTCACATACAAGCACATACATGTGCGCAGGCACTCTCCCTCATAGACACACACATACATATATATACACACACAAAAATCCTCTTGTACACATACATACCCCACGAACTTTCATACATATACACATACACACACCACCCCCATCACCATCTCAAATATACACACACACACACACACACACATATACCACCCCCACCACCCTCTCATACATAAACACTCACCCTCCCCAACACATACCACCTCACCCACAAACCCATACATAACCACAAACGTACCCACCCATCCTCTCATATACACATGCTACACCCACCACTCTCTCATACACACCACACTCATTCACACACACATACTGTCACCCACCCACACACACACTCCCTCACCCTCTCACCCACCCATATATACACATACCCTTTCCCACCCACCCACCCTCACACACACACACACACACACACACACATATAGATACACACCCTCACATACAGAGATTCATCCATCCTACCCTCCCTGTCATGCAAGCACCCCTTTCATACATACACAAACCCACACATTCACCCTCACACACCCTCTCATACACACACACACACACACACACACACACACACACACACACACACATAGATACACACCCTCACATACAGAGATTCATCCATACCTACCCTCCCTGTCATGCAAGCACCCCTTTCATACATACACAAACCCACTCATACACACATTCACCCTCACACACCCTCTCATATAGATACTCCCACTCTCCCTTTCATACAGACATATACTTTCTCATAAGGATATCCACCCACACCCACCGTCCCTCTCATACAGACACACACACCCTCACCCTCTCATATGCATACACATACCCTCTCATACACAATCACACTCACACACAGGCACTCACTCTCACAGGGCAAGTCTCTTTCACACACACATTTTGCTCCTTTTTTCTGACTGCACAGCAAGGCCTTTTCTGCCGCTGGCTGAGGGGGAAACTCTGGGGGCACCATAGGCCCTTTCCTGCCACCAGCTGCAGGGAAAATGCTGGTGGCACCGCAGTGACTCTTCTTTGGCCACTGGATCATCCTTTTGCTGGCAGGGTGTTGGAACTAGAGATGTACATCATTTTTTTTATTGTTTAGGGCTTCATTTTGGGGCCCCCATGGGAAATTTCTTTTTCCCCGCGGTTCAGGTTTTTTTTTGGGAGGCCCCCAATTTTTGGGTAAGTGCGCACTATAGGAAGTTAGTGCGCACAAACTCCTGATAGCGTGCACTAACTCCCGATAGTGCGCACTAATGGGTCAAAGTTAGGGCGCACTAACCTGAAAAACGAATTTTTCCAAAATTTCGGAAACATTTCATTCATTTTTCGGTTCCCTCAAACCATGCCGAATTAGGCAATTTCATTGAAGGTGCCTAATTCGGCGGAAACGAATGCACATCTTTGGTTGGAACCCTGCCAGCTCATCAATATTCCGTGCTGCCCCGGGACTTTTCTTTGCCTGGCAGGTAATGGAAACCCTGCCAACGCGTCACAATTCTGCACCGCTGCAGGACGCCGGGACCTTTCTTTTGCTGGCAGGGAGTGCAAACCCTGCCAGCAGGTTGTTGCTCCACGCTGCCAGCACTGCAGGTTTTCCTGCCAGTAGAGTCTGCCTGAATGAAGGGTGAGGCGGATGTGGCAGGAAGGTTCAGGGGTCAATTTTGCTGCCTCAAAATCTTGCTGCCCTGAAGTGGCCGCCTTACCTTGCCTCATTATAGAATCGCCCCTGGATTTATCTATATCCCTTACTAGGAGAGAACAAAGATGGATATTCGAACTCTGTTCCTTGATACCTTCTGGCCTCAATGGTGCGATTGAATGGCTCTCTTTTTTAGACCCCCCTCTGCTGTTCTCTTTTGAACATCATGGCAAATTGGCAATCCTTTGGCATTGTATTTGACAGTTCCTATTGGTAGTTCTATTCCTTACTATTACTGGTTGTCTCAGTTCATGTGACTTACCTTGATTGGTCCATTTGTTTTATGCCTTTTCCTTTTTAAAATCCTTTGCACATCATTATACTGTAAGTGTCAAAGCCTGCGTTTCACTTCTGCTATTCAAACCATGGCTTACAGCACATTTGAACTCTTTTTTGTTTCCCCTTTTGGGATGCCTTTACAATTATCTATACTGTTTTGCATACCTTTCCAAACTTTTATATCGATATGTATTAAAATAATTTTCTAGCAGTACTGCAATACTTCTTTTCTGTTTCGCCTTATTTTTTTGTCTGATTACAAGAAAATCCTTAATACTGGCATGTTTTTTCAGTCATTTGTTCTTACTTTCTACTTTAGTTTGTGAACGCCTCCACGGATGGTAAATAAATTAATTCAGCGCCGCTCTGTACTTGCTATCAATATTCATCTTGTGACTTGCTAAACTCTTTCGTTTCCTGCGTAGTCTTGCCACTCAGAGTGCTTCGGGTATCATCTCTATTCTTAATACATATTACAGCTGTTCTGCTGTTACTATTAGGCTTGTGCTAGCTGCAGTGTATTCCTTTTCTTCCTGTCACACTTTGTTCTTTATCTCTATTCACAGCATAATTAAAGGCTAAACACATGCTTACCCTCAATCTCGGGCAGGTCCTTTAGTCGCTCTGTTTTACGCCTACTTTCACATTCAGACTTTGAACATCTCTACAACTGATAAATGTTTAATTCACATTTTAGTTTCACTTTGCCTTATACCAGTAAGCCTCCCTATTTAATTTATATTTTGATATAAAGTTACCGCAATAACTTAGTCTATGCTGTTATGACCAGGACTCTTTATATGTGCTTTAAACACTTCATTTTTTATTCTCTGTACTGGTTGTGTATAATAATTTTCTATAACACAAAATGAAAGAATCCACCATTCACTCTTTAATCAGCAAAACTACTTTCAAATCGTCACCCAATTAATAGGGTACTCAAAATATGGCTGTGAATTATTAAAGACCTTCATGTCCTGGGCTTATACATCACTTTAGCTGTAAAGCAACTGAGCAGTTTCCTGGCCCATAAATATTTAATCATTGGTCCCAAAACCATCAATTTTATAAAAAAAAATATATATATATGTATGCACTTAAAATTAGAATGTTATAACTTATCTTTCATGGTTAACACTTGAAAACTCTTGCTGCTCACTGAATCACCCTACATGATCTGCATTTCCTAAGTAACATTTCCTTTCTCGGGGTCTTCAGTTGTAGGCTGTAAGTGGGATGATCAAATCGATAGTATCTTGAGACATTTAACAGTCCAAAATCCTGGTTCAGCTTCTTCTCCCAATTCAAAAAATGTTATGGGCTAGAAGGCAATCTTCTATGATGGACTGAGTGAGAACTGATTAAAAGATGGAAAACAGAGAGTCTTCTCAATGGAGAAAGGTAAAAAGTGAACTGCCCAAGGATTTATACTGGGACAACTGATTTTTAGCATATTTATGAATGACCTAGAGATGGGAATGATGACTGAGATGATCAAATTTGCTGTTGATACAAAATTATTCAAAGTTGTTAAATCACAAGATATTTGTGAGAAATTGCAAAAGGATCTTATATTACTAGGGGATAGGGCATCCTAATGTTAATTGACATTTAAAGTGGACAAGTGCAAAGTGGTGCCTGAAGGGAAGAGCAAGCTAAATGCCTGGTTCACTAAGGGGTAGATTTTAAAAGGAGTGCGCGTGACGTACATGTGCGCGCACTACCTGGCGCATGCACAGGTATGCCCGATTTTATAACTTGAGCATGCAAGTTATAAAATCGGGGGTCGGCGTGCAAGTTATAAAATCGGGGGTCAACGTGCACAAGGGAGTGCACTATAGTGCACTTTGCTCATGCCGAGCTGCGATGCCTTCCTCCGTTTCCCTTCCCCCTAACCTAACCTTCCCGCCCCTTCCTCTAATCCTTTCCCACCTAGCCCTACTCTAACCCCCCAAAATGTTATCTTACCTTTTGCGCCTGCCTCTGGGAAGGCGCAAGTTGCGTGCGCCTGCAGCCTGCCGGCACGCGATCCTCTGACTCAGTGGCAATGTCCGCTCTGTTGGAGGCCTCTGGCCCCGCCCCCTCCCCACCTTTGGACCACCACTTTAGTAAAGCCCCGGGATATACACGTGTCCCGGGGCTTTAGATGCATCGCTGGCCCTTGAGGACTCACCAACATTCACAGGGAAGTCTATCATGGACCCGCCTTAAACTAACTGGGTAACTTTATAAGATCATATTAGGTCCTTTCTAGAGGAAAGGTAAACATTTACACCTCCGCGGATGTTTTTGAATTGTTTTGGGATTACAATTTCAATTCTCAAAAATTTTTCAAAAAAAAGTTTTGTTCTATTGGATGTGGTGGTGGTTGATGATTATAACCAATTATACATTGGTGCGGAGTCACCTACACTATATATGAAACTTCCACCCTCTCCATAAAAATATTTTTTCAAATGTCTCTGAAAAGTTTTTTTGAAATTTTGTTCCACACAGTGTAGGTCAATTAAGTAATTTTTGAATTTACACAAACAGGGTTTTCAAATAACTCACAGCAAAATATAGTTTGGCAGCGATAGAGCAGCTTCATGTTGCCTTTGATTTATTTTTGATTGTATTGCATCGCTGTAACACAGTGGTGATTTGCGTAGATTTACCCTTTTTAAAATAGGCCTGGCACATGTAACCCTTTGAAACTCTGGCCCTAAGGCTTTCCTCCCATTCTGTATCTATGGGAAAGAACCTTAGATCAGGCCCCAAATTATAGCTACAAAATGCAAAGTTACACATTGGAAGTCTGCACCTAGTAAAAGGATCTGGGTGTCATCATGGATAATATGTCGAAATCCTCTGTCTGCATGCAGTGGTATCCAGGAAAGTAAATAGATTGCCAGGTATTATTAAGAAAGGAATGGAGCATAAAACAGAGAATATCATAAAGCCTCTGCATCACTCTCTGGTGAGATCATACCTTGAGTAATGTGTACAGTTTCTGTCATGTCATCTCAAAAACGATAAAGCAGAATTAAATAAGTTACAGGGAAGGGGGACCAAAAAGATAAAGGGAATGGAATGAGTCCCCTACGAGGAAAGGCTAAAGAGGTTAGGGCTCTTCAGCTTGGAGGAGAGTCAGCTGAGGAAAGATATGATAAAGGTGTTGCAGTTGGACACTGCTGGCGAGATAGTGGACCCTTGGGCCGGCCTACCTAGGGTGACAGGGTAGGCCGGGGGGCGGAGCCACAAGCAGGAGGTGTTCACCCGGGAACCAGGAACCCCCCCGGGAGGAGCCCGTAGGGCACTGGGACCTCGGGACTTGGAATAGAGGCAGAAAGTCCAGGGGCTGAGATAGGCTTAGACCGGGACCAGAGCAATCAGGAAGGAAAGGAAGTCTGTACAGGGCCGAAGGCCGAGGCTGTACAGGGCCGAGGGCCAGCTGAAGGCAGGGCAGCGGGCGGCAGCGGAGTCTGTAGCAAACTGGAGGCTGAAGCAGGCTGTAGGCTGAAGCGGAGTCGGTAGCAAACCGGAGGTTAAAGCAGGCTGTAGGCTGAAGCGGAGTCGGTAGCAAACCGGAGGCTGAAGCAGGCTGTAGGCTGAAGCGCAGTCAGAGGCAAACCGGGGTCAGAGGCAGGCAGCAGGCTGAAGCAGAGTCAGAAGCAAACCGAGGTCAGAAGCAGGAAATGTGGAGATCACCAGGAACGCAACTAAGAACAACTATGGAGTTGTGAACCTCGTTGCAAGGCGATGAGAGAGAGTTTGAGCGCCGGTTATATTGGGGCTTGGGCGTGACGTCAGCAGCATGAGCGGGGCCAGGCTTCCGGGAGTTGAGCGCTCAAGACGGGCGTCCTCGCGCGCGCGCGAGACTGACGAGAAGCAGACACGTAATGGCGGCCGCCACATGGAGTGAGAGAAGCCCCCGGGGTCCAGAGCGGGCGGAATGCGGTGATTCCTGAAGCGGAGGTAGGCGGGTTTGAGCCCTAAGCGGAGGGAAGCGGTAGAGACCGCAACAAAAGGTCTATACAATAAATAGTAGAGTGGAACAGGTAAATGTAAATTGGTATTTACTCTTTCAAAAAGTGCAAATACTAGGGGATATTCAATGAAGTTGCTAGGTGATACATTTAGGACAAAGAAGAACATATTTTTTTTACTCAGTGCATAATTAATCTCTGGAATTTGTTGCAGGATAATGTGGTGAAAGCTGTTAGTGTAGTGGGTTTCAAAAAAATTTGGACAAATTCCTAGAAGAAAAATCCATAAATCATTACTAAGGTGCCTGGGATAAGCAGCTTGGAATTGTTTGACCTTTTGGGATCCTGACAGGTACTTGTGAAGTGGAATGGCCACTGTTGGAAACAGGATACTGTACTTGGTGAACCTTTGGTCTGACCCAATATGTCAAATCTTAAGTTTTTAATTCTCAGTAGTTTTATAAGTATAAGGATAGTTTACACATGTAACTAGGCTTTTGAAAATTGCTTCACTATATGCTACTTTTATGTGTATTAATCCTTTTGAAAATTACTGACATTTTATGAAGCTCCAGATGGGTAGAATCTGGAGCAATACTGTAAAATATGTCTTCATTTAGAAGGTGGTGGATACATAGAATAGCCTTCTAGTAGAAGTAGTGAAAATAAAAGCAATAACAGAAATCAAGAAAGCATAGGATAATCATGGAGGATCCCTAGTTGTGAAGAAGTGAAGTGTAAACACCCTTGGGCACCAAACTATCATTTTTCTATTTTGATTTGTTTTCACCAGAAAACAAATCAAAATAGAAAAATGATTTCAGAGGCATTTTTATAATTAAATTAAAGGATTTTATTTTGCTGGCAAATGGATAATTTTCTAGGTTCTTCACTTCTAGAAACAAGTGTAATTATTGAATAAACAAACCTTTCAATAATGCCAATAATTCAATAAGTAATAACTTACTCCTGGTATACAAAAACAATTTTCCATATGTAACTCTCACTCTAATTCTTAACACAGGGGGTCATTTATCAAAGTGATATATGGCGTTTTCGCATGCAAAAAATGCCATTAACGCATGCAAAAGCACCATAACGTTTTGTGTGATGCAAATGAGAAAAAGGGGCAGGAATTTTGGCCAAGTGGGCTGGGCTCATGGTTTTGCAAAGCCATATCACATGGCTTTAACAACACCTTTTTCATTTGTGTAAAGCCATGCATTTATTGCGGTTGCAATGTTTTTCACACATGCCATTGTAAGCTCTCAAATATGAGATTTGTGCAATGTTCTCTCAACCCAGCTTGTTGTTACCCAGGTAGAGGAGAGTCCATCAAGCTAGGTTGAGAGAACATTGCACAAATCTCATCTTTGGGTGAGTTTCCTCACTCTGAAGGTCATCAAATCTTCACAAGAGAGCACTGTTCTGTTCGTACATCTCACTTTGAATGTCAAAGTGGCCCTTAACCCCTACACTAATACCTAAACCTCACCTAGTTACTAAGTGGGCTTCCCATAGAGATATACATACCTATCTAGCATGAGGGCATTATGGCTAGTCTCTCTCTCTCTCTCTCCCCCCCTAAACATGGTCCCCCCCAGTGATTGTATGTAGGAAATACAAAAGTTATTGCATTTTGCATAGGTATTAGCGCAAATTGTGATAAACTGCCTATTACCATAAAACACACCCCTTTTTCTATTGCATGCAATAATTAGTGCATTTTGATAAATCCAGGCCACAGTTTGGAATAGAAACTGGTTCCTGTATAAGGATTACTTCTTACCAAGATATTATCAGATAAGCATTTTCTCAGTTAGTTACTTCTTAATGAGAACAAATGTTGAATTTCAACTTTAATTTAAAAAGTCTGATTCTTTGTGAACTTGTTATTACAAGCTTTTCAGGCAATTCTGAAATTCTAAAGGTAAGTATTAACAACTTGTATCATTAACCTGATTTTACTCAATGACTTTGACTTCTTGAATGTCTATGTATGTTGCACTAGTGCAATTTACCAAAATTGTTTCACAGTTCATTGGGGCACATTTATCTTTAATTGCTGTGTATTAATTTTTTAGAGCGCTGCTTTTGAACCCTGGGTAGAGACAGCTGACCCAAGAATGATGTGAAGCTTTGGTTGCTTGTGATTGAGGAATAACTCATGCTGCTTGATGGCACAGACTGGACCTGATCTACCATGCTTGACCACAGGATACAGTGGTTCACCTACTACACTATCTTAAACCAAATCAATAATAAAGACTGACTGCCTCACACTGCCAATCCTCTTCAGTCTACACTGTTGCTAGTGTGTGCATCTAAGTGAGACTGGTGTTCTTGCTAATAGAAATAAAATAAATAATTATTTCATCCCTGTCTAAGGATGCTGGATTTGAGAGAACTCACAAAGTAAAGAAAATATTTAATCACTCTCCACTAAAATTCCACATTTATTTGCCAATAAAGATAGGGACATATTGCAGGACTTCTATATTCCAAGTTATTTCAAAGATTTTTTTTTCTTAGGAAACAACACAGATATACCTTTATCTAGAGGTCCTGTGATTAAACACTATAGCACCTTTATTTACAGGTGGAATGTACACAATCTGAAGTCTGTGGGACTTAATGATTTTTTTTCTTTCTTAGGTAGTATGTACTTCAATTAAATCAGCTCAGAATCAGACCATAAATCATCCACTTTCCTCACATCCATTTATCTATGAAAGCTGGCAAAAATACCATGGACCAGCTATATGAAGTTAGCCTAATTTTAACAATTCCTTTTATCAGAAAGGATTAGAATTATAATAAGCACCACATTCACAAACTGTCACCACACAGCTACTGTTTCCTAGGGTATTTGGGTGCTGTTCTACTTAGTTTAGGCTTCTGTGACATGAACCTGCATCCAGGTCTCTCCCCTGCAGTTTCTAGCACAGCTCAGCCTGCAGTTCCTGTACAGCTCTCCCTACAGCCTCCAAGTGCCTTCTGAAAAATCCTCAGAAAAGATCCTTACTCCTCTGAAATATTTTCAAGAAATAGTTTTCATCTACTAAAAAAAATCCCTTCTTATCCTCCAAGAAACCATTTTAATACTCCTTGACTTAGTAACACAGCTTTCAAAATAATTTTTAGTATGTTCAAAACATTCATTTAAGGCAAATTACTTCTCAAATCTTTCTGTGCTTTGCCTCAATTTGGTGTTGCTATGCAGACCTGATCTCCCAACTGCTTTGCTTAGACACTGAGATGGGCTAGTGTTACTATGCTGTTACCATAGCATTGTCTTTGGGATATATATTAACAGAAGGTATATATATTAGTTGTTCCCAAAATAATCAATACCAAAAACCTAAGGGAACACTTCAGACTAGATATTTCAAACTAGACAATAATATACAAAGTATATAATTTATTTTACACTGATAAATTTATTATTACAAAATTTTACAATGGTAAATTTATTATTACAAAACTTTTATCATAGCACTTAACATATATCTATTTAATATCTCATATCACACCATAACTCATACCATACATATACATTAAAATTATCCACATGAAAACCCAAACCCAACAAAACAGGATCCTCTTTGTTTCGCCTATATTAGGCTTCCTCAGGGGATTTTCTAAAGCAATCAATTTACAACTATATTTTCCTCTATCAACTAAAGAATTCCATGGTGTGATTCTTCCCACTCCTAAAGTTAGTAATATTTCTTCAAATTAATATCAAGGCTATCAATCTTCATCCTTCAGCCAGTTCTTAATGATTAGTTTCTTCCTATCCCACCGGCACTGCCAGTACTTAAATTTTATATTCCAAAATGGGTATCACCATTCAACCTTCAGCACTGATGATCCACTTCTCATTGGATATCATTACTTCGAATAAAAATAAATTCATGAGCCTTAAAGAACATAATATAAATATACCGTTAATAATAAATAATGTCTACAAAGATTGTTTTCATATAATATATTATACATCCAAAAACTTACTTTAAGTCTCACAGTTCCCATCTACGGAAAACTCCTCTGCTATAAATCTGCTTTAAGAATGTTTTTACTGTATTCTATAAAAAATATATTGCACCCATTAATTTTAACCACATTAACAACATTTATAAACAATGTCTACAAAGATTATTTAAATATTATGTTACATATCCAAAAACTTACTTTTTAAGAAATAGCTATACTCTTCAAGTTTCACAGTTCCCATCCACAGAAAGCACCTCCACTATTGAATCTGTTTTAACAGCATTTTTACTATTTAATCTACAAAAATATAACACACATTGGGGCAGATTTTAAAAGCCCTGCACGCCGGCGCTGGTGCGTGCAAAGCCCCAGGACACATGTAAGTCCCGGGGATTTGCTTAGGGGGCTTGTCAGGGGCGTGGCGGGGGGCATGCTGGGGGCGGCACGGCATTTGGAGGCATTCCGGGGGTGGGGCTGTGGGCATGGTGCCGGCCTGGGGGCATTCCAGGGGCATGGCTGAGGCCTCCGAACCAGCCCCCGGGCTGAGGAATGGCGTGATGGCAGCCAGCTGGTGTGCGTAAGTTACGTCTGCCTCGGGCAGGCTTAACTTTCTGAATAAAGGTAAGGGGGGTTTTGTTAGGGCTGGGGGTGGGTTAGGTAGGGGAAGGGAGGGAAAGGTGGGGGGGGGGGGGGGCATAAAAAAGTTCCCTCTGAGGCCGCTCCGATTTCAGAGCAGCCTCGGAGGGAACAGAGGCAGGCTGCTCGGCTCGACATGCTCAAGTTGCACAATTGTGCACCCCCCTGCACGCACCGACCTTGGATTTTATAACATGTGCGCGGCAGTGTGCTCATGTTATAAAATCGGGCGTAGATTTGATAGCACCAGGTTGCGCAAACAAATCTACACCTGCGCATAACTTTAAAAATCTACCCTATTATTTTAACCATTTAAACAACATTTCTAAGCAACACATAATTTTGATCTTCCTTTACTTTTAGTGATTACCTGTGCTAGCCACCTTTCCCTTCACGGATACCATGCTATTGTCAATGGGATGACAAAGAGTTTTCTTTCTTTTTTTTTTCTTTTTTTTACTCTCTGAGACTACACGGAACTTGTTTTAACCACTTTTTAGATTACCCATTAGAACGAATGTTAAAATAAAACCAATAAAAAAATCCACTTGCACAGTTCCAAATCACACCAAACTTTCAGGTTAGCTTCTAAATGTATTTATTTATTTATTTATTTTTGGTTTTTTATATACCGATCTCCTTGCATTGGATACAAATCAAACCGCTTTACAGTGAAACAATTAAACTTGCCTGAGAGCATTACATAGAATGAAGAACATATAAAAAAACTTTAAGTAACATGGTATTGAAGTATACATCTTATACTAGATGCCTTGCAAAAAGCCATTAAAATGAAAAGTAAACAAGCAGTTGGATGCATCGAATGAATTTGGGCTAGAGTGCAATAAATAAATAAATATAGTCCTGAGTCTTTTCATGACCATATTATCTATTTTAACTTTTTTCTATCTAATTACATTTTTAACTTACGTAGTAAACATTTTACCTCGAACCAGGTGTTAAGTCCATATTTATATGATCTCACCTGGAGACCACCACCATACCCCACTTTCTAACAAGTTTTAATCAACTTTCAATCACAGGGACGGACCCCCCTGGAAAAATGGGTGGGATAACTTAATTAATATTCACTTTTGACCCCAAACTCCAGATGTGGTCAGATCACAAGCACCCCTAATTCATACCAATACTTGCAAAATGTTAATTTTTATTAAGAGGCAAAGGTTTATTTAATTTATTGGTGTCAGGTTCTCAAGGGTGCTTCCCAGGGGCTGACGCTCAGGTGGGAGCCTCCCTTTTTGAAACTTTACCCTTTTATGCTTTTAAGGTTTTTAGTTTAAAAGTTTTATTAACTTTTAAACTTTTATTTTCCTACATGCCCTGTGTAGGCAGCCTCTCACTGATGTCACTGCCTATGTCTGTGAGGACCCCTTGGCCTGTACTATAATCGCACAGGGGCTTTGATGCTGTAAGCTGGTGGCAGCAGTGTTCCCAGTGCTGCTGCTGCTGCAGTGTGGCACCAGCCTCACTGAATAGCATTTATCTATATTAAAAAGACTCATTGCAGCATTTCTGGACTCTCTCTGGCTGCTGGGAGCCCCCCAGGCTCCCACAATTGGGCAGGTATTCATTTTAATTTTATTTACCCCCATTTACAGAAGAGAATTTTAGAGTTCTGCTGGGGTCTATGGCTTTGAACTAGAAACAAAATTTTAGGTTGCCTAGATACACCTAATGGACCTTATTTGCCATAGTATTCTGAATTTTGATATTTCTATATATTATAAAGACGCTTCATCTGAAATGGGTTAGAAACTGGCTTAGTGGTAAAAGATATTCTCTCTGTGGAGGGATCGG
This sequence comes from Rhinatrema bivittatum, assembly GCF_901001135.1. Lineage (NCBI taxonomy): Eukaryota > Metazoa > Chordata > Amphibia > Gymnophiona > Rhinatrematidae > Rhinatrema > Rhinatrema bivittatum. Next base: position 786,517,522 of record NC_042616.1, on the reverse strand, counting down.
TACTTGAAAGATAGAAATGATGGCAGAAAAGGACTAAATGGTCCATCCAGTCTGCCCAGCAAGCTTATGGTAGTATTTGCCATGCCATGCAGGTTACCCCCAAGCTTATCAGTTTCCCAAACAGTTACATGCAGAAAACTGTATTTTAAAACCTGCAGCCGCAGCTTGCAGTGACTTTTTAGCCTCATATATTTACAGCTGCTTCTGATGAAGTGTAAGTCTGCAGAAATTGTTTCTTTAGGCCAAACACAATAGGGTAAGAGGTCCAGATCAACTGGGGAGAGTGCAAGTGTTATGATTGTGGACCCTTGTGCCAGTTAGAAGATGATGGTGCAGCGCTGAGGGGAGGCCCACAGAGGAGACGTAGCTGGGAGGCGGAGCAGAGCCAGGAGTCCAACAGGATCTTCACCACTGGAGACCTGAGATCCCCCCAGGAGGAGCCCTTGGGGACCCGAGCCGTTTGGACTTAGGTGCAGTCACCTGGGTACGAGAGTCCGATGAGAATCCCAGAAGTCGTGAGTCAAAAGAGAAGCCGGAGTCAGGAAACCAACAGGATCTTCACCACTGGAGACCCGAGATCCCCCCAGGAGGAGCCCTTGGGGACCCGAGCCTCTTAGACTTAGGTGGGGTCTCCTGGAAAGGGGTATCTGAAGAGAAGTCAGAGTCGAGGCAGGCAGCAGAGAGGTAAAACATGGAACCAGACCAAGAATCAGGGCAGGCGGCAGACAGCAGGGACTGGAGACAAGCCAGAAGTCAAGATGGGCAGCAAAGCAGCATACCAGGGAACGAACCGTAGTCAGGAACCAGGAAGACGAGCCAAGGGGAAGCAGGAACAGGAGCGGGCGAGGACGGAGCTGGAAACAGGAACAAGGCTGGAACGAAGCAGGAGTCAGGAACAAGCTGGAATAGGAGTCAGGAACAAGCAGGAATGGAGACAGCAACTAGATACTCCAAGGAGCGAACCTCATTGCAAGGCAAAGAAGGAGAGTATGAGCAGGGTTTAAATAGCTGGGAGTAGAGATGTGTATCGTGTGATCAATCGTCTTAACGATCGATTTCGGCTGGGGGGGGAGGGAATCGAATCGTCGCGGTTTTGTTTTTTTAAATATCGTGTAAATTGTAAATCGGGGAGAGCGGGAAAACCAGCACACTAAAACATCCCTAAAACCCACCCCGACCCTTTAAAATAAATCCCCCACCCTCCCGAACCCCCCCCCCAAATGTCTTAAATTACCTGGGGTCCAGTGGGGGGGGGGGGGTCCTGTTGTGATCTTCCACTCTCGGGCCACGGGTGCTTTGATAGAAAAATGGCGCCGGCGCTACCTTTGCCCTGTCATATGACAGGGCAAAGGTAGCGCCGGCGCCATTTTGGTTCCTATCCCCCGACGTCACGAGCGTAGGAGATCGCTCCCGGACCCCCGCTGGATCCCCAGGGACGTTTGGCCAGCTTGGGGGGGCCTCCTGACCCCCACAAGACTTGCCAAAAGTCCAGCGGGGGTCCGGGAATGACCTCCTGCACTCGAATCGTGTTGCCGTACGGCCGGCGCCATTTTGCCGTACGGCAATATGGCCATATGGCCATATGGCCATATGACGATTTAAAATATATCGGACGATATTTTAAATCGTCAAAAAACGATTCACATCCCTAGCTGAGAGCGTCTGACATCAATTTAGAGGAGGAATTAGTTTTCCCACGCTGGCCCCTTTAAATTGCCAGTCCCTGCGGGCGCGCGCGCACCTAGGGAGGCAGGGAAGCAGCTGAAGCAGGAAGTGCAGGAGCTCGACGGCATCTCCCTCGTGGAGATGCCGCCGCGGAGAGGCCGAGCTGCGGCCCAGGAAGAGCAGGGGGGCCGCCGGGAGTCACCACGGAGCTGGCATGGAGAGAGGTAGGAGCCCGGCCGTGGGATGCCACGGCCGAGAATCATAACAGCAGGATGAAGAACCAGAGGGATCTGGATTACCTTGGGATAGACTGGGCAAGCTGGAGGACTAATTGATAAAAGTGGGAATATACTTCACTCGAGCAAGTTTTAAAATCTGCTTACCTGTGCATATTAAAGCCGACAGAGTCCTATGGAAGATACGCAAAGTACATTTTGACAAGTAACAGCTTAAAATTAGGAGCATTAATACGGGCAGTAGGTGTGTTTTAAATCATACACATGCAACTGTGCATGATTTAAAATTCTAGCATATGTTCCCTCGCGCACCCATGTGCACATGAATAGGCACCTGCACGCTTGTTTTAAAATTACCATCCCTATGCTAGAAAAAGTGAACCTGCTTTGAAACAACAAAAAAATGAAAGGGAATAGTTCATATTTTCACATGATACTGCTTCACTAACATGTCCTGCGCAAGCAAATGGACAAACAATTGTGAAATGCTAAATATGAGCAAATTTGTTCCTTCCAGCTAGACTAGTTCAAAATGCCAAGAGATATGTGATCATATCAGGTTCATTGATTTCAGTCACGATCTCAATGAGTGGAAATTATTTTCTAATTGTAGTATCAATTAAATCAGAAAACAGCAAGAGGAAAAAGTTAAATTAGGTGCATCGTTTGAAAATACAGTATTCCATGAAAAGAATTAAGATATAGGAAAATATTGCTTTTTCATGAAAACATTGCATTTTTTGTGTCATGCATTTTGAAGCTAGTTACATTCCTGCAGCATTATGCTAATCTTATTCAAAGAATATAAAAAGCCATTACATTCCAAGAGCAATACAGTTAACGAGATATTACATTTATGATTTAATTCAGGAATTGGTAATGAGTTGATTCCAAGAGGAAAATGTGTGCTCATCTTCCTGATGGAACAGCATAAATATTAACACATAACAGAGATAAAGATGACTTTTATTTCATAAACATTCACCTGCTTCAAGTCTAATGGGAGATATTAGGGTATCATGTCGCATAGTAATTAATGATTCAGGAGCCAAGTGTTTAAAATTCTGGTTACACTTCAAGCTTCCTTTAACTTAATGTTTTTGCTTTGGAATCATCCCTGTCATTCACATCTGCACAAACGAATGAGACAAACCTCCCAAATACATTGTCGCTCCCAGTAATTCCAGCCCCCCCAAAAAAATAATTTATATCCTATAGCTGCAAGAATGGATGCAATATGTTTATATTCTGAGATTCTATATTAGAATGCACAAAAGTACCAATAGAAGCATAACACCCCAACCCACAGTAAGAGACCTTGGGGTTATCATAGATCAACAACTCAATCTCAAAAAACAGATCAACTCCATCCTCAAAGAAGGTTTCTTCAAGCTTCACATCCTGAAGAAACTCAGACCCCTCCTCCACTATCATGACTTCCGCACCGTCGTCCAAGCCACCCTTTCCTCAAAGCTGGACTACTGTAATGCCCTCTTCCTTGGCCTACCCTCCTCCACCACCAAGCCCTTACAAATGCTCCAGAATGCCATCGCCAGGGTCATCACCAACTCAAGGAAAGCTGATCACATTACCCCAATACTCAAAGAACTCCACTGGCTTCCCATCGCATCCCGAATTCTCTTCAAAATTCTAACCATAGTGCACAAGTCCATCCACTCGCACAATTCCAATTGGTTGGATGAACCCTTTCGTCCTATACGCACTGAACGACCCACTCGCACTGTCAACAAAGGCACCCTCTCCATTCCCCCTTTGAAAAAAGCCCACCTCTCCTCTACTAGGGACCGTGCACTATCCATTGCAGGCCCTAAACAATGGAACACCCTCCCTACCACTCTCAGGCTAGAGCCATGTTACGCCAAGTTCAGAAAAAAACTTAAAACATGGCTCTTCCGACAAGCCTACCCTGATTAAGTACACCGACTTCTGCAAGTATCTTGCCTACGCCTTGTATATTCCTGTAAATAGTCCGTTGCAGTTTTTATTTATTGCTTTAATTCCTCCACCTCCTGCTCTTTGTATACTCCTCCTTGTTCGCCCTCCCTGTTCATTGTAATTTCTACCTTTAAAGTTACATTGTAAACCGGTATGATGTATGCATACTAATACCGGTATATAAAAGTTTTTAAATAAATAAATAAATAGAAGCAGAGCATGATATCCTGCATTCCTAATGATGCATGCATAGAATTAATTCACAGACACTTTGACATTGAGTGGATGGAAGCAGTTCAGAGAAAGAGTACCAAACTGGCACAAAGGTTTTCAACACAAATCCAACACAAAGAGGCTTAAGGAAGTCAACATGCAGTAATTGGTAGAGATGTGAATCGTGTCCTCGATCTCTTAACGATCGATTTCGGCTGGGAGGGGGAGGGAATCGTATTGTTGCCGTTTGGGTGTTTAAAATATCGTGAAAATCGTTAAAATCGTGAGCCGGCACACTAAAACCCCCTAAAACCCACCCCCAACCCTTTAAATTAAATCCCCCACCCCAAATGCCTTAATACTTCATCAACTTTGGGAGGGAAGTACTTACTTGCCCTAAACCAATGGCAGGAAAACCGGCACACTAAAACCCCCTAAAACCCACCCCTGACCCTTTAAATTAAATCCCCCACCCTCCCGAACCCCCCCCCCAAATGCCTTAAATTACCTGGGGGTCCAGCGGCGGTCCGGAACGGGCTCCTGCAATTGAATTGTGTTGTCTTCAGCCGGCGCCATTTTGCAAAATGGCGGCCGCAAAATGGCGGCGGCCATAGACCAACACGATTCGACTGCAGGAGGTCGTTCCGGACCCCCGCTGGACTTTTGGCAAGTCTTGTGGGGGTCAGGAGGCCCCCCCAAGCTGGCCAAAATTCCCTGGGGGTCCAGCGGGGGTCCGGGAGCGATCTCCTGCCGCGAATCATTTTCCATACGGAAAATGGCGCCGGCAGGAGATCGACTGCAGGAGGTCGTTCAGCAGGGGTTCCGGACCGCTGCTGAATGACCTCCTGCAGTCGATCTCCTGCCGGCGCCATTTTCCGTACGGAAAACGATTCGCGGCAGGAGATCGCTCCCGGACCCCCGCTGGACCCCCAGGGACTTTTGGCCAGCTTGGGGGGGCCTCCTGACCCCCACAAGACTTGCCAAAATTCCAGCGGGGGTCCGGAACGACCTCCTGCAGTCGAATCGTGTTGGTCTATGGCCGCCGCCATTTTGCGGCCGCCATTTTGCAAAATGGCGCCGGCTGAAGACAACACAATTCAATTGCAGGAGCCCGTTCCGGACTGCCGCTGGACCCCCAGGTAATTTAAGGCATTTGGGGGGGGGGGTTTGGGAGGGTGGGGGATTTAATTTAAAGGGTCGGGGGTGGGTTTTAGGGGGTTTTAGTGTGCCGGTTTTCCTGCCATTGGTTTAGGGCAAGTAAGTAAGTTCCTGCCCTTCCCCTTCCCCCAATTTACAATTTTTTAACGATAAATCGTGGGAATTGGTATTGTATCGTGGCCCTAATGATTTTTGACGATTTAAAATATATCGGACGATATTTTAAATCGTCAAAAAACGATTCACATCCCTAGTAATTGGAAAAAAAAAAAAGAAAAAAGAAGGGAGAATAAGATATGATAGAAATATTAAAATATTTAGCATGATTCAATAAAGTAGGAGGAACTTTACATACAGAAAAGAAATTCCAGAATAAAGAGTCATGATATGAAATTGGAAGAAAGAGTAATAGTGGCAGTCTTAAATAATTCTTTTCTGAGCGGGTGGTAGATGCCTGGATGAGGCTTTCAGTAGAGGTAATAGTAACCACAACTGTGACAGAATTTATGCACTAGGAATATGAGTTCATATGATTCAAATGTGAAATTTGATTAAAATGAGTCAATGTTTGGTTTGGTTCGGGACATCCAAACTGAATGGTTGTAGTCCTACAAACAATCTAAATCCCTTTCAGCTCATTTGGTCAGGTCCTATTAAAATCTATGGAGTAGGCAAATACAGATAAAGCAAAGCTAGTTGGAAATGGAACAAGGAAGGAGCAGGACTAATTAGTTGCAGCATTTTTTCAATAAGTCTATTCCATTTGTCAACTGCATGGGATGACTTCAGCATTTATTTATTTTTTAAGTTCAAATAGAAACTAAGAGTAATTTGAGCAGCCAGTGGCCATTTTATTCTGTCATTCATCTGTTGGATCTCACAGAGGCATCAAACCCCCCAAAGTATAGAGTACAGGCAGAGTATCTCAAACAGAACAGAGGTATCAAAAGCCAAAGGTATAGATGATGGGCAGGATATCACAAAAAACATGGAGCAATAAAATGGGTGTGGTATCACAAATAACACAGAGGCATCACCTCCCCCCCAAAAAAAAAAAAAATCATAGAGTGTAGGCTGGATATCATAAATCATACAGAGGCATCAAACCCCCAAGGTAAAGAGTGCATGCAGGCTATCACAAATATTACAGAGGCATTAAACTCCCCCAAAGCATAGCAGGCCAGATTTTAAAAGGGTTACTCGCATAAGGTATGCGCGTAACCCTTTTAAAACGGCCCTGCGCGTGCCTATTTTGCATAGGCTCGGTGGCACAAGCAAGCCCCGGGATGCATATAAGTCCCAGGGCTTGCAAAAAGGGGTGGTCAAGGGCATGGCCAGGGGGCATGGTGTAGGGTCGAGGGCATGTGGGTGGTCCGGAGGCGTGGCCGAGTGCCCCGACACAGCGGCCTGTGTCGGGGTCTGCCTCGCCAGCAGACAGCCAGCGCATGTAAGTTACTACTGCCCGGAGGCAGTAGTAACTTTTTGAATAAAGGTGTGGGGGGGTCTAGATAGGACCAGGGGGGTGGGTTAGGTAGGGGAAGGGAGGGGAAGGTGCGGGGGGGAGGGGATAGAAAGAAAGTTCCCTCCGAGGCCGCTCCGATTTCAGAGCGGCCTCGGAGGGAACGGGCAGCGCGTGCAGGGCTCGGCTCACGCAAGTTGCACAAATGTGCACCCCCCTTGCGCCGCCGACCCCGGATTTTATAAGATACGCGCGGCTATGCACGTATCTTATAAAATCCAGTGTACTTTTGTTTGCGCCTGATGTGCGAACAAAAGTACGCGCGCGCATAGATTTATAAAATCTACCCCAGAATGTGAGAAGAGTATAAAAATCAGTAGAGAGTCATTAAAGCCTCCAAGGCGTAGAGTGTGGACAGGGCACCACAAACTTCAGAGTCATTAAAACCACCAAGGGATCATTAGGAGGGAGGAAAGAGAAGCAAAAGTAGTTGTATGAACAACAGCCCAAAGCAGAGGAGGGTCCAAAAGATTAGCAAAGGCAGCACCAGTGGTGGCATGAATTATCTAAGGCACTGTAAAACAGCAAAGCATGGTGGCAAGTATTATCTAAAGAACCATGAGAGAACCATGAGCAAGCCAGGCAGTAATAGTAATAGTGGCAGTCTTAAAGAGCAAGGCATAGAGCCAAGAAAGAGGTTGGTAGGAGGAAGAATGTATATTTTTTATTTTTTTTATATTATTTTAGGGACAAAACTCTCTAGTAAAAACCCAATGAGAAGCAGAGTGAGAGAACTTGGCCTGGATCCTAGAGGAGTACAACAAAACAATAAGGTAGAAAACAAAAAAAGAGATGGATGGGAGGAGAAACTTGTATTTTTTCTTTTTCTTTTTGGGGAAAGAACACCCCACAATAACCAAGAAAGAAGTAGGGTGAGAGAACTAGCTTGTGTTCCAAGTAGAAAACAACATGGATGCCCCTGGGCTGAGCAAAATCTCCTCGGCCATAGGGATTGACCCAACCTCCTGGCTTCCTCCTTCAGCAGCCCTCGCTCCTAGCATCCTCGGGGTAGGTTCAAAGAAGCTCTCGATCCTAGCTTGCTGGATTCCTTCTTCTTTAATGATTGTAACTTCCTTCAGTTGAGCTTTACGCTTTGTATGAGGCATTTGGAAAGCTTATTCTCAAAAGATAATTAATATAATAGAAATTTCCAAGCAAATGCAGAGAGAGCTCCTATTGCTGCTACTCATGTGGTGGCCATCTTGGTCCCTTCAGCCATACGCGAGGTCAAGCGGGAGCAGAAGGAGAGGAAATATCGCGAGGCTCAGAGGTGAGGAGGAGGGAGCAACCCCTTCCCAAGCAGGACAGAGGCAGCAGAGAGTCGGCGTTTAGAGGGCATGGAGGAGCCCTGGATAGAGTGGCAACCTCCACACCTAAACCCCAAAGGGCTATACTGGAATGGAACATCAAAGACACAGCGCTTCAAGAACTGGTAACTCTTCATTCTAAGAATGTATTTTCCTTGCAAAAACCTCCGATAGTAACTTTAGATTCTCTATGGAAAGCCATGGCATTAATTGAGTCTGCTATTACAACTTTAACACAGTTTTCTTGATTTGAATACAAGGGCATTAAACACTGAAAAAATTATTACTTTGCATCAAGAAAACATGGAAAAATTGGAGGAAAAAGTTACCTCAATAGAGAATGTACAAGGAACAATATTAAGAGCTGAGACAAAAGCAGAGAGAAAATTTGAGAGCATAGAAAATTCACTACGTTATTTAAATTTATGTATATACCGGATATTTAAGGTCTCTGAATTTCCTAACTAATGGAGTTAGCAAGGAAAGGAAAGGAAAGGAAAGGTTTTCCTATGTTCCTAGCTACTCTCCCTCCTCGGACTTACCAGGGGGCCTCGTTTCTCTTTTGCCTTTCAGGTCGCAGTCTGGAACCGGTACTCGCTCCTCGAGGGCCCTGCTTCTAAATACCACTTCTGCCAGGAAGTCATCGCTGCCTACAACACCAGTGAGTTACCATCCTTCTCTCAGAGCTTCCCTGGAACCAGGTACTCGCTCCTCGAGGGCCTAATCCATTCCAGCTCCTGGGCTGCTTCAAGAGACTATTGTGTGAGTGTTACCATCATGGTTCTATTCCTGAACACTGCATATTCTGCCTACTCACTATACTTAGTTTCTCTACAGCTCTGCTATCCTGGGATCACTGTTCCAGTATCTGAGGAACTACAGCCCAGCCGGGTGCTTCCAGCTCACTACTGCCACCTCTGGTGGTTCAATATACTGTTTAATAAAAGAACTAGTATGTGTCTGTCTCCAAACTCTGAGATTGACCGGAGGTCCCTCTCGGGATCTCCCCCCAGGGTGTGCCACCGGCCCAAGGATCCACCCACAACTATTCCAAACAATAACAGATTGTTAACTCCATGGATCTGGCACAACTCAATGCCTTGCAGGCCATACCAGACCTGGCCCAGCGCATTGTGGAGCAGCAAGATGCCTTGGAGAAACTTACTTCAGCGTTTCATCAGCTACACCCACAGAAGGTTCAAGGCACAGCTTCCAACCATGAAGGTCAGTTACAGGAGGTAACTTTAAAGACTGCTGTACAACTGGCAGCTCCAATCCACTTTTCCAGAGAAATCCAGAAGACCCGGGGCTTTTTAAACCAGTGCTGCATGAATTTTGCCTTACAGCCATCTTTATTTCCTACGGCTCTCTCTAAAACTAACTACATCCTTTCATACCTGGATGGTAGGGCCTTGTTTTGGGCATCTTCCTTGTGGGAACACAAGAACCCCATTTTTTTGGACACAGAAGGATTTATGGACTTGGTTAAATCTGTTTTCGAAGACCCTGCTCAAACTTCTGTAGCCAGTTCTGCTTTGGTTGAAATGAAGCGAGGCAATAGATCTTTGGCTGAATTTGCCAAAGAGTTCAAAACTCTTGCAGTGTAACTCCACTGGGACCCCAATTGTCTCAAGACTCTCTTTTGCAGAGGCCTGGATACCCGTTTAAAGGACAAGCTGGCTGCTTGCTAAACACCTGTCTCGCTGGACGAATTAGTAGCCTTGGCCACTCGGATTGATCACCAGCTCCGGGACAAGGTGAAGGAACTCTGGCCTAAGGTGTTACCTGGGTTGAAACAGGCTAGTGCTGCATCTGCACCTCGGATGGTTCCAGTAATCATTCCTGCTGATTAAGATGAACAGATGCAACTTGGTCATGGATGTTTGACTTCCAAAGAGAGAAGACTTCGGAAGAAGCATGGCCTTTGCATGTACTGTGGTCAGCCTGACCATGATGTCTCTACATGCTCATTCATCCGGAAAACGGACGGGCCTAAGTCCTGCAGGAGGACTGTTCTTAGGCCATACTGTGTCCTCTCCTTCGCTCTCTTTCCCAGTCTCCTTGACCTACGGACCAGTCACAGTTCAGACTCCTGCCCTAGTGGACTCAGGGGCAGGAGGCAACTTCATTCTCAGATGTCTAGTGGAAGACTGGAGGAGTCCCCTCATCAAATTGAAAGATCCACTATTGAGTCACCATTTGAGGTGGGTTTGGACGTTCCCCAGCACCACCACTTCCACTGAAGCTCAGTGACGTCCCCAGCAGCTCAATCCACTGCTGCTGATATTCATATGCTTTCCACATTTCACTCTGAAACCGCTCATATTCAGCGAATTCTCTTCCAAATCTCAAGACCCACCTGTCATCAATGCAGAAGACGACTTAGAATTCAAAGTCGAAGAGATTCTGGATGTTCATAAAAGAGGCAATACTTTTGAATACCTTCTGAAATGGGAAGGTTTTGGCCCCGAAGAAAACTCTTGGGAGCCTCAGACCAATATCCTGGATGCTTCTTCAGTTCCACATCGCGCATCCTTCAAAATCCAAGCCTGGTACCAGAAGAGGAGATCACCCTTTGAAGGGGGGTACCATTGAGACCGTCGCTGCCCGACTTCTCCACCACGCCCACCTTACCTCTGTGGCGACTCCCTCTTTGCTTGTTGGATGTTTGGCTACCAGCAGTGGCATGAACCTCAGGGGCGTCCCCCTGAGATGACGTCATCCGCACCGGATATTTAAGGTCTCTGAATTTGCTAACTAATGGAGTTAGCAAGGAAAGGTTTTCTTATGCTCCTAGCTACTCTGCCTCCTTGGACTTACCAGGGGTACCTGCTCCTCGGGAGCCTCGTTTCTCTTTTGCCTTTCAGGTCGCAGTCTGGAACCGGTACTTGCTCCTCGAGGGCCCACGTTCTCGGACCTGCTTCTGAATACCACTTCTGCCAGGAAGTCATCGCTGCCTACAACACCAGTGAGTAACCACCCTTCTCTCAGAGCTTCCCTGGAACCAGGTACTTGCTCCTCGAGGGCCTAATCCATTCCAGCTCCTGGGCTGCTTCATGAGACTATTGTGTGAGTGTTACCATCAAGGTTCTATTCCTGAACTCTGCATACCCTGCCTACTCACTATACTTAGTTTCTCTACAGCTCTGCCATCCTGGGATCACTGTTCCAGTATCTGAGGGACTACAGCACAGCCTGGCACTTCCAGCTCACTACTGCCACCTCTGGTGGTTCAATATACTGTTTAATAAAATAACTTGTGTGTGTCTGTCTCCATACTCTGAGCCTGACAGGTGGTCCCTCTTGGGATCTTCCCCTGGGGGCATGGTCATCTGCCACCAGCCCAAGGATCCACCCACAATTATCCCAAACAATAACACTACCCCAGGATCCCCCTTGTCTACCTGCAGAAGATGAGGACACCAAGCTGCCTGGCCTCCAGAATGATGTATTCACAAACAATATACCCGTATTCACATCTTAACTATGTTACATATTTTATTCCATGTATTCATTAAAAAAACATACATAAAACACAACCTACGTTTGCATACACTCATTCATCCATTCATTCAACTAAACACCATGTTATACACAATCCTTTAAAAGTTAACATCAATAACATAAATGTTACACAATTATTGCAATAAACCCCAATTACAATGTAAACATTTCCCTTTAATTTAATTACAATGTAAACATATTACTTAAAAGCATTTCTTATTTTATTCCCTATGTCCTCAGTTCTATTATTGTCCCTTAAACACATCAATATTTCTTGTTATTTTACAAAGAACCTTTTCAATACCTGTCCCTTCTTAGTCTTAATTCAGCTGCTGTCCCGACAGGAAGCTCCTGTTTCACCCGTTGGTTTCTTCAGGGGATTTAGCTTTATGTTCACATTTAAAAGCTCCTGAATAGTATTCTCTGAGGTGTACAACACCAAACAGGCTATCACTACCAATCCAAAGTCATTAGGGAACCTTAAATAAAAAATCATTACATTAAAAAACTCCCTATTTTTATATCCACCACCTAACTTCATGTATGCATCCCATATTTAAATATGGGATGCATACATGAAGTTAGGTGGTGGATAGGTTGTTTTCATTACATTGGCTCCAGGTAGTTTGGTGCATTAGATTTAAAATTGTGACCATAGTACATAAAGCACTGTGCAATAATGGCTCTTCCATCAACACATACTCCCCCCTGCACACTGAGGTCATCAGGACAAAATCTACTGGAGATTCCTTCACTTCAGTCACTACATCTTACCAAAAAAACAGGAGCAAATATTTATGGTGGCTGTCCCATCTTTATAAATGACGTTACCACCTTATTTAAAGGCTGAGGTAGCTGTTAAAAATTTAGAAACATCTTAATGCTTTTTTGTTTACACAAGCTTTTGTGAGCTTAGTTGTGACTGCTGATAGCCTACCATTGCTTGAAATGAAGACAGGTTTTTGTTGAGCGTTTCGTCCGTGCTTGGCCCGAGCCCGGGCCTGCTCACCTCATCCCTGGTCCAACAAGTCCCGGGTCGTCCTCCCCTGCTGCTGCTTCTAGCTTGGCTCGGCCTCGGTGTCCCGCGGTGGTGACTGCCAGGCCTTCCACCCCCCACCAGGTCTCACAGCAGGGCTCGGTGTCCTCCGCGGCGTCGGTCCTGGCCCTAGGCAGGTACGCATGGACCACCCGGGCTCTTAAAGGGCCAAGGGCAGGTCCCCATCTCTGCAGCATGCCCTGATTAATGGGAATACTTAACGAAGTGGTCAGACACCACTTCCTCACCTTGGCAATCAGGTTGTACACTCCGGTGTCTCTAGTTTGTGTTCCAGTGTCTCCTGTGTTTCCTGTTCCAGCGTCTCCTGTCTCCTGTTCCAGCGTCTCCTGTTCCTTCACCTCTCCATCCATGGTAGTACCCTTCGGACTGATCTCACGGTACTGATCTTTGCTTGTTCCTGAGTATTCTTGATTGCTGCCTGGATCTGACCTCTGCCTGTTCTCCGACTACTCCTGATTGCTGCCTGGAACTGACCTCTGCCTGACCACTGACTACCCTTGATCGCTGCCTGGAACTGACCTCTTCCTGACTACTGCCTACTCTTGATCGCTGCCTGGAACTGACCTCTGCCTGTCTACTGCCTACTCTTGATCGCTGCCTGGAACTGACCTCTGCCTGACTACTGCCTACTCTTGATCACTGCCTGGAACTGACCTCTTCCTGACTACTGCCTACTCTTGATCGCTGCCTGGAACTGACCTCTGCCTGACCACTGACTACCCTTGATCGCTGCCTGGAACTGACCTCTTCCTGACTACTGCCTACTCTTGATCGCTGCCTGGAACTGACCTCTGCCTGACTACTGCCTACTCTTGATCGCTGCCTGGAACTGACCTCTGCCTGACTACTGCCTACTCTTGATCGCTGCCTGGAACTGACCTCTTCCTGACTACTGCCTACTCTTGATCGCTGCCTGGAACTGACCTCTGCCTGACTACTGCCTACTCTTGATCGCTGCCTGGAACTGACCTCTGCCTGACTACTGCCTACTCTTGATCGCTGCCTGGAACTGACCTCTGCCTGACTACTGCCTACTCTTGATCGCTGCCTGGAACTTGACCTCTTCCTGACCTGACTACTTCCGGATTGACTACAGGGTCTGACCCCTGCTTCGGCTGACCATTCTGGACTGATACTCTAGCCTTGATCCTCGCTATACACTTGGACTCTCTGTTCTGGCCTCCTGTGACCTTTGGACATTCTCTCTGAACACTGACCACGCACCCTTGTTCGTGGTGGGCACTCCCCTGTGCTTCCTCTCTAGGAGATTCTGTGAGGCCCACCTAATACCAGGTGGCCCGGGTAACCAAGGGCTCTACCTCCTGGTGGCAGGCGCTCTCCGGGTCCGACCGGAGGGCCCTACCGATCCTGCACCAGGCCAAGGGTCCACCTCCAGCACAACAGTTTTTAATTGACTATAGAATAGATCGTAGTATTGTGTTTGGTAGATGTATGTATTTGAGTATGTTTATGGTTTGTTTTTATCAGTTAGTATGGTTGCTTTTTTTTTTTTTTTTCATAAATTCTCCCAGGACAGTGGATGGGCATGTAATCAAAATGTCAAATAAAAAAAAAATAGGTAAATAAATAAATAAATACTGCTTGGAATGAACAAACTTTCCAGTGCTATATTCCCACCTCACCTCTCCCTCTGGCACTCATACTCTTGTACCCTAGCTGCCAGTATATCTTTCATGTAAGTGAGATGCTAGGACTTACTGTGGGCCATATTCACAAGAAAAGAAAAATGTGTATATTATAATATTTTTAAACTTATTCTAAACTTATTTTTAAATGAATATACTTTTTAAATGTATTTTTATGTATGACTATAACATTCTATTATCAACCTTACATTTTAAACACTATATTTAAAAAAAATATTATATTTACAAGTATGGAGTGAGGAACCAGTGTACTCAAAGGTTTAACAGTGCACTTAAATCCAACAGAGAAAATAGTTTCTTTGCACATGCTCAGACCTTTCAGTGGGACATCAGCATCACATGATCCAAATGCCAGTTATTGACTAGTTAAAAAATGCTTCATCTTGATTTTGACCTTCATCCTGCCTACTTGCCTATTTTTTTCCACCTTGGCTCTGGCTCGGTTGCTGCCTCATCTAAGCAATGTCTGGTTTCTATTGTTACCAGTCTCACTGCAGTGCTTTCATAAATTAATATAACAAAAAATTTGTATTTAAACTTGTGTGCACCCTACATTCATTTTAGGGATCTACAAATGAAATTAAAATAGTCTCATCCATTGCATTGTACTCATTTGTTTCTAACAAATGCACAACCCTAATATTTGTTCAAGCACTTTGAGCAATAGAAGGACAATAAAGAAGGCAAAACTATTTTATAAAGAATGGTGGTACAGTTATGTCAAATTCTCAAGAAGCGGAATTTAGGTCATACAAAATAAAAATGCAGCATAGGTTTTATAAATGTTTAGAAATAATTGAGGGGAGTGGCACGTTTCCTAGCATGCCTGCTGGCTGACTTGGCTTCCGATCCCAACTAGGGGGGGGCCGATGCAATACAGTGCGCTCAGCCGAACGCACTGTTTAACCTGCTGTTGGACGCGGGTTAAATAGGCGCTAATCCACCCCCTAATGGAATAGAGGGATTAGTGCCTATTTAACGCGCGTCCGACGCGGAGTGAATGAGTTAGCGCTCATCACATGCAAATGCACGTGAACAAGCCTATTACTCATTCACTCCAAATGCAAAAAGATAAATGTGTGTCTCAGACGCACATTTATCGCTCAGCTATTAACGCCTGCCTGGAGCAGGCGTTAATAGCTGAGCACACTAAAAAAAAAAATACAGAAAAGCAGAAAAAACTGCTTTTCTGTACTTTTTTAAAAGTAAAAAAAAAAGAAAAAAAATCTCTGCCGGTAACTGCGGGGTTGCGATAGCGACCCTAGCGCGCTGGCGACCCTAGCACCTCCTTGCTAGAGCGACCCCCTTATTTGCGTATTGCATGGCGCCCCCCCTTGTGGGCGCCATGCATGCGTTAAGAAAGCGGGCGCTGAAAAGTCAGTGCCTGCTTTAAGTGAATAATATTGCATCGGCCCCAGGGATAGCTGCATAGCTGACAGCTGGAGATGCTTTCAGCTAGAGTAGTTTAAGCAGGGCAACCAAAAAGACTGAATGGGCCAAAAGTTCTACTAAATTTCTATATTTCACAATCATGATAGAGCAATTAAAACTTAATCTATATAAATAAAAATGTTAAATAGTTTGTACAAAATCGCTAATCTCAGAAACCACTGCACCGATTGCTTTCAAATTTGGACACAACCTTCCTTTTGCATACGGAAAGGTTCTTCTGTACTTACATTACAGATATGTCACACCTGTGACAGGTGAAAAAGGGTCAAACATTTTTTTCCTGAAAACAGCGACATCTGCTGGACGTAAGAGCCAGCTGTTACACCTTACACAAACACATGCTACACTAATCCTTTCGCCATTCCAGGTCCACGTTTCCCTTCCTTTTTCACACATTCGCCCACTTTTTTCACCACAACAGTGGGGGAAAAATGTATGGCCGTCATACAGCGAAGATAACAATTTCCTTTACAGCTAAGAAACACCTACCACCCTCCTCACACCACCCACACACATGCCAAATTATTTTACCTCCCACACCCTCCGAACACACACAAAACCTGACAAAAGTCCTGGCTGCTCCAGCGGGGGGCCAGGAGCGGTCCGGGACACATCGCCTGGACTACAGCCATTGGCTGCCAGCCATCAAAATGGCGCCGATGGCCCTTTCCCTTACTATGCCACTCGGGGACACCAATGGCAGCGGTAGCCCATGTGACATAGTAAGGGCGAAGGCCCGTCGGCGCCATTTTCAGGACTGGCAGCCGGCGGCCCTTTGCCCTTACTATGTCACAGGACCTACCGCCGCCATTGCTGGACCCCAGTGACATAGTAAGGGCAAAGCGCCATCGGAGCCATTTTCATTGCTGGCAGCCGATGGCACAACGCCAATACATCGCTCCCGGACCGCTCCTGAACGCCCGCTCCACTGACAGATTTGTATCAGGTCTCAGGGGGTCTGGAGGGTGGGGGGTTGTACTGATTTAATTGCAAACATCTTGGGGAGGGTTCACGATGGGGGGGGGATGTTTCATTCATTCGGCAACTGTTGGGGATGGCAGGAGGGTGGGTAATTTCATTTCGCTGGGCTGGGGGGGGGGGGGTCAGGAGGGTCTGGGGTGGTTATTTACAGAGAACGGTTGTGATGGGGGGTTTTTTGGGGAGAGGGGGGTTCAAACACACAAACAGAAAGACAAAAGTTGCACGATCTGGGGAAGGCTCCGAAAGAGCCCTCCCCAGACCGCAAAACAAAATGGGGAGTAAAAAATTGGTTAGCCACTCCCCTATTTTACTACATAACACGCACAGATGCCCAGGGACAGACCACATTTAGCACCAACTATTTTCATTTTTTTTCTTTTCACACTCTGCATCCTAGGTGCGTCTTATGGTCTGGGACGTCTTAGCTAGGAAAAAATACATTACTTTCATTTGCATTTCACTCTTTTTTGGTACATTGCGGTCCCATTCACCTCGGTCATTTAGCAGACTGTTCAGCTATCTTCTTTACTTCAGCTAAATAATGCTTCGCCGAAGATCAAACTTACGTCAGCGTACTCGCGCAGCGCAAGCAGTGCGATGAGTTATTGCTAACCCCACTGAGGAAGAAAATTGCCATTGAACATGCAATTCCTCGAAACTCCAATATGCAACATTTCAAAAGCATCCGGCATGGGAAAAGTATTGCAAACATGCAAACTTATTGTATGGGATGAATGCACAATGGCGCACAAAAAAGCTCTAGAGGCTCTTGATCGATCATTGCAAGACTTGCCTGGAATCCTCAGACCATTTGGAAATGCATCAATATTGCTTGCAGGAGATTTCAGGCAAGCATTACCTATAATTTCTCGCTCAACACCAGCAGATGAAATAAATGCTTGCCTCAAATACTCTACCTTGTGGCAACACGTCACCACATTTAAATTAACTATAAATATGCATGTCCATCTGCAAAACGATCTATCACCTTACATATTCTCACAGCAATTACTACAAATTGGGAACGGAACCGTGCCAGTTGATCTGACCTCAGGACGAATTTCATTAGCTTCCATCTTCTGTAATTTAGTCACATTAAAAGAAAATGTGGTTCAAAAAGTATTTCCCAATATTCAAAACAATTATAAGAATCACGATTGGCTTAGTGAATGAGCTATTCTTGCACCCAAGAACAAAGACGTCTACAAACTTAACAATATTATTCAGTCTAACATTCAAAGCCAGGCAATCACATACAAATCCGACGATACTGTTGTGGAAGCAGATGAAACAGTTAATTATCCCACAGAAATTTTGAATTCACTCGACCTCCCTGACATGCCACCTCACCTACTACAACTGAAAATCGGCGTACCAATTATCATGTTACAAAATATCAACCAGCCAACACTTTGCAACGGCACACGATAGGGATGTGCAGAGCAAAATTTTATGTTCATATTTTTTATGTCCGAAAGGGGGTCCCACTTGCGGCCAATATGGACATAAAAAAAATCCAATGAGTTGGGTATATGTACATATGTGCAAAAAAAAAAATTAAACCCCCTCACCCTCCTTAATCCCCCCCCAGACTTACCACAACTCCCTGGTGATCGAGCGAGGAGTGAGGACGTCATTTCTGCAATCCTTGGCGAGAAGCATGTGACGTCGGTGGCACGTCGAGTGACGCGGCGTCACGTGATTCCCGGCTCGTTCGCGCCGGACGGCTCGTTCGGCCCAAAAAGAACTTTTGGCCAGCTTGGGGGGGCCTCCTGACCCCCCCAAGCTGGCCAAAAGTTCTTTTTGGGCCGAACGAGCCGTCCGGCGCGAACGAGCCGGGAATCACGTGGCGCCGCGTCACTCAGACGCGACGTCACGTGATTCCCGGCAAGTTCGCGCCGGACGGCTCGTTCGGCCCAAAAAGAACTTTTGGCCAGCTTGGGGGGGCCTCCTGACCCCCTCAAGCTGGCCAAAAGTTCTTTTCGGGCCAAACGAGCCGTCCGGCGCGAACTTGCGGGAATCATGTGACGTCGGCGTCATGTGATTCCCGGCTTGTTCGCGCCGAACGAGCCGTCCGGCGCGAACTTGCCGGGAATCACGTGACGTCGCGTCTGAGTGACGCGGCGCCACGTGATTCCCGGCTCGTTCGCGCCGGACGGCTCGTTCGGCCCAAAAAGAAGCAACATCTTGACATGGACCTTTCAAAAGTGGAAGATGTCCCTCAGCTTCCTCAACATCCCTATCATTCCAACAGATCTGCATTTCAATAAGATTTAAGAGATTTGACAAATTCCCAATTCGATTGGCCCTCGTTTGCAATAACCATCAACAAAGCTCAAGGACAATCTTTACAACTCTGCGGTTTAGATCTAGAAACTGATTGCTTCTCACATGGACAATTATATGTTGCGTGTTCAAGAGTCGGCAAACCTGACAATCTCTATATCTGCACAAACAATGGAACAACTAAAAATATTGTATACCCACAAGCATTGCGAAATTAAATATATTACAGCTATGCACTTTCTCTTTTCTTTCTTTTCCACTTAACCAGGCTCTGCCACAGCAACACGTGGCCGGGTACAGCTAGTATTAAATAATGGAGTAAATCCAAAAGAAACCAAACTGTCTTACAGTTGCAAAGTTTGAATTAGCAAAGATTTTAATCATCAAACTACTGTGCCTGATTAAAAAAAGAAACTTTCAATAAATCTGTCATTTTCAAGGTATACAGAAAGATTTGTTAGAGATTAAAGTCTAGGAAGGTTACCTAATATGTTTCCTGCAGTCATTTTGAGGGTCAGATTGCAAAATTAGCCAGATAAACTTATCAGACCAACTTTGTAGCAATCTTTAATAGTGCAACCACAGGTTGGAACATAGCCGGCTATCTTAAACTTTAGGACAGCTTTTTGGTGTGACCAGAGTTAAGTGGATAAATTATCTTGCTAACACTAAATATCAGAGCTAATGTGACGCTGTATTTTGAACAGATATTCTGTATCAGGGGGTTCTTTTATCTTTACTGCATCTCTGAGAATGTAAAAGATACTGTTCATGTGCCTGCTTCATTCTTTTTCATTCCCAACAATATCTCTCTTAAATTCCATTGACATCAGTGCTTTTACATTTAGCACTATAATGTAAAAATGCTTATCTGTTTCTTAAGTAAAATAAGTTGTATTTTTATTTGCATATTAAAATAACAAAAAAAACCCCCATAAACAAATCATAAAATAGTTTTCAGTTATATGAATGGACTAGACCTATGATTAAACATAAGGTAATGCATGTTGTTTTCATTGGGATGGGAGTGCCTATTATGATGATCTAATAATTGAGTTCTAAAATAAAACTAAATAAAAAACTTACATTGGAGGAATCTGGATGTTTGCATAAATTACACATTTTAACAATGTTTTGGATGTGTAGAAATGGTGAAAGGAGTCAATGATGACCCCAAAGTTACAGGCTGAGAGCCTAGGGGAATGACAATATTATCCTTGGAAACTGAGAAATGGGGAAGAGGGAAATTTGGTTTGGGGCAAAGATAAGGTGTTCTATCTTGACTATGTTGAATTCAAGGTGGCAATGGGACATCTAGGCATCAATATCAGACAAGAGGGGCTGAGATTTGAAACTGGATTTCTCTGATAAAGTTTCCGGTGTAGAGAAGTATATCTGGGAGTCATCAGCATAAAGAAGGCATTGAAAGGAATAAGAGGATATCAGCGTAGCAAGGAATTAAGATCGAGAGAGATGAATTGAGGACCCAGGACAGAGCCCTGAAGCATACTAATTGATATTGGGATGGTGATAAAGGAGGATTTGCCAGAGGATACACAAACAATTAAATGAGAGGTAAGAAGAGAACCAAGATGGTGAAATAAAGGGGTCATTTTCTAAAGCTATTGCACGTGAAAAGTCCCTTTTCGCGTGCGATAGCTTGCCGGGGGCGGAGTCGGGAGGAGTCGAGGCAGCTAGGAGGCGGACGCGGCGCTATCTTCGTTGGCAGCAATAAGGTAAGACACGTTATCACCACCAGTAGCACACCCAATAGCGCCACCATTCATGGTGGCGCTATTGGGTGCAAAAGCCAGCAGCAATAACACCGCGGTGGTGCGGTTGCTGCCGGCTTCACAGGTCCGCCCCCGCCCCCTTTGCCCCCCCGCCCCCATTACCGCCAGGATTCACCATTCTCTGTGAGAATGGAAAATCCCGGCCTAAGGGAGGTCAGTGGTGGATATGCTGTCCATTATTAAGTTATCCCAGTGGCTAAAAAGCAAAAGACTTTTCTGTGAGCACTGGATGAAGCAGTCAATGGGACTTTGCAGCACTTGAGGTCCTAAAGCTGTAGAAAAAGACTGAGATCCCCCCCTTTTACTCTTTGCCCTTTGGGAAAACTGAAAAATGGAAAGCAGGGAAGAATGCTGAGAACCATCTTCTCCTGGAAACAATCTCTCCCTTTCCCTGGGGTTGAAGTGGCTACCTGCTTATCCAGCTGTGATTTGAGTCTCCAGTGACCTGGTGCTCCCCCAGTTAGAAGAGTCTCTGGGATTGATCCAGTAGGATATGTGGCAGTCCGGGATGGGGTTGTTCAGGCCCTGATATTGGATGTTCTCCTACCTATGTGAGAAGCCAAATGAAGGGCAGTATGGTGGAGCGCCTGGAAGTGCAGTGCAGTAAATGCAAGACATGCTAAAAGAACATGTCCAGAGAACCCTGCTGGTCAGCAAGTTGAACAGTTTCATCCTGCAAAATAACATTATGAGCTATTTGGAGTGCGAAAGAAATCCTGGGTCAAGCCCTTATGACCCAAATTTCCTTCTTTACAATAAAGGTGACCAATGCAGAGATCAAACTGAAAGTTTGTGATGTTAAGTCACTAGAATTGTAGAAATGGGTAGAAGTGTTGGAACTGAATTGGGTGGAGTAGATCAGCCAGGTGCAGGAGGAGATTGCTAAGGACAATAGTTTCATTCGTATTAAAATAGAGAATTTAGAAAATTAATTTCTGAAATGAAACTTGTGACTGCCAAATATTCCTCTTTTCACATTAATTTCTCCTCTGAAGATGTTTAGATTTGTATTCTGCTTTCTATATTTTTTTCAGCATTTCAAAGCAGTTACTGTAGGTCTCTCCCTATCCCCAAAGGGCTTATAATCTAAGTTTGTATCTGAGACAATTGAGGGTAAAGTGACTTGCCCATGATCACAAAGAGCAACAGTGGGACTTGAAGCCTGATCTCCTGGGCCATAGCCCACTGCTCTAACCACTAAGCTACTCCTTCATCCTCTATGTGCTGTAAATGTTTAAGATTTATGCACAATAATGTCCTCCTGTATCATGCATATATTATTTCCACCATTTAAGAAGAAGGAAACTGAAGGGGGTCAGAATGTGTTATTACCTATTTCTGAGGACAGTTTAGATCTAAGTGTTTTCTTAAAGTCATCTGATGATCCCTTAGCTGACTTGGCAACTATGATTGTGACTAGCATTAGAGCCTGAGAGGGAAAAGCTCTTCAAGCTATATTTCAAACATAGGCAGAAATGATTTATTAATTACCAGGTTATGATGTACAGTATCTAGATGTGGCCTTGGTCACTTAACAAAGGAAAAAAAAAACATTTTCCTTTTAATGAGTCCTCTGTTGATACAATTGAGGGAACATTTTTTTTTCTTAAGTTCTCATGCACGCATTTCATTCAATAGCAGAATGTTCCTTATAGTTTCTCTTAGCCTGGTCAACTCTTTCTGTTTCTAAGTGATGTGATTACTTCTGAGACTTAAATTCCAACTACTGAATAGTGCCTGTTGGGCTCTTTCCACCTTATTCCTCAGTAGGAGAATTAACCTCTCTTTATTCTACTTTTCTTCTTTTTTCTTATTTCATCTTTGGTGCAGTTTCCTTCAGCGGTGAGTGGGTTTCTTCCTTTTATGGTGGACTTTAATAATAAGATGCTTTGTAATTACTACATGGTTGATGTTTCTCTTTCTTGTTCATAATCTTTTTAAGATTTTTTTTATATTGAAATGTGAATTAAAAATCATGATACATAAAAAGATAAAAACAGAGAGAGAACCATGGGGATTATTTTGTAAGCCTATCGCACGTGAAAAGTCCCTTTTTCGTGTGTGATGGGTTACCGGGGCGGATTCGAGGTGGAGGTGGGGCTGGGAGAGGAGGAGTTGGGGCGGCGAGGAGGTGGACGCAGCGATAAGGTAAGACCCGTTATTGCCGCCAGTAGCGTGCCCAATAGTGCCACCTTTCATTGTGGTGCTATTGGGTGCGAAAGCTGGCAGCGATAACACTGTGGTGGTGTGATCACTGCCGGCTTTCACAGGCCCACCCCACTGCCCCCTTTACTATTGGATTCTCCATTCTCTATGAGAATGGAAAATCCAGGCCCAAGAAAAGAGCATACACATATTTTGATTTTCAAATGTGCACATGCCATATTGCTCTTCATATCACTGCCTGCACAATTAGCAGATGGAGAGACACTTTTAGCACATGTACTAATTATCATTTACTAAGTTCCAAAAAGATACAATGTAGGTAGTTTCTCTTTGAAAATGCACATAAAGCACATGTTGTAAAAGTGCCCCATAGTTTACAACTATTTATTTCTTTCAAGTTCATTCTAGACTGCTTTCCCAACTAATCCAGTTGATCACCCATGGTGATATTCAATACTAAAATCACTTTTCAATGTTATATATATATATATATATATATATATATATAATGTTCCCCATCCCACCTACAGATGGCGCTATAATGCTTGCTAATGTGTCCTTCAGTACTCGTGCATAGTACAGCGGCCATGTCACAACACCAGCTACAAGAGGTACCGCAGAAGATTTCCTCCCTCACCTCGCCAATTTCCTCCCTCACTAGAAGACTATTCAAAACCACAAGGACAGCGGCCATCGCGGGCAGGCAGCAAATAGCAGAGGAGACCCTGGCATGCTGCGAATGGAACGTATCCCGCAGCACACACTCCTTTCACGGCGAACATGAAGGCACGGCATGCCGTTTGTGGCAAAAAGGGAAGGCCCCCGTGTGCCATGATCAGCACTACCGGCCCTTCATCTTCACCGCAAACAGAACCTGAGCCGCGGGACGTGCTATGTTCGCGGCATGCCAGGGTCTCCGCTGCTATTTTCTGCTGAAGGCGAAAATGGAAGGCCCCCATGTGCCGCAAACAGCACACCGGGCCTTCATCTTCGCCACCAACGGCGCAGGTCCCGTGGCATGCCAGTGACAGAGAATGTCTGTCGGGGAGGGGAGGGTGAGAGAGAACAGGAGGGTGTGAGAGAGAGCATGAGGGGGGATACCGGTGACAGACCTTGTGTGTGTGAGAGAGGGGAGGTGACAGAGCATCGTTGGTGAGAGGGGCGTGGGGAGGGTGTGAGAGAGAGCATGGGAGGTAAGAGAGGGTGGGTGGGGGGGGAGGCATGACTGTGGGTTTCAGAGAGAGGGAGCCTATATGAGGGGGAGGGGGATGCCAGTGAGAGAGAATGTTTGTGTGAGAGAGGAGAGGGGTGTGGGGGAGTGCGAGAGAAACCTTGGTTGGTAGGAGGGGGAGAGCGAAGGATGCTTGAGTGTGGGTTTCAGAGAGGGAGCCTATATGAAGGGATGTGTATGTATGCGAGACAATGAGGCAGCCTGTATGTGTATGCCTGT
This sequence comes from Rhinatrema bivittatum, assembly GCF_901001135.1. Taxonomy (NCBI): domain Eukaryota; kingdom Metazoa; phylum Chordata; class Amphibia; order Gymnophiona; family Rhinatrematidae; genus Rhinatrema; species Rhinatrema bivittatum. Next base: position 786,493,112 of record NC_042616.1, on the reverse strand, counting down.
GTGTGTATGCCAAAGGGACACTCTTACAATGAATTTCTAGGGAAATTCTGCTCAAATTATTTAAAATTGTGCAACTTTAAGTAATAACCTTTTTTCTTTATTAGGCTCGCCGCCCGGGCGTAGAACAGGTACAGTTGCTAGTATATATATATATATATATATATATATATATATATATAAAACTAAATAAATAAGACAGACCTGTTACAATTAAGAAAAAATAAACAATATTATTGTCATACATACAGAACAACTGGATAAGTCTAAGCTAAGGCATTTAAGGGAAGAGCCAAGCTTTTACCTTATGTAAAAGAAGGGAGGAGGAATAGCCTAGTGGTTAGAGCAGTGGACTATGAACCAGAAGACCAGGGTCTCCTTGTGACCTTGGGCAAGTCACTTTTCAGGCACAAACTTAGGCCTGGATTTATCAAAATGTGGTAAGTACTGCATGCGATAGCAAAAGGGGTGTGTTTTATGCTAATATAGTATTTGCGCTAATTACCTGTGCGAAGAGCTAAGTTACCACAAATTGCGATACCATTTCAGATTCAGCGATAAGTGCCAGACCTGTTGTATTTCCTGCATTCAACCACTGGGGGACCATTTTTAATGATCCCAGACACACATGAGAGAGAGAGAGAGAGAGAGAGAGAGAGAGCCTGGCCATAATATCATGGCCCTTAGGTAGGTATTTGTATCCCTATGGACTCTCTACCTGGGTAACATCAAGCTAGGTTGAGAGAACCTTGCCCAAATCTCATCTTGGAGTGAGTTTCCTCACTCTGAAGGCCAGCAAATCTTCACAAGAGACCACTGTTCTGTTCGTAGGTGACACGTAGCATGTCAAAGTGGCCCCTAACCCCCTACACTCTTACCTAATCCCCACCTCGAGTTACTAGGTGGGCCTACCATAGGGATACAAATACCTGCCTATGGGCCACAATATTATGGCCAGTCTCTCTCTCTCTCTCTCTCTCTCTCTCTCTCTCTCTCTCTCTCTCTCTCTCTCTCTCTCTCTCTCTCTCTCTCTCTCTCTCTCTCTCTCTCTCTCTCATGTGTCTGGGATCATTAAAAATGGTCCCCCCAGTGGTTGAATGCAGGAAATACAACAGGTCTGGCACTTATCACAGAATCTGAAATGGTATCACAATTTGTGGTAACTTAGCTCTTCACACAAGTTATTAGCATAAAACACACTCCTTTTGCTATGGCATGCAGTACTTACCGCATTTTGATAAATCCACCCCTTAGATTGTAAGCCCTCTGGGGATAGAGAAATACCTACAGTACCTGAATGTAAATCGGTGTGATATCTCAATTGAGATTGAATGTTGGTATATAAAACTAATAAATAAATTATGAAACAACAAATAGTTTGTTTCCAATTTAACAGCAAAAAGTAACATAGTAATGATGACAAAAAAAGGCAGAATGGCCCATCCAGTCTGCCCAGCAACCAAGCATCCTATGGTAGTATCTAGTACTATCTGCTGCTCCATGTTTCTCTCAAGGGTAGTATCTGCTGCTCCATGCAGTTTTACCCCCAAGCCTTATGATAATGGTAGTAATATTTACAATGAATCAAAAACAAGCAACTGTCAAACCTATAAATTACTGCCAGCAACATTTTTACTGGGCGAGGAGACTTCTAGCTTGACGTTCTTTGCTTTGGGTCTTAGCCATAGAAGCCATCCTGTGCTTTTATTGTAACAGTGCAACCACCAAAAACATTCTTACATGAAGTCTTGCATGAAGGAAGGCAGAACGAGAAGAGCAAAGTACTTAGGAAGGAGTTTACCAGCGCATTTTTTTTCCTTCAGATATTTTTGGGGTTTTTTTCACACCCCAAACAAAATATAAAAATCAGAATGTTAAACTGGGCTCTCTGCTTCCTTGGCAGCCAGTTTACAGCAGATAAAAATGATGAAGCTGACCCTGACCACACTTTCTTCAGCCTCTGAACAAATGGGCTGCTGCATTTGGACAACTTCCTGTGCACATGTTAGCCTCATAAGGAGGCAAGTAGGCTATTTCAGTAATTTAGTTGAGAAAGAATTATAGATTTGACCACCACAAAAAATAGTTTTTATCCAACAAACTATGTAAGCGACCAACCAACTTCAGGTAAGCCAGCTGAATCACATGCATAACTTGTTGTTCCATAGAAAGTATAGAATCCAAATTCACACCTAAGGTTTTACCAACAAGCTAGCTGTAATAGCAGCAGCATAAGCAATCTCGGTCTGAGGAAGGGGAAATCTGGCCTCTGACCCACTGACTGAGAGAAGTTTGGTTTTATTCCCACACCGAATCAATTTATTATCTGAAAGTCAGTTTGCTATAATATTTGAGGATGCCTTACTATGCAATAAGATCCTCATTGCCAGAGGATGTGGTTAAGGCAGCTTGGACAAGTTCCTGGAGGAAAAGGCCATGAACAATTAATAACCAAGTAGACTTGGGGTAGATTTTCAAAGATGCGCGCATGTGCCATGTGCGCACACTACCCGGCAAGCACACATGGACGCCCGATTTTATAACATGTGCATGCAGGTGTGCGCATGTTATAAAATCGGGGGTCAGCACATGCAAATGGGTGCACACTTGTGCATCCTGCATGTACCTACACCCGTGGCCTTTCTCGGTTCCCTCCCAGTTCATTCCAATTTTGAAGCGGACTGGGAAGGAACTTCACCAACCCCCTATACTAACCTCCCTTCCCCTTCCCCTAACCTACCCACCTCCTAGCCTTAATCTAGCTCTCTCCAAATCATTGTGTTACCTTTTGCGCCTGCCTCGGGGCAGGCGCAGGTTGCGTGAGCCGGCATCCTGCCAGCATGCCATGCCCCGGCACAGTGGCAAATGGCCACTGTGCTGGGGGCCTCTAGCCCTTCCCCATCCCGCCCCCGCCCCGTCCCTCCCTGCCCCTTTCCCGAGGCCCTGGGACTTACGTGCGTACCGGGGATTTACGTGCAAGACAGGTCCTTTGAAAATTGGCCTGGCATGTGTAAGGCCGGTCACTTGCGTAAATCCCAGGGATTTACATGCCTAACGCTTTGAAAATCTACCCCTTAGGGAATAGCCTAACAGTATAGGATATAGACTCCTGTGGACACCCCTCTTCATCTTCTGCCGCACCAGAATCTGATGCAGTGGGGACCGGTTCTTCATAAGGATCCAACTTTGTTCTGTCTTATGGTTTGGATCTTGAGAGGGCTCGCTTGTTGAAGCGTGGATATTCTTCTGTGATGACTGCCACCTTCCTCCGCGCTCGAAAGTTCTCCACTTCCATAGCCTATGTATGGGTTTGGAGAGTGTTTGAGGCCTGATGTGAGGATCACAATGTTCTTCCTCATTCAGTTAACATTCTGCTTATTTTGGAGTTTTTACAGGATGGGTTAGATAAAGGCTTGGCCCTTAATTCTTTGAAACTGCAGGTTGTGCCTCTTGCCTGTTTCCGGGGCCAGGTGAATGGTGACTCCTTGTCTTCTCATCCTGATGTGGCTCATTTTCTGAAGGGAGTGAAGCATCTTTGGCCTCCTTTGAGGTTACTGGTTCCATTATGGAGTCTTAACCTGGTGTTGGATTTCTTGGCGGGCCCTACGTTTTAACCACTGCATAGCCTTTCCTTGCGCTTGTTGTCCTTGAATACGGTGATCCTGATGGTGATATGTTCTGTGCGTCGAATTTCTGAGCTGCAGGCCTTGCCTTGCAGGGAGCCGTTCCTTCAAGTGACTCCGCGGGAGATACAATTGAATACTGATCCCTCCTTTTTGTCTAAGATGGTTTCGGATTTTCACTTAATTCAGTCCATTTCTTTGCCATCCTTGGATAAGAACAGAGATGCAGAGGAGTATCACCTCTTGCATTCCTTGGATGTCAGGAGACATGCTGTACGGTATTTGGAGGTTTCTGAATCTTTCATAAGATGGATCACCTCTTTGTCCTTCTTGGTGGGAGGAAGCAGAGCAAACCAGCTTCGTGGGCTACTGTGGCTCACTGGATTAAGGAGGTAATCACAGCCAGATATGTGGATGCTAAAAAGCCATTGCCTACTCAGATTAAGGCTCATTCCACTAGGGGCTCAGGCAGTGTCATGGGAGGAGGTTAGATTGTCTCCTGTTGACATTTGCCGAGCTGTGATGTGGTCTTCCTTACACACTTTTTCCAGGTTCTATCGTCTGGATGTGCAGGCCCGAGAGGACGCAGCCTTTGCATGTGTGGTGTTGACTGGACCGCGGGCAGCCTCCCACCTTATTCCAGAGTAGCTTTGATACATCCCACTGGTCTTGAGTCCATCTGACTACACGCTAGGAAATGGAGAAATTACTACTTACCTGATCATTTTGTTTTCCTTAGTATAGACAGATGGACTCAGCTTCCCGCCCTCGGCTACCAAATGATTGTATCAATGGTCCTCCTGTAGGGTTTCAGGTAAGTGTTCATCCAGTCCCTATATTGGGGTACATACATTCTTACTTGAGTTCAATTTTTCTTGTTGGTTGAGTACAGTAATGGTTGACTGTTTTTAATCAAGTTTTTTGCTAGTCTGTCCACAGTTGCTTTTGAAGAG